>NC_142502.1:142982083-143302500 GCF_057876585.1 Rhinolophus sinicus | reverse complement strand
TCTTTCTCTCCCTCCCTCTTCCCCCGGTCTCCCCCTCCCTTCGCAGAGCCGCAGGAAAAGAAGAATGTCGGCTTCGACTGCCATCTTTTGGGGATTTGGAAAAACGACTCGGTAGGAAACGGAGGGAGGCGGAGGCGCGGGGGGTGGGGGGGAAACCCCCTTATTATCCTGTGTCGGAACTGGCTCCCTTAATCTGATGCTTAAATATTTGATGTGGAAAAATTACCCATAAAATTAGTTACTAACAATTTCAAATTGAAATCACTTATCGAATTATAAACGCATTAAAGCTGTATGGATGGTATTAGGAGTTCCTCGGGAGGCAGCGGGTGTCTCCTTGCAGTGCGCCCGTCGGCGAGTTTCGCCCCGGGGATAAGCACCCCCGCTGAGCCCGGGGAGGGGGCGGGCAGGGCAGCGCGGCACTGCGGGCGCCGGGGTCCCGGCCGGGGTAACAGAGCAGGCGGCCAAGCCCCGGCGGCAGCTCTAGCTCCAGCTCGCTGGGCTTTCCGGGGCCAGGTGGGGGGAGGGGAAGGAGCGGCGGTGGGAGGCTCCGATCCCGGGGCTGAGGCGCCTACCGGGAAACTTCGCAGTGAAGTAGAGAGATTTGGAAAAGTAAAAGCATAGCCCTGTCTTCCCCCGCCCGCCCGCGTCTCCCACGCGGCGCGCAGACTTGGCTGCTGTATGCAGCGCCCCACAAGTCTGCGGGCCGGGAGCGGAGATGTCGGTGGCCCCAGGCAAGGCTGGGCTCTCTGCCCGGAGAGAAAATCCCGCGGGCCACGACGGCAGCTGCGAGGAGTCCTGGCCAGGACACTGCTGCCCTTGCATCCCATGGTGCACCGTGTCCTGGCCTGCGCCGGGTACCTGGGTGCAGAGGTCTGCTCAGAGCCCCGAGCGCCTTCCTTGTAAGGCGGTTTCAGCCTCTCCAGTAGCATCCTACTTCCTCCCACCCCAACATGGAAGTCAAGTCTAAGGGGGTTGCAGACTTTGTCTCTGGAGGCGAGGCGACCCCAGGTCTGCGCAGAAGACTGTGGAGAGGCACCTCTTGGGGGACTACGGGTCCCTTTCCCTCGGAACCGCTCCGGGGTGCTTTGTGGACTAGAGGCTTCTTGATAGACTCTGTTCCCGAGTCCCATGGCCACTGTGGGGGCGCGACTCCGAGAGCTTGGGACCCGGAGGGCACTTGCAACCTGTGCTGCGCCCGCTAGCCAGGCCGCGAGTGCCAGGGTCGGCTGCCGCAGCATGGGAGCGGTGGGCGGCACCATGGCGCCTTAGGCAGGAGCTCCTCGGGATCACTTTAAAGACTCTGCAAACTTTCCCCTGCCTTTCGGATCCCAGCAGGCCCTTGGCCCAGGTGAAGGCAGTAAAACTATGACTTAGCGCAAAGCTCCGGGGTAGGCGCTTGGACGCCTGGTGGGGTGGCGGGGAGTTGGGTAATGGGGCGCCCTGCCTGGCCGAGTATTTCCCCTGGTCTCACTCCCCTCTCCCCTTCTACCCGCACCCCCTTGTCTGTTAGGCGACCCGTGGCACTCTGGGTGGCTAGGTGCAGAGTCCATGTGAGGCTGGCCACCCCAGTGTCCCGGAAAGAGCGGTGAGGGAGAGTGGGGGATCGCCCCTTGAGGGAGGCGGCTGACAGCGGGTAGGAGGGGTAGGTTCCCTTTTTGGCCCAATCTGCCCGCCAACGCGTCTGTAAAACGTTCTCTCCCAAGGCGGAGCTGAAAGGAAAAACAACATATTGAGCAATCAGTTTTCCAACATTTGAGCTTTTAAGAGTCTTTGCCCTAAAAACGGATACCCTGGGGGTCTCGTGGGGGAGATGAAGGTTATTTTAGGGTCTCGGTTCTGGCGGGCGGAGCCCGAGGGTCGACCCCGGCGCGTTGCCTCCTGCCGGCCCGGCGCGCTCAGCCCACCCCAAGAAACACGGGCAGTGAAGCCCTGGAGAAAAGGGATTTAGTTTTAAGCCAGTCTCCCATCGATCGAGTCGGTAATTCCTACCCCTGCCCACTCGCAGACACACTCACCTCTACCCTAAAGCATTAAATTCATTACGCGAGCAATGATTTTAATCTCCAGGCGGAAAACGAGTCCCGGGACCTTGCCGATTCGCAAAGCAGTGAATAAAGTCACCTGTTCATGCACCCGCCCGGACGGCTCCTCAGGCGGGGGCCTGGAGAGACAGGTCGCGCCGCGCGTGGGTCCCTCGCTCCGCGCCGGGGCGTGCCCGACAGGGGTCAGGAACCCTGTGTCTACTTTCTTCAAGTTGGCGACCTAGTCCAAGGGTGGGATTGCGCTCGCTCGCTTTCCTCCTCCCCTCCCTTCTGCTTTTCTTCTGGGGCACCCCTCGCACCTCCGCGCTTTCTTCCTCCTCCTGTTCCCCAAAGTGGCGAGTTCCCTTCCTCCACCTTGTGTCCTCAGGTTCTCCCCCCATCCCCGCAGCTGCAGGTCGCGCACTGCAGTGCCAGTAACCCGTCGTCTTTTCGCGCCCGCCTCCTTCACCCACCATCCTGGACATGGGTGGGTGGGATCACTGAGCGAGGCCCTCTTGAAGCCACTTGCTGAGGGCACCCTAGGGCTTTAAACAGCCGAATTCCTCGATCTAGGGGAGATCCCCGCGCCCATTGATAATTCCATTTCAAAGAAACCCAGCAAAGCGGCAAACACCCCTCGCCGCCGCCCGCTCCCGATCGCCCCTGGCCCCCCCCCCCGCCCCGCCTTGGCAGCGGGCAGCGTCTGGCACCGCAGGGAGATGGAGGCGAGCCACGCGCCCCGGTCCTTGCTGGCCGACCCACGAGGCGCCAGCTTTTTCTGGAGACTCAGTTTCCACTGGACAATCGTGAAAGCGGGGGAAACACAACGCAATGGCTGTGTAAACCCACGTTCCCGCACCCCCCACTTTACTCCAATTTGATTTTCAAGACGTGCATTTTCAGGTAGTCCCAAACTGTGAACAGTGAGCTTTGTGTGTTATCTAGTGGGGGTGGGGATGGAAGAGGAGGAGACTCCCACCACCCGCTCCAGTCTTTAATGTCTGAAATAACGAAATGCCTGTGTGGCAGCTGCTGCTAGAGCCAAAACTAACTCTTTGGAAGACGGAAAAGAGTGAAAGGCAAAGAAAGACTGTTCATTTTTTTTCTTTTGGTGCCGTTTGGGATGTCATCTGTTTCCTTGGCGACTGTGTTCAGCCCCCGGAGCCCCTGGGCTCCTGGATTGTTAGGGGGGAAAAAGCATGCTATTTCTGCACCGTCATTTATCACTGTCACCGCATAATGATTCCCCTTGCAGCCCCTTATTGATGTTTGTAATTGCATTATCTCATAAAGGAGGATGATCAATGAAACCGAGCCGTGCATTCTGGGGTCAGAGGAAGCCAAAGTACTGTTTGTCCCCTTTAATACAACAAGTGCTCATTATCTTTAGGTCTGCATTCAAAAAATGATCTGATCTGGGGCTGACCCTGTCGGACATCCCAACACTTTTTAAAACGCGGTTTGTGTAACCTTTTGCTTAAATGCTAAATCAAGTACCTGTCTTGCATTTCAACGAAACAAGATGCTAAAACTGAATAGGAAAAGCATTTCTTCTTTCCTTTTTCTTTCTTTCTTGTTTTCTTTTTCCTGGAGGGGGGCGATCGTCTGAAGACGCACCCGATTTTACACTGAAACTGCTTAATGACAATGTAGAAAAAGCAACCCCCAACATCAAGAGACCCAAGTTATCTAATGGATGAAAAAATTGGGGGTGAGGGGGGAAGGTATTTGGGAGCATTTAACAAGGTCTGTACTAAAAGATCAGAATAGAACCACATCCGGCTTAATATTAATAAGAGCTATAAACTGAAATAATTCCCCATGATTCTGCCCTTGCTGCTCCCTCTTACAGAGTCATATCTCTTCGGTTTAGATAAATGACTTTTGTGCCTGTTCGATTCTCACAACAACAATAACTAAATCAGTTGCACAGTCTGTATCTAAAACCGTCTACAAACTCCAGCAAATAAAAAGAAGTTCATTTGTCTATTAAAGGCAAGTATTTAGTTGAGCAGAAATGTCCCAGTAACATTGAATGAAGTTCATGTAATCCCATGAAAATCAAGTCATCTTGTTGCACTGAAGTAAATGAAAAAATACAAAAGAGGAAAGGTCCAAAGTGTAATTTTAAACTAAATGCATTATTGAACTGTCAAAGTGAAAACATGATTGTGTAGCTGGGTTGGAGGCAGTGGGCACCAACTTAGCTCTCATTTAACTTAAAGGTTTTAGAAAGGAAACAAGGTTTGGTTATCATTTTAATTTGTGAAAAGAGGTGAAATGGAAACAATTCTAATTCATCATTTCAAAATGTTTGGCAAATAACTCCTTCAAAGACAAAATTAAGCAAAGAGCTCATTTTATACATTGCAAGCCTGTATTATCAAAAAGAAGTTTCCAATTTTCTGAAGATGAATTTTCCCATTTTAATAAGACTAACAAAAAAAAAAAAAGAAAGGAAGAAGAAAAAAGAAAAGAAAGGAAGAAGTCCAGGTGTTTATTTTAAAAGTTCTAGAAATAATTTCTAAATTAACAATATAAATCAATATTTTAAATAAAAAAAAATCTAAATGAGAAGCCTTCGCCATATGAGAAAATGAGTATAGTGCTATGATATTTGACACCTTAACATAAAACCTTAAATAGAATGATAACAAAACAAAGGGCTAAAATATTCCCATTTGGAAAAAGAACTTTAATGATAAAGCTAAGAAAAGTTTTAAATGTGTCAAACCACCATTTCATTTTTCTCTAGAAGGCAGATTCTTCTCAAGGGTATTATTTTCCAGGTATTCTGTCAAATCACTTTGCAGTAATTTATGTTTTGTATTATTTAAATATTCTGGCACTTTCATCCTTTGAAAATGCTCAAACTGAAATGGATATGCAGCCACGCATATATTTAATATAAAAGGTATCTTGTTAACATAAAATATTAAAGGGAAAGTAAAACTTTGGGCTTTGTCAATTGAGATAGAATTTTTTAGCATAATACTCTGATTTTCAAAACACACAAATGAAACCCCTTGATTTTAACCAATCAACACAAGTCTTTCTCTTATTTGGTTGGGGATCTGGCATCCTGTACGTTTTCTATTTTTAATATTTAGTGTTATAGCCCACGGTTAAAATAATGAAAAATTAGTCTCGTTTCAGAAATTATTTATTTATGGAACGAACATGATTAAAACATAAACACACACAAACTGCAGCTGCAACAGAAAAAAAAACTTGATTTACGGTTATTAAATCTTTGATCGCCATGTTAATGTTTCTTTTTCTACCTTTCATTTGCATTTTAATCTATCGAATCTTTACAATTTTGCTGCCTCCTATTTCAATGATTGATTACAGATCTGAAATAAGAAAAACCAAGCCTAGCTTTTCTTTTTCCTTTCTTTTCTTCGCTTTCTTTTTTCCTCCCCCCCTCCTTCCCCCTGGTTAGATTTCTGAAACTTTCTCTCAATGCTAATGTAGACAGGACAAATTAATTCTCCTCTTTTAAATGTCAAAGATATAAATAAAAAATGTTTTCTGTCCCAAACGTGAATATTTTCCCAGCCGCTTGTTTTCGAGTCGTAAAAAATCATCCCAGCAAAACGCAATTAACAGCAAAACACACACACACACACACACACACACACACACACACACACACACACGGCGGCATGGATGTTTTTAAAGGACGTATTGTTGGTGAGTTAAAGAAAGGTGAGAAGTTCATCGTCCCTTCACCATCAGTAGATCAGTAGCTTGGCCAGCTTCTTTCTCTCTCACACACACTCAGAGATTTGGTCCCGAGTTGTATCTGTGATCTAAGTCACACAAACAAACAAAAACAAGCCTGGTGGGGGCTTGCTGTGCTCAACTTGATTTCTTGAGACAAGCAGTATAAAGACAAAAGGGGAAGCGACGCAGGTCTGTTTGTTTTCTTTCCCTGCTTACCACTGCCCCTTTGCCCCCTTCTTCCCCGAACCCTCCCCACTCTCCCTCCCCGGATTTCTCCCGCTCCGCGGATAAGACGGTCGTTTGCTGACTGCTTTGCCCATACGCGTCACTTTTCGCGATGGCGTGCAAGCAAGTGTGGAGGTGGTTTTGGAAGGCGCCGTCCGGACGTAGGCTGGGCTCATCCTGCCAGCGGGGCTGAGGGCCTCTGGGGCTCTCCAAACAGATTGCGCCTCCCGCCTGGCCGAGGGTCGGGCTTGGGGTGGTAGCCGGGTACCTAACTGTCGCACGGAGTGGGTGAGCCCCAGGTGTGCAAGCAAAGGCCAGTGGGCGTGCGCTCGGGATCTCCTGCCAGCCCGCGCATCTGGGAACCTGAAAGGACCCCCTTCACCTCCGCCCACCTTCGCGTCTGCTCCCCAGGGTCGAGCCCCCTCGGTGGGGTTTTAATGCCGACAGACGCAGAGGAACCAGCAGTTGAGCGAGGACCGACTTCTCAGGCGGGTCGAAGCTGCTCGCACCAGGGTCCGCATGTAATGCGTGATGCCCAGGCGGAGGGCGAGCAGGAGAAGGTAGAGGGATGCCCCCACCCTCAAATCCCTACACAGGCAGGCACACCATCAAGAATCAGGGTCAGGGCCTGGAGATAGACATAGCCCAGGCGGTCGCTCCAACAAGACACTTGGACTCGGTGCGTACCCAAGGGCATGTCTGCCACCGGAGCACAGACCATCTTCTCCCGGCCCTGTCACCCGGACTGTGCGCTGCTCCCTTTCTCCCAGAGACCCCGTGGGTGGCTGCCGCGAGGGGGGCGATCTTCATTCACGTGGACGAACAAGGCGGTTAAAATAGAGGGGGTGGGGTGGGGTGGGGAAAACATTTGATCCGGGCCGACCTTTTGTCTTGAAGCAGATTAGGCAGACTAGAAATAGGAAAAACAGAAAGTCTAGACAAGAAAACTTATTGTGTTTACCAAATATAAAAATGAACCAAGCGGTCTGGTACCTCAAGGGGTAAAGATAGATCCTTGTAGACGAGTGGGAAACAAGACTGGGAAGATTTAAAGTGCAAGAAACGGCAGATTATTAAGAAAGTAATAGTAAGGTGTCCCATACACTACAGTTTTATTGTTGGGTAGTAACCACCCGATTTATTTATTGCCAAGGCTATATAATAGAGATAATGACCACAAACTCAAGATAAATTCTTAGGCGCTCCGCCGGACGATTCTTTTTTATTTAAGAGGGCGAGTCTGAAAGGTGAGGCTCATCTCCTCCCCTCCTGGAAGATCTGTCTTGCTTTCTCCCATATTATAAGCATGACATGCAAATAAATAAGTGCTGCTGGGTTTGTGTGGGTAGGCCTGCAGGATTTATTTCAGGTGAGAGAGGAACATACACGGAATATGAATTTCCACAGGAGCTGCGGAGTGATTCCTTCCCTCTCTTTCTCGGCTGCCCTCTCCTCCGGGTCTCCCTCCCTTTCTGTGGGAGCAGAGCGCGTCCCCTGATAAAAACATTAATGTGTCATGTCTCAACTCCCTATTTCTTGACATATAGGTCTGGGGAGGGATGAGGGGCGATGAAAAATGCAAAATGCGTCCCCAAAGTAGGTTGACTTGCTGGGACTGCTTAAAGCGATTCCTGCCGACAAAAGGAAGGGTGAGTTGTAATTATAACTTCCAGTAGGAGGGCAGTATACGAAGGCTGTTAACTATCATTTTGAAATTTGCTAAGTGGTGAACAAAGTTTGCTGTCCCGGGTCTGGTATGGACCCTCACCAGCTGAATAGATTCCCACGGGGAGCCTCCTGGCTTTTGGGACCTGCTCGCCTCACTTGGCCCTCAATTTCTCTCGCCGGTGCCCCGTGAACAATCCTATAGTCAGGTGGTGGAATTACAGATGACCTTGCTCGTTGACCGCCAAGGTCAGAAGGGAGAGGGCAACCTCAGGTGTCGGCTCTATCTGACGCAATGGCTGCAATAATAGTCACCCAGCTGGCCTTTAACAAGGCGGCCACGAAGAGCTTCTCTCCCCGCACCTGCGCTCTGCGACAAGTCAGGCAGATCCGGAGCCTGGCAAGATAATTCAGCATCCTCTTCCAGTATTCTTTTTTCTTCCTCATTTTTTGGATACTATTCAGACAGATAGTGTTTCAATCTCACAATAACCACTTATATTCAGAACTTCCTTTGATCTGTGTTTAGCCAGGAAAACAATACAAAACAAACACCTGACAGTGATCTGCGATGTAAAAAGAGAGAGGCGCAGAGGAAACCGGAGGGGAGGTCGGGTGGGGTGAGGCAGAAAGGTGTGTAAGTGGAGGGAAAATAGAGACCTAGAGGCAGCCAGAAGTAGACAGGGCGGGGGAGGTAAGGAGAGAAAGCAGAGACGGAGTTGCCAGATGGAAGAGGCCGTTCCTGTAATTTGGTGGTTTGTGTGAGGGATGATATTATGAGGCTGAGAACCAGGACAGTCCTCGTCAATCTTTTACAATATTGGTGTCATTCAAGCACAACTTTATCTTTGAACCAGAATATCTGTTTCAATGATTTCCATAAGCACATAAATTATAATCTTCAGAGCCTTCAATATTTCTTTCGGTACTTTATTAAGTGTTATTGCAGAGGCCATTTATGAAGTGAATGATTCAACTTTTAATCTTCTGAACATTAAAGTGTATTCCACTGAGTTTCCTTTTCCAAATAATCTAAAATAACAAAAAGAAACTAAGCTCATTACATGAAAAACTGACAAGTGTTTTACTCTCCGCCTGGCAAGTTGCCTTACTCACTTCAAAGGATGATAAACTAATTGTTTCCAGAGTTTATAAGTAATTAAGCTATTATTCGGGGAATTTATGTAACAGTTTTATTCACGATAGAACTTTCTAGTTAAAATAGCCAGACAAATCTTCAAAAATACCAAAAATTTAATAATTAAAAAAATGTATCCTCATTGTTAATAATGAAGACTATTTTTAGTTTTTTAAAAACATTGGAAAATGTAAATAAATGTAGTTCTCTTCCAGAGTATGTCATAGGTGGAGGTCATTATGTATAATTAATGCTGAAAAGAAAATGAACATGTAATGGCTTCCAAAGATTAAAACATCTGTAACTATCAAGTTAAGTTTTTAAAAGTTAATTTAAAAAAATCATTCAGCTGGATTCATCTAAATATGTCAGGTAGGAATACACACACACATACACACATACACATACATATATAGTAGTCCTTTTAGAATTCCATATGGAAAGTTAAAAAACTTAAGTAATTTTAGCACTTTAAATTAACTTTTGGTGCCTAGGCAATAAGAATTAATACCAAGGAATGCTAAGTGCTTGAGTTTCTCTGATTTTGCAACAGAGAAATGTACTTATTCACTTTTAGATTAAAATAAAAAGAATACTTGAAAAATCTTTTCAAATAGGTTAAATTCAAACAAACATTATTGCTAAATTTCAACTCATGTTTGATGTTTAAAAACAATTAGGTTTGCTCTAACTGAAGTAATATTCATTAAGGAAAAATAATACTTTCAAATGAAGTGATGAACTATTTTATACATTTCAGCAAAATATTATGACACTTTTGTTGAATACATATTTATTTATGTAACAATTTACTATTTTAGTATATTTTTTCCATCAAGATGGTGTCAGCTCTGTTTTTTTAAGAAAAAAACTTTCATTGTCATATGAAGAATTAAAAACTTAATAGAATTTTCATGCTAAAAGGAAACATTTTAGGAGAATAATAGCAAGATATAAATGTGAAAACCGAATAAATGACTGTACAGTCTTATGTGAAGTAAAATAAATTTTCTGGAAGTTTTTTTTGCAAAGAATTGAGTATATACTGGTTCAATATCCACACCCCTCACTACAAAAAGTGGGAATCAGCTCTCATGATCATTTCAAGGGGTGGAATCTCAGCATAGCAAAAATTATTTAAGACCTAACCCCTTGTTGCAAGTAAAATTCCTCCAAAGCAAAAATCTGGAGTTTGCTGGAAATTGTATATAAAATGTTATGTATGATTAGTGTCAGTGTTGTTTTGTGGATTCTGTGTAAACTGGCAAAATAGATCTGTCATTGTGTCACAATGTCTGATTCAATGTTTGCTGTACTATGTTTTCTTTATTCTAATAGACTTTTATTAAAAACAAAAACTAAAGCTCCTCGGTTAGCAGTAATGCAATCCCAGTTGTCTAACACCATGTGATAATCGACCTTCTGGACACCAGGCACACTTGGATTCACTTTAGGACACTTAGCTGTTTAAGCTGACTTCATTACAGAAAGACAATGACGACTTTGTTGCAATTGGCACCTGCAGTATTTCACCCAACATGTGGGCCATACCTTGCCAAGGTAATCACCACCACCACCACCATGAAGCACGCCAAAGCAGGAAGGCAACTCTAGGTAAATTTTATATGAGATATGCTGTTATGATTAAGGAGGAATGAATTCTTTTTGCACATCTTTCCACAGTCTTAAGGAGAGGATGAGAAGCCTGTTTCCTTACAGTAAAACTATTGCCATGTTAAGGGGTGCTGCAATAACTTTATGGGTAAGTTTAATGGTTAAGGATTTTATGGTACGTTGAATTCAAGATGTCCACAATAATACAGTTCAGACAGAAAAATACTGTTGTACCGTATCTATGCCCAAGTTCAAAAGGGTCCTCTAGTGGAAAGGCTTAGTAGTGGTGGTTGGAGAGGGGGGATGGGGTGCTAAATTAGCGAGTGGACTTCAGGGCACTCTATTTAGTAATCCTGACTCTGTCACTAGAACATAATGTAATTTATCTTCCATGAATCTTTTTCCTAACCTCTAAATGATTTTTAATATATTTCTGTTTTGTAAACCACTTTGCATTGTAGAACGTGGTAAGGAATTGCTTCCATTCTATTGAACATAATAATCAAATCCCACTCTCAAAGAGCTCCAGATTTTTTCCAGAGGAGCCCTGACTCATAAAGGAATATTTCTGTGTCCTCAAAGTTCTAAGGGTCTCTTAGAATTCTGAGATGCTTTTTCCTTTGATTTTCCCTGCCTGGCTGCCAGAAGTAAAACAACAGTGCTGTATTGTTCCAAAGCATTTGCTGAGAGTAATTAATACCTTTATTGATTAAGTTGCTTCACTGAAATAAAAGGTGACTTTTCCAGCAATGGCTGGACTGGGACCCAGTAGACTGAAAAACAACCAGCCGTACTACGAAGACAAGAATGAAGCCCCACCCCCCCATGAAAAAAAAATTTCCACAGATTTACGAGGTTTCATTTGAAGTCCTTGTTATTCTAGCCTGGATCATACCTTAAATCTTTGCCTATTTCTAGCATATTACATCGAATCCTTTTTAAGACTGAAAAGAATTCCGTGTGTATGTGTGCACACGTGCTCTAAAATCGTGAGCACTTACTATGCCCTGAGCAGTGAGTGGGGCGCTGGGGATGCTGAGATTAACAGGATTCTGGCTCTGCCCTCAAGAGCTCAGTGAGGATGGAGCAAATAAGAAAAACCACAGTCCCAACCAATAGCAGTAGCAACACAGGTGCGGAGCGAACTCGAAAGTTAGGCCAACTACCCGGAGGAAGGTAGCTCCCGAAAAGCCTGTGTGATGGGGCTGAGGTCAGGAGGCGTGAGATCGGGAAATAGTTCTGTACCAGAGTTCAACCAAAAAAATAGAAGCCACTCTGAATGTACACAAGGGAAAGAATTTAATGCAGGGAATCAGTTACTCAGGGGATAGAAGAGGCTTGTGAAAGCAACCAGGTGGCAGTGAGGCAACCCAGAGCTAAGCACCTGAAGGAAGAAGCTGTTCCCCCAGGCAGACTAGAGGGACAGAGGGAACAGGAGGGTTACCAGACTCCAGGGCTCAGGGTGACCTGGTAGAAGATGTAACCAGGGCAGGCATGTCTAGTGGGAGCTATGGAGGAGATGAGAAAGGGAAAAAATTCTGGAGTCCTTTCTTTCACTTTATGATCTTTCACCAGTACCTCCTTTTGGCTAAAACAAGCAAGAAGCCAGCAGACACAGAACCTGGAAACATAAGAATCGGCCCCCTGCCATGTAGAGCAGAGGGAAGAATAGCTTTGAAGGCAGAGAGTTCCAGGAGCAACACAGCTTCTAGGCAGATGTTACCCTCCAGCGATCTTCTATTTCACTTTTCCAAATGAAGAGCGTTGTTGTTAATTTCTGAATGTACTCATTTGAAAATGTTGAAGGAGGAGAAGGATGTTCCAGGCAAGAACACTGAGTTGGGAGAAAAAGCGGCTTACTTAGAAAATGGCAAGTTTGCCAGTGTGGCCCAGAGCAAAGGGGCAGGAGCGGACATTGTAGGATCTGAGCTGAAAATCCTAACAGCTAACTATATGGACTAACCAGTGGCTTCTGTAACAACTTGATTTGTCAGCAATCATTAACCCCTCGAGGCCAGGGTAATACAGATTATAGGGGCTAACGATGCAAAAATAGAGATAGTTAGATCTCCGTACCGGTACAGTGATGCCCATCGGCAAATGGCGTATCTGCAAAGAAACACAGGAGCCTCCTTGACTGTCTTCAGTTAACTTGCACTATTATTTGAATCAGCACAAAGCCAGTCAGACCATGGAGCCAGTCATTTTCATGAACAAATTAGAAAGTGTTCCTTAATCCTGAGGAGACATCCTTGTAGCCAGTTTGGTGTTCAGAGGGCTAATTCAAAGAGTTTCTCTACTCCCACATAATAGGGATAGCTCAATCCATAACTTCACAGATGTCAACCTCATGAATGATACTTTGAAGGAGGTGTAACTAGAACTAGGAAGCTAAGAAATCAGTGAGGAGGCTTTTTGACATCAGTGGGGACTAGAGGTCAGAGAAGATACTTAGGAGACCGGAGGCTGGTATGGAGGTGGGGGATGAGATGTGGCGAGTAGATGAAAGCAATGGCATGGTTTCTGGTTTGCAAAGTTGGGCAGATTGTGCTTCCACTTACTGGGACAGTAACTGTAGAAGAAGGGGCATATTAGAAAGAAAGAAGATAACTTTGTTTCAGACATTTTGAGTTCAAGATACTTATGGGTTATCAAGATAGACATGCTCATTAAGAAGATGAAGACGTGGGACTGCATTTTGGTAGAGAGGTCTGGGCTGGAGATAAAAATTTGAGAGGAGTCACTGGATGGAGTAAATGAGATCTTTCAGGGTCTCTTTTTGTGGTCACAGTGAGATATCACCTCACGTCTGTTAGAATGGCTACTATAAAAATATTATATAAAAACAAAAAGTTACATAAAATAACAAGTGTTGGTTAAGATATGGACAAAAAGGAACCCTTGTGCACTGTTGGGAATGTAAATTGGTGCAGCCACTATGAAAAACAGTATGAAGTTTTCTCAAAAAATTAAAAATAGAACTACCATATGATCCAACAATTCCACTTCTGGATATTCAGCTGAATAAAATGAAAACACTAACTTGAAAAGTTATATGCACCCCTATGTTCATTACAGCATTATTTGCAATAGCCAAGATATGGAAACACGTAAGTGTCCATCGATGGATGAATGGATAAAGAAGATGTGATATGTATATACAATGGAATATTAGTCATAAAAAAATAATGAAATCTTACCATTTGCAATGTGGATGGACCTCGAGGGCATTATGCTAAGTGAAATAAGTCAAACAGAGAAAGACAAATATCATATGATCTCACTTATATGTGGAATCTAAAAAACAAACGAACAGACAAAACAGAAACAAACTCATAGATACAGAGAACACTTTGATGGTTGCCAGATGGGAGGGGGTTTGGGAGGATGGGTAAAAAAGAGGAGGGGATTAAGAAGTACAAATTGGTAATTATGAAATAGTCATGGGGATGTAAATTATAGCATAAGGAATATAGTCAATAACATTGTAATAATTATGTATAGTATTAGATGGGTACTAGATTTATTGGGGTGATCACTTGACAAGTCATATAAATGTCTAACCAGTATGCTGTACACCTGGAACTGATATAATATTGTATGTCAACTGTAATTTAAAAAGAAATTTAAAATAAAAAAATAAAGGGGAACATGATGGGGGGAGGATATATGATTTTGAAGATGGAAGAGACTTGCACATATTTGTATAACAAGGGGAAAGAGAGGGAAATGTTGAAATTATAGGAAAGACGTGTTAAACAATGGGGAGGCCCATTATAAAGACGGGGAATTGAGCTGTGAATCGGCAGTGGTATACCCTAGCCTCCAAGACTGAAGGCAAGTGGTAACTACAGAAGTGTGTCCAGGTGTGAGATAGTGGAGGACAAATTTGGGGTAGTTCCCATCTGATAACCTTCATTTTCTTTTTTTTTTGAGGTATGGTTAGTGATGTCATTTGATATGAATGAGGGTAAACGGGTTTTGCACTAAAAGTCCCATATCCTACCTGGGAACCCCCACAGTCCTGGACAAATCAGGAAGTTTGGTCACCTTAATGGTAGAGAAAAGGAAAAGGGCTTGAAGGTGAAGTTAAATGTTGACATCACAATGGAAAATGGGAGAGGGAGTTGACCGGAAATGCAAAGCTTGCTGACCAGCATCAAGGACTTAGATGGAATTGGAGATCAAAGGGCAGCATTTCGTGCTCGGCTGTGTGGTTTTCTTCAGCAATGCTTAAGTATTTATAAATATGTATATATATATATATATAGATATCTATATATATATATAGATATCTATATCTATATATATATATATATATATATATATATATATATATATATATACATACATACATATATATAGATATATAGATATATATAATTTTTTGGATTACTTTTAGGTGTACAAAGCAACGTAATAGTTAGACATTTAAACCCCTCATAAAGTGACAACCACCCCCCGCCCCAGCTACTACCCCTCTGACATCTTATATAGCTGTTACAATACCATCGACTATATTCTCTATGTTGTACTCCACACCCCATGACTATATATACCTATATATTTAGTTATAGTTGACATTCAATATTATTCTACTTCAGCTCTTCAGGTGTATAGCCCATTGGTCAGGCATTTACAGCCTATGACGTGATCCCCTTGATAAGTCCAGTGCCCATCTGGCACCTTACATGATCTTTACAACATTGTTGATTATAATCCCCATATTATTATGTATTAACTATCAATTTGTATTTCTTAATACCTTCACCTTTTTCACCCTGCCCCAACCCCATTCCCATCTAGCACCCTGATAGATCTAGTACCTATCTGGCACCATACCTAGTTATTACAATATTATTGACTATATTCCTTATGCTATACCCTCCATCCCCATGACTACTGTATAACAACCGATTTGTACTTCTTAATCCCTTTCACCCATCCTTAACCCCCCCAATCTTAAAGAAGTCCTTCTAAGATTCCTTGTAATATTGTTTGTTGGTGATGAACTCCTTCAGCTTTTTCTTGTCTGGGAAGCTCCTTATCTGTCCCTCAATTCTAAATAACAGCCTTGCTGGGTAGAGCAATCTTGGCTGTATGTCATTGCTTTTCATCACTTGGAATATTTCCTGCCACTCCCTTCTTGCCTGCAAAGTTTCTGTTGAGAAATCAGCTGACAGTCTTATGGGGGCTCCCTTGTAGTTAACTAACTGCTTTTCTCTTGCTGCTTTTAAGAGTCTCTCTTTGTATTTAACATTTGGCATTTTAATTATGATGTGTCTTGGTGTGGGCCTCTTTGGTTCACCTTGTTTGGGACTCTCTGTGCTTCCTGAGCTTGTATGGCTATTTCCTTCACCAGGTTAGGGAAAGTTTCTGTCATTATTTCTTCAAATAGGTTTTCAATTCCTTGATCTTTCTCTTCTCCTTCTGATACCCCTATAATGCGAATGTTGGTATGCTTGATATTGTCCCAGAGGCCCCTTAAATGCTCCTCAATTTTCTGGATTCTTTTTTTTTTTGTTGTTGTTCTGGTTGGGTGTTTTCTGCTACCTTATCTTCTACATCACTTGTTGGATCCTCTGCTTTATCTCATCTGTTGATTCCCTGTAATATATTCTTCGTTTCCATTATTGTATCCTTTATTTTTGACTGGCTCTTTTTTTAATGGTTTCCATCTCCATTTTTATGCTTCCTGTCTCTCTGTTGAAGTTCTCCCTGAGATCATTGAGCATTCTTATAGCCGGGGTTTGGAACTCTGCATCTGATAAATTGCTTATCTCCATTTCACTTAGTTCTTTTTTCTGGAACTTTGTTCTGTTCTTTTATTTGGGACATGTTTCTTTGTCTCCCCATTTTCGCTGCCTCCTTGTTTGTTTCTACGTATTAGGTAGGGATGCTATGTCTTCCAGTCTAGTAGAGTGGTTGTGGGGTTCTATGTGAGATGCTATGTCTTCCAGTCTAGTAAGTATGCTATGGGGTTCAGTGGCACACTCTTTCTGGTCACCTGAGTCACACGCTCCAGGTTTGTCCCCTGTGTGGGTTGTGTGCACCCTCCTCTTGTAGTTGAGCCTTGGTTGATAATTGCACATCAATGGGAGGGTCTCACCCTTGGGCTCACTGGTTGTGATAATTGGCCTTAACTACAGTGGAAGGGTTGTTGTGCAGGGGCTGACCCTATGGAGCAGGCTCTGCCTTAGTAGGACTCTGGTGCCTGCCCAATCCACCCCTCGGGTGTGTCGTACTTGGAGGCAGCAGGGTGATACTCCAGCTCGTTTTGAAGCTGGCCACTGGGGGTGCCAGCCCCAGGACCACCTTGGAGGGGATCCGCTGTAGGTTTACTTCATCCATAGCGCATGCTCCACCTGGGGCCACCCAGCGGCAGCCAGAAAGAAATCTGCAGATGGCTGCCACCTGTGCTATGCTTGGAAGCACCTTGAGAGGCCGAGCTGTGAACCAAGGCTGGCTACCGCTAGTGCCAGCTTAGGGCTGCTCAGCCAGAGGTACAGGACACGCTCAAGCCAGATGGTGCTTGTCTGGGTTCTGTGTACCTTTCAGAGACATTAGGAAAGTCTGCAGCTTGAGTTAAGGCAGGTGGTCTGCACGAAAAAGCCACTGAAAGCAGCCTGGATGTGCCCGAAAGTTTGGCAGGTGGGGTCTCAAATTGCCAGGGCATGGTGAGCAAATGGCAGAGACTTAGATATGGTGGCCACCTGTGTTCGCACGCTGGGATGGGGGAGGGATCGATAAAGGAAGAATGGCCTCCACCCGTTCCCCGTCCAGAAGAAAGCTGCCTCTCCAGCCCCTGTCCAAAGCCAGGCAACTCAGTTCCCCACCACTTGTCCCTGCTGCCTCTCCAGCTGCTGCCCCAGTACTGGAGCTCAGAGTGAGTGATTCTGTTGGTGGGTAAGTCCACGTGTGCAGTCCCTTGAAGAGGAGCGCCTGTGAGTGCAACCACACTCAGTCTCACTTAGTTATAATCTCTGCTGATTTTCACAACCAAATATTATGGGCACTTCTCTCCCCGGCACTGGAACACTGGGCTGGAGTGGGGCTGGGAATCTTTTGCTGCTTTGGGGATGGAGGAGACCCCCACAGCCAAAATAGCCCTCCCAATCTTTAATGGTCACACGCAGGTGTGGGACCAGCCCGTTCTGCGTCTCTGACCTTCCTGCCAGTCTGGAGGTGGCTTCTTCTGCAAGTCCTCAGTTGAAAGGCTTCAGTACAGCTTGATTTTAGGTGATTCTCAATAATGGTTGTTTTGTAGATTAGTTGTAATTTTGATGTGGTTGTGAGAGAAGATAAACACAGCATTTACCTACTGTGCCATCTTGATTGTCTTATCTGCTTAAGCATTTTGAGTTGTTTTTCCAGGAGAAGGTGTGTTCACTCATGTAGATATGTGCTTGGAGGACTTTTTGCAACCCAAAGTATACAGTATCAGAGGTCTCATTCCGGGGGCAGGAAAACATTGAAACTCACTGTCAAGGTTGTCGGAAATAGAGTCACCTGTGAGGTGGTAGATTTTGCTGTCAATGATGTCCAACAGCATTCTTTCTTCATGTTTACATACTTGGCAAATGGCAGAGTTCCAACACTTCACAACATCTTGAGGCACCTCTGAGATACAGACTTATATTCGTAGTATATTTTCTCTCTAGAAGAGTGACTTAGAGACTGTAGTCTTTAAGCTGAATGTTGAGAGAAGGAACAGTGAGCGGAAAGCCCTAACCTAGCATCAACTCTCCATTTCTAGCTGCAGACCGTCCACATGCTCCGTGTAAGGCAGGCTGTGGGAATATTTTGTGTCTGTCATCGACTAAATTAGATACTTTTAAACCTACCTGGTAGTATTTTCACCTGTTTTGATTACAGAAACAAAGAAAAAGGTAAAAATGTGCTTATCTAGCTAGGAACAGGGCAAAGGGGACAATGAGCTCCGATAAGTAGATTCAAGTAAGTATCTGAAGTATAACCTTTTATTTTGAGAACAAGTGAAATTAAATAGCTCCAAATAGGTAAAGAGGCGTTTTCTCTAAAGTTTGCCCCGTCATTAGAACACACCAGTTCCTCTAAATTTATAGAATGGGATAGAAATAGGGCACAAGGGGATTCCAAACTACATCAGTTTAGTGAAAATCTGACTCAGCTTGGGTTAGGAAAGGTATGCAAATCTCATCTGAAATTTCATACAGCTTGTCTCAAAAGTCTCCATGAATGCGCCGAGACTTCTGGCAATAGGAGTGTTATGGCTGAATTGTGCCCCCCTCAAATTCATGTTGAAGTCTTAACCCCCACCCAGTACCTCAGAATGACTCTATTTGACAAAGGGACTTTAAAGAGGTAATTAAGGTCAAATGAGGTTAGATAGGTGGGCCCTAATTCAATCTGGTGTTCTTAAAAGAAGAGGAAATTTAGACAAAAAGGAGACACAGGGATGCATACACACAAAGGAGGGATCCTTTGAGGATATAGGGAGGCCAGTCACCTGCAAACCATAGAGAGAAGCCTCAGAAAAACATCAAACCTACCAATAGCTTGATTTTGGATTTCAAAGGCACCAGAACTGTGAGAAAATAAATTTCCATTGTTTACCACCCTCAGTCTGCAGTATTTTGTTATGGCAGTCCTAGCAAATGAATACAGGGAGATTTAGAGTTTGGATGCCTCAACAATCTGAGAAATAGTAGATGTATCATTTTTTAAAAATATAAAAACCAACCCAGGAGATGTCTGCTAAGAAAACCCTGCACTTACCTGCACTTTATTTACTTATCAAATATTTATCAACCACTTTTGCAGTGCCTGCCATGGGAGGTGAGTTCATCACTCTTCTCTACTCCTGGACTTTTCTGAACCTTGTTCCCCTCACAGTACATCCATATCTGCACGAACTCTATCGGAGTCATTTTAAAAATACAGTATGTTTTAAATAACAATGCTGCATTTTTTATGAAGTGTGTTGTGGAGTCTATAGGCAGCGTTTTCATTATGTTGAGTAGAAATTAAACCTAAATCTGAGCACAAAGGTTCAGTCAGTGTTTTTGCTCCCTTCATTACTGTGAAATTTAGGCCAGTCATCTTAGCTGGTTAATTCTCTTTAGTATTTAGAATATCTCAGGTTGGTTCTAACGTTTGGCACTTTTAATTAAAAATGATTTTCTAAAATCCTCCTAGGCACATTATGTTGACAGGAGGCTCTCCTTGGCATCAAGCTGTATGTTTCTGTGAGTAACATGTTGCTATCAGATTCTACTGAAAACGTTACAGAAGACCGAAAACAGATCTGCATTGTCTTGTGAACCTGTTTGTAGCTGTTGACTTAGAATAATTTATCTTGATTTGTAAAGTCTGGTTTAGAGAAGCAATCACAGGTAATGTTTTCCTCCCAGGAATTTTTCTGATCATTGTTCTTGGAAATAACATGGGAGATTGGAAGATGGGAAATTTTATCGACGGATCCTCGCATTCTCATTTGCTTATTGCGTGACTTAGGTCACATCAATCATAGTGAGCCTCAGTTTATTCACCTGTAAAATAGGGATGCATTCTGTCGGCCAAGCCTACCTCACAGGTGTTTGTGGGACTGAAATTAAATAATGCCTCTGTGGTGCTTTTTAAAACATGCTGTACCAATTTAAATCTTATTATTACTGCAGTTGCCACTAACTGGTTTGACTTAATGATCCTTTACTTTGCTTTCTCACATTTTAAATGAATGAAATAGCACCTGGGCTCCCTTCAGGGGTGACAGTCATAGCAAACACGAGGATCTCTTGTTTGGAGGTCCCAGAAGGATTCCTTCCTTGTTCCACCCATATTTCAGGGAGTACCTATTGAAGCTTGATGTTGACTTTTGTTTTCATCCTTGCATTAGGCAGTGCTTATTTTTCTACTAATTGCCTTAACATTTATTTTTTTATAGCCCGTCAAAGATGTAAATGTTACCTCAGATGGAAATCTCCAGAACCTAATGTCAAGTTACATGCAATGTATGGGAATGTGTCATCTGAAAGTGTGGGGAGTAAAGCTCCTTCTCTGTGGCTGCCTCTCTCAAAGCTTGTTCAGCTCCTAAGGTTGTTGCTGTAGAACATTTTTTTCTGAATAGAGGAAATAATGAACATAAACCTCCATCTCTGTATTAGGAAAGTGCATTAAGAGAACCCCAGCATGTACTGCTTACTTTCTGTATTGGGACATAGGTGAATGTCCACAAAGTGTCAAATAATTCCCGTGAAATACTGATTTTCAACCCAAATTATAATTTGGAGAATGGGCCAAACCATCCAGATTTTTACCATGACTATCAGGAGTGTGGGAAGACGAGAAAGTGTGTGTGTGTGTGTGTGTGTGTGTGTGTGTGTGTGTGTATGTGTGTTTGTGTGTGTGTGTGTGTGTGTGTGTGTGTGTGTGGATGGATGGGGAGGGTCGTGGGGGGTTAAATTATCATTGTTGTCATTGTTGGAATTGAAGGATGGGCATTATGGAAAATTTTCCAGCATATACTAAAATAGAGACACTGTTACAACAGATCCCATGTATCCATCACCCAACTTCAAGAATTAGAATTATCAACATTTTGTTACTTTTATCTGTTTTCCTCCTTCTCTGTCCCTCTCTTTTCTGGAGTATTGTAAATTGAACACCAGATACCAAGTCTTCTCCCTTTTAAATACTTCAGAATAGATCTTTAATTAATAACTTTGTTTTTGTCTTACTATAGTTTTAAATTTTTAATGTTTCTTTAAAATAACTTTTCATTCTGATATAATCTTAAACTTAGAGAAAAGCTGCAAGCATAGTACAAGGAACTCCTGTAATCCTTTACCCAGATATCACTAATTGTATATATTTGACTTTTGCTTTATCATTTTCTCACTTTCATATAACGTATAATTTGTTTTGTACCCTTTAAGAGTGAGTTGATGACAGTGTCTCCCTTTACTATAAATACTTCAGTGTGTATGTTCTCAGAACATGGGCATTTTCTTACATAATTACAGAATAATTATTAAACTCAGGAAATTTAACATTGAGGCAATACTGCTATTGATGCAATACTGTTAAATTTCATCAATTGCTACAACAATGTCCTTTATATTGTTATTTTTCTTCACTTAAAACCTAATCCAGTATTATATATTACATTATACTTGTCATCTCTCTTTAATCTCCTTAAATCTGGAACAAAGAGTTCCTCAGCCTTTCTTGATCTTTCCTGACCTTGACATTTTTGAAGAGTACAGAGCAGTTATTTTGTGGAATGTCCCTCAGTTAAGGTTTGTGTGATGTTTCTTTATGATTGGATTCATAAGGAATGAATTTATTCAGGTTATGCATTTTGGGCAGGAGCACCCCAGAAGAGATGAGGTACCCTCAGTTCATGGTATCAGCTGGCACATGGTGTCCGTTCCAGTACTGGTGGTGTTGAGTTTGTTCACTTGCTAAGTAAGATAGTTTGAGATTATTATATAAATATCTTTTTCCTCATCAAAGTTTTTTCACTGTTTTCACATCCATTGATGATCTCTCAACTCCATAATGTTTATATATTTGTTAGTTGACATTCTATTGTAAGAAAGAGCTTTTTCTCCTTTCTCTTTCTTTCTTTCTTTCTTTCTTTCTTTCTTTCTTTCTTTCTTTCTTTCTTTCTTTCTTTCTTTCTTTCTTTCTTCCTATCTATCTATCTATCTATCTATCTATCTATCTATCTATCTATCTATCTAGACTAATGGATTCTTATTTTATTGAATGGGTTCTGCATCAGTACTATTAATGCATTATTTATTATGATGCTATGATTTCTCAGATTTAATCAGCAGGACCGCCTCCCCACTGCCTCCTGCGTCTATTTTGATGTTTCTTAAAAGATGCTGAGCTTGGTATCTTCCATGTTGAAGTGGAAATGGAGTCGGGTAATCCTGTTCATTTGCACAGTATCCAGTACCTGCAGGAACAGTAGACTTTCAATGCAAATCTTCCAGGTTTCAGCACATCTCTGGGATGAGGATGGTCTATTGGGGAGTATCACAGAGACTTAAGTGTACTCAGTGAGGGGAAACGCGTGTTGTTAGCTTCTTATTTTGGGCCCCTTATCGTGGCTTTCGCATTAAGTGTTTCTCACTAAAAGTCAAGCAATGGGTTTCTTAATTTCTGGCTTCTGTCTAAAACAGGTTTCTTGAGCCAGTTAATTGAACATAAATTACAATTGACCTTGGAGGGATTAACTTGCATTTTGAGGTCATCTCAGCTGTATAGCTATTTGGGTGCTTGCAGACTGCTTGAGCTTTTATATACTTTTCAGCTAAGTCAAAGATGAAAATGTACCACTCAGGGATATTACAAGAATTGTTGACCTTCTCCGGTCAGTGTGAGGTCAAGGAATTAATGTAGAGAATTACCAGAAGATCTATAAATACACATGTTTTTTACATGAGAGGTATCATTAAAAGAATTATTTTCATTTTACTTAACTGTTTCAGATCCATGTGTGATATTTGAATGGCAGTCATATAAAGGAAATTTTAGTTTAGGGCACAATAAAAATAACATTTAGATTAAAATTTTAAACTACACTAGCAGTAGGTTTTCTAAAATTCCATTGTGATTGAGCCACTTTAACCTTAAAAATATATTGGATGATAAACCCCATATTTAAAAGAAGACTTCTTTATGTCAAAGGCTGAAAACATTCTTTTGAGGTCAGTTCAGTGCTGAAAGTAATCATTGTAGCCTGTGTCCTAAATTTTGCTTTGCCTCTTTGGTATATCAAGAGGTTGACATAGAAATTGGTATGCCAGAGCTATCCTGGTGAATGAGGGGAAAGACCATGACCTTTGGAAACACAGACAGGGGACCAAAGGATGCCACTGTCATTGATTTGCTCTCTATCTTTCGCAAGTCCTTTTGTCATTCCAAGCATTGGCTTCCTTATCTGTAAAGAAAGGTTCACAACACGTAGGATCAGTGCAAGGAATAAAAGCTATAGAAAACTTTAATATAAAGTCTAGTGCTTGGCATACAATTGTTCCCCAGTGAATGCGACTTCTTTTCCTCGCACCCTTTCTTCTAACAGAATAACAATCGCCACCCTTCATTCATTGCTTACCATGTGCCAGACTCTGACCTCAGTCTTCACATGCACTGCTTGTGAGAGAGGAATTATTATTTCCAATTTACAGATGAGAAAACGGGGACCTAGAGAGGTGAAGGACCCTTGGCCAAATGTTGGTACTGGGCTTTCAAGTTTGATGCCAGAGTCCAAGCTCTTCATCATTACGCGCTCTTGCCTCTTGTCACTGACTCTTTCAGGCCATGCACTTTTCATAAGTTTGGAGTAAGTAATTCATGGGTTTACACGAGATTATTAAGTGGATCAGTTGAGAGCCCTGAGTTGTGGTAAGGGAGAATTAAAAACCTGGGCTAGAAACAGAAACAATTAATAGTGCAGGAGAAAAGACAGGGAAAGATGAGAGCTATACTTACTAGGCAAATGAGTTGAGCCCTCTATATTTCTGGAGCATCTGGTTGCTTACCTTTTTCTACATCAGAGGTATAAACAGGCACGATAGTAGACCTAATAGCTACTATTTATGTGCTTTATGGAATTCTCACTTTAAAGTTAAAAAAAAAAAAAAAACCCTACGAGGTACACTTATCCCCTTATTTTGGAGGTAAAGTAACCAAGGATCTGGTTGGTTAAGGTGTAATGCAGACCTTCCACTTGATACCAGGTCTGTGTGATGTCAAAACTCTGAGTCGTATCGCTCCTCTATGCTGCTTCCTGCTTAACATAGATTCGAACAACTTTCCTGAATCTCTGGTACTGCCACACCCCATTCCTCACCCCTATATGAGCTAAAAGAATTGGCAACAGATGCACTTTCTTTTCCTGCTTGGAAGTTGGTTTTTATCAGACTCCAAGGAAGTCCAGCCCCAAAGACTTTTAGCACTTAACCCTTGGCCGCCCATATTCCAGTTTGGCGGTAAGGGTAGTCTTTAACAGCAAACCTCTTCTCCCTTTTGAGGAAGAAAATGTGTTCTTGGAATAGTCCTCTAAAAATATTTCACACCCTAGTTGTTTAAGCATTCCTATAGCAGAGGATATTGGTCTACCCCAATATCCACTTCCCCTTGCTCCTTAAGAAGACAACTTGAATTTTAGTCAAGCCCATTGCCACCTAGAGTTAGAGATGGTTCTGAGCCTCTCTTGCAGCTAATTATGGTTATGTGACTGAGCTCTGGCCAAAAAGTAGTAGTACTCTCTGGGATTCTGGGACAGTTGCTTAAAAGGAGTTGACTCAGCTAGGAGGAAACACTTGACTCTTCTGTTATTCCTACTTTGTTAGAGCAGCAGCTGAGAAGTGATAGCTAAACTTTTAGCAACCATCTTAGGGATAAAAATCACCTGGTAGGATGATAAAACAGAAAGATAGGAGCCTGGGCCACTGATGACACTGGAGTCACTTTACCAGTCCTAGGCTGCCTACCTCTATTTTTACATGAGAAGGCAACTTACATCCTTTCTCTCTCTCTTCCTCTCTCCCCCACTTCCCTCCCTCCCTCCTTTTCTTCCTTGCTTCTTTCCTCCTTCCTTCCTACTTTCTTTTCTTTCTTTCTTGTTGCTTGTCACTGCTATATATATATATGTGTGTGTATGTATGTATATATATATATATATATATATATATATATATATATATATATATATATTAAATATGTAACCAAATAATTCTAATTAGTTGTGAAAAATATGCCTAGCTTCCTTAGGGCACATTTGGATGTCCTGAGAAAGCTTCTAAAGCTCTGAGACTACTGACTCAGCATTTAATAAAATGTAATTTAACTTACACATTATTAAGGTATCGTGGAAATACACACAGTTGAATATTTTGGGCCTTTATATCCTTTAACATCTTTTTGAGCTAAAGCACATTAGCAGCATATCCACAGTGTTTCCCCTTTCTGACTGTTTAATTCAAAGAAGGATGCATTTGGAAGAAATTAAGGTCTTGCTCCTCTAAAGCTCTTCCCATCAAGTCCATCAAAGACCACGTAACATTTGTGATCATGCTACAAACAGATTTAGAATGGGTATGATATTTTTTTGGATAAAAATTATTGCATCAAACAAAACTCAAAATTTACTCCAGGTGGGATTCTTCGCCCCCACACCCCATTCTTATTTTAACATCAAGCACAAAACTGACACAAGATAGTCCTGTCCTCCTGATGTACTGACCTTAGGGCACAAGTGAAGGTGCCTTAGGAAGACATAGCTTTGTATTTGAGTACCTGGGTTGGTGGAAATGAATTTTCCACTTCAATGTGATTCATTTAAAGACAGCCAAGTGTCATGGTCTCCTGATTACTATATTTATAACTACTTTTGCTTTGGCAAAAATACTGTTTTGGTGACAATATTTTATGTATCTCCTTTGTTAATTGAAAGAGTTGTTTTTTTTTTAAAGTGTGAGGGGGGAATAAATCAATAAATGAAACCTCAAACTTCAATCCAAAGCTTTATAGAGCCAAATATGGAGAGAATATTTAGAGACCCTGACAAAAGGAAGTGGAAATTTGAGCAATTGTCTGAATAATTCAGCCCAAAATGGTTGAGAATGTTTGTTCTGTTCTTAAATCTTAATTGTCTGGTCCCATCATAGGTTAGATTGACCAAATTTTCTAGACAAAAGCCTTGAAGCTTCTGGTAATTTTGTCTGTGGGAACATGGTCTGTAAGTATCAAGTAATCACTGGTAACTATTTATTGAAAAGACCTATTTGCATGGCATTGCATTAGCTTTGGAGTTACAAATGTGTTCTCTTGTTAGTTAAATAAGGATTGTTAATGGACTCATAAGGTCATTCGATTTCAAGGAGTTTGCAAGGAATTTAGATATGATCTATTTCAAACCATTTTAAAGATGGTGAAACTGAGACCCAGAGATTTTTCAGTCTCACACCTTTACATAAATTCCACTGTTAAAGCATAATGTTTTACATTTTTTGTTAATGTTCTAAAATGGTCCAGTGGAGAAAAAGAAGCTTTCCCCCCTCAGTTCTAATTTGGTTCTAATTATGTTTGGCATCATGATTTTCTTCCATAGAATTTTACCCAATAAGAGGATAGTAACGTCAAACCTTCCAAGAGTGAGTTGACTTAACCTTGTTGAAAGTTATATATCTACAAGAGATATGGGCTAGGTGAAAAGACCCTCTATTCTAAGTGATAGCTCACTAAGCTATGTAGAAAAACAGAAACAGAAAAACTGCATATTGATTCCAAAGCAAATCAAGTTAAGTATCTTCTATGGACATACAGTCAGATAACAAAACTCAAGGAAATAATGTATGCTCTTCTCTGTTTTCAGTAGAACTGGGGAATCGCCTTTAAACTTTGCATGCAGCATGGAAATAAAGCTTCTGAAGTAACCATTACATCTTTTCATGAGTGTTTATTAAGAAGCCCCAAACCTTTCTTAGTAATAAATCAGCTGACATATCTGTAGGTTTAAATCTTTTATTGGTTACTGATTAACTTAACAGCTCTGCCTGACAAACCTTCATAATAAATAAGCCAACCAGCGAGCACTTCCCAATCAAACCAAATTTGTTTAAAGGACTATCACTAAAATGTGATTTATGTGCTAATGAATTTTGCAATCAGCATGTGGTGGTATACAAGTTTCAACATGAATCTAAAATGTACAAATCTGAAGACACTGAAGTTATTAAAAATCACACCACAATGCAACTACTTTTAATTAAAAAGAAATATATCACATTCATGTTTAGCAGTAGCATTTTGGCATATGAAAAGGATAACTCAGGTTTACTTTTTGAACACATCCTAACAAAACATGGTTATTGTTGCTTTGATGGTTAATGATTCCTTTTCAGGATCATATTACTTGTTATACCGACTTGAATCAAGAAAAAAATCAAAATAAGAAACTATATTTTATATATACATGTAAACCACATAAATAGACAAGGTGATTGATGATACTGTGTCAGTAAGAAAAGTTGCAGATCTTTTTTTTTTTTTCAGTTTGGCCAAATTCTTCTTAGAAAGCCTGTATAAATCGCTGACTTTTGTGTCTCTGTTTCAATTAATTAAATTGTTGACAATAAAATTGTAACAAAATAGCTTTAGTATAAAAAAGTGATTCTCAGATCTTTTCCTATAAAACTTAAAAAAAAATCTTGAAGAAGTAAAGATTTAAACATCTGTCTGGACAGATGTCAAAATGCATAGTGTTACACCATTAGGCTGTGTAAGTATCTGACACTATGTTATTACTCTTCAGTTAAATATTCACAGTGATATTTTATGATGTTTTTAAAAGAAAACTTGCATGACAGAATAACCTCATCGTGCACACCATAATAAGCACTTTAAATGAACGAATTCAGGGTAAACAATGAAAAATAACTTCCTGTGCTAGTTTTTACATCTTATTTCAGTCACCTGGGATTTTTACATCGAGATTTAAAAAATCATTCAACAGCTTATAGTGGTTGTGATTTTATTAAAAATTATATTATTAATTTTGAATATTTCCCTGGAAAACCAATTTTAGTGAAAGCCTTATATATAAATAGGGGAGAGAATTACACATGGAAAGAAAATATGGCTGTGCTAAATCCTAATTGTTGTGGCATATATATCACAGTACAATAAACAATATTTTTCAAGAAATGAAAGATGAAAGCTATCATGATATTATCAATGCAACAGTAGTTTAGTAAGTGGGACTCCATTGGAAGGAACATTTAGACCCAGACACTGAAATGGTGGGACATTATTTCATTCTGTGTTCTCCCCTACCCCAAATCCTCCAGCTTAGATGCAGTTAGTGTACTTAATGAATACTTTCACATTAGGATTATAACTGCCTGAAAAACACGTTTTTAATGGTTTTAACGTGATTAAGGAAGCAAAACCTCACTTCTCTCCCTAGAATTTACTGGTCCCCTTTGCACTAAATACATTAACCAAACAACCACAATTTCCTTATGGTACCAGGAAAACGTCTTCAACAAAACACTGTAATTTTGAGTCAAAGAAACGAACAATAGCATGAGCATCTCACTGTTTACTTAATGAGATGTGAATGGAAATGTGAAGGTGAAAAGACAGACTCTAGGTTAGAGGATGGCAAGGTGAGACTGCTTCTTGAGCACAAGGAAAAACCCCTGGAAACATCATGTCTAAAATAAACAGAACCTTCCTCCCTTCCTCCCTTCTTTCCTTCCTTCCTGCCTCCCTCCCTCCTTCCTTCCCTCCCTCTCTTCTTTCACTTGGCGAGTCCTCCTTATCTGCCTTAAAAACTCTAGGATGGATTAATTTGCTCTCAAAACTTTCAGTTTTGATGTTGATAAGTTTAAGTGGTTTAGCTTCGGACAAATATCAGCTTATGTTTTAATGTCCTTTGTAGCCAATGCTTAGTGATATCCTGGTCTCCAGGTCAAAGAGACCACAAAGTCTGCCTACTGTGGATTTTACCATTATAATTTTAATCATTAAATGAAACTATAAGAAGTTGGTGATGAGTTGTCAAGAAATCTCAGGGATGATGATATGTCAATGCCCCATTTCTTTTTCTGAATCCTTTGTACCTATTCATGAAGATCAAATGAGGTTATGTCTGTGAACCCGTTATAAACTGTGTAAAGCACAAACATCAGAACACACGATGCCAGTGGTGACTATGGTGCTGACCCACAGTGTTCTTCACTTTTAGACTAGAAATCTCGTAGCAGCCTTACCTTTTCTGATTATTACACGGTCTCGAGTAGCATAATTTGTACTAAGATAAACTAGATTTAACCATTCACTGGGATTCTAAAGCAGTCTCTTCCTGTTCCACTAGTGTCTAGAATTATTTAGCTACTACAAGAAAAAAAATGACTGTTTTACCTTCTGAGTTTTCCAATCCACACTTCCCAGATTAATTAGAAAATTGCCCCAACTGCTCTTTTCTCTTTCCTGATATGGGACAGAAAGAAAGATGCTTGCAGAAAGAAAATGCTCATTTGATGCAGAAACTGCTTAAAATGAGTCAAGACAAGCCCTTGTTCCAGTCTTGTACACATTAAATTACTCTCATGGGTCAAAATGCAAGCGGGGCTGAGAAAGAGGGGAAGAGAGGGAGTTTTCAGATGGGCTTTCTCCCCCAGTCTCATTTTCAACCAGGTAAAACGGAGTTCGAAAGGCCCAAATTCTCAGCAGATTTGCACAGCACAGTAATAGCCTTTATGCTTGGAAATTTATGGGCCATGGACAGTTTATAAGAAACGATGTAGTTCATCAGAGAACCAGACTGATGGAGCACATGGGAGCATTCTGCACAGGAAGTTGGGTTTTGGAATAATACTTACTTTGATAGAGTTGTTTTGTTAGCTAAGTAAAACAGTAGGGAAGCCAATGGCCACTTAGGCTTCAAACATAAATATATATTTATAAGTCACCCAGCTGCCTAATTGAGAGCTGTAGTGTTTCCACTAAGTATATCCTCACCACAAAGCAGTCAAAACAACAATATCATCAACAATACCCCCGTCTCGGCATAGATTCATTTAATCAGTCTTTGATAGTTTGGAGATAATTAAATGCTGTTTAAATGCTTCTCTCTTAAAGTCAAAAGGTGACAGAGTGGTTAGAAAGATGATTTTTTTTTTTTTTTTTTTTTTTTGGTGGTGGGGGAAATGTTCTTTTGTATTTAAGGTGCAAAGATATATGTTAAACCTTCTGTTATACTCTGGGTAAGCGGAGTGCTATTCTCAGAGATTTGGAATTGTGGTTCTATGGACTTCTGATGGGGGCGGCGCTGGGGAGCTCAGAGGAGCAAGGGTGGGCATACAATTGTCTGGTGCTTTCAGGTTTCACAGAAGAAGGTTAAGCAGGAGGTGGCTTGTTAAATTTGAGCACAGAACTGGAAAATAAGATTTCACACTCCTGAGATGGGGAAAGCTGGTGAATTTGGAGTTTGTCTGGGAGATTTGAAAAAGGTCGGGTGTGCTATCGTATTTCTCAAATTGTATTTTGGTGCTTATGAACGAAAAAAGTCGGTGTTGTGAGAAAAGCAAAGGGTCCGTATACACATATGGTCCAGTCAAATGTCCTAGGTAAGTGAGCATTTTAAAACTCAAATAATTATTTGGCATGTGGAAAAGAAAATGCACGGCCTCTTCTGCTTGGCTTGACATCCTAGACATTCAAGCTGCACTAATGATGTTTTGCTACTGTGTTCTTCATTCATGTCCCCTCTTTCTGTTCTCAAGCCCTATTCTCCTCTTTATGGCCACAGCTTTAGTGAGTTCTCTGTTTTACTTTGAGACCCTGAGCTGGAAATGGATTGCAAGTGGCAGCATGGGGGTCCAAGACTTGGACTGTGAGGTCTGTTTTTGTGTGTGACCTAAGTGAGGACACTTGCCTTCCCTCCTGAAGGGAGCCGGGGGTCAGGTCCCTGAGGTCTCCCCTAGTTTGGACATTATCTTACCTTAGATTCAATCTTGTTACTTTAGTTCTTCCCTCCTCTTCTGAGCCAGGTGTGGCCTTCGTTATCAATCTCTTCTTATAAACATTATTCATTACTGCTATTTGACTTAATCTTTATATTTAGTTCTCTTTTTCAGTTGTTTTTCACTTCTTGTTGTACTGTATTCTCTTGGCTCTTCGGTTCTCTTTCGAGACTAATTTTTATCTTTACATTAATATATAATATAATGTTCCGCCTCTTTGAGTATTTATTTTCCTCAATGTTTGATCTTTTCTCATCCAACATACCCTAAACACATTTTAGTCACTATAAATATTTCTTGATCAATCGGTTTAATAAGGTTTCCCCCTATTTCAGACCTCTTCTCTCCTCCTTTTGGTTTTAGACTCTGGACCACCGTCTGTGTTTTTGGACTTCAAGTTGAAGTCATTCTTCCTCTACTATGATATGAACACTGGGTCAGGCACATCGCACCTGTGCAATCTCTAGCCTGAAGTCCTCTATCCTTAAGGGGCTGACTTACAGGATGACTCAGTTACATTTTCCCTGCTCCCATCCAAAATGAACAGGAAATGTAAAAAGCATTCGGTATATTGGAGAGCAGTCAAACCTCTAATAGTTTGGTAGTGCTAGAAAAATTAAACCTTTTAGTGTCAGAAAGTCTCAAACACTTTCTTTTGGTTCCAACTAGCAAGAATATTAAATGAGAGGTTTCTCTACTAAGAGTTACAAATGTTCAGAAATAACAACTCACTGGAGAGATACAGATAAGAATCCTTAAAAGTATAACCTCAAATTAGATCCACATTTCCTTGTACTATGGAACATTAAAAGAATTTAATAGCTTGGGGAAAATGTTACTCATGCCCATTATCTTGCTACTAATCTATGTATTTATATGAAAATGTGATAAATTTTGTACTATGTTAAGCACATTTTAGCCTACACTTAAATGGACTATTTATTTTTCAAATCCAGAAAAGCACATAATTGGTCTTTGTTAATTAACTTTTTTGTAACTGGAACTCACAATTGAGTGAAATAGAAAAAAAAATTTTCCTAGTAATATTATTTAATTTATTCCAAGATTCTCTGAAAGGCTTCATGTGTCTTATAGCCCCAACATTAGTTCTCAGTTCTGCCATTTTGAATTTTTTTCAAGGAGGCATTAAATTTTGCTTTGAAAAGCCAGGGTTGGTTGTTACTAGAAGCTATTGCCAAACACTCCTTTTCTTAAAAGACCAAATAAACAACAATCAAAACTTTTTGATAAAGTAGGAATTTGTAAGTAAATTTAATAAAGGTCCATCACGCTATTTCCATAGTGTATTTTTCTATAACATTACCAATAACATGTTTTTGGCTTTCATAAAACTTCAGGAACACTTATGCTTGTTGGAAGGGCCATGGGTACCTTATGGCATCGGCAACATAAAAAAAAAAAATGTTATCGGTTCAATACTCATGATTCTAGGCTAAATCCTGCTCAAAGGAAATACAAATGTCATAATTCAAAAAGCTATAGACATTATAAAACTTGTGAATGATGGAGACTGACGGATGCAATTGCTTAAAAAAAATCCAACTATATAACATTACTCTTTTAGCTATATAAAATTAAATAAAAGGAACTGGTCAGAATCTTCCTTAAAAATTTGCTGATGTACGTCAGTAGATGACAATGTTATAAAGTACAAAATAGAATTTCCCGACCCCCAAATTCAGCAAACTTGTCCAGTTTTAAACAGTTCAATGCCTGTGATTTATGCATCCAATTATGAAGAGCTATCACTTAGAACAGTGAACCTGAATGGTGTGAATTCCTTTTATAGAGACAAGAGGCAGAATGATTGTTGTTTTTGCTCCAGGTAAAAGGAGATTATATTGTTCCTCAACCACTTTTTGAGGAAGGTCTACGTCCCAGCTCTGTTCCTTCTAATCAAGTTATAAGGATTTATCATAAATACCTGTATTGTCTTCATGCTGTAATCTGTTCAACCTTGATATTTATAAGCACTATTTATGTTGCAGTGCTTTAATAATGTATTCCCAAAGAGGTAGTATTATTGCTAACCTGGATGAAGCAGGAAGTCTTAAAAGGTGCCTTATCCACCAAAATGGGATTAGAAAAGGCCCACTGGTCTGCCCACTGGTCCAGAGAAGTGCAAATGATCTTGGCATATATTTGGGTTTCAAGTGAAAAAATAAGGGTGAGTCTCCTGTTTGGAAATCAAAACACTGTAACCAGGAGAGGGATCTGAAAGTTTTCTGTTCACATGGTATGAAGACTTCAAGTCTATAAGTAATCCTCAAATAGTCACAATATATGTGAATCCCCTAGAGCCTTAGCAGGAGCAAATGAAAACTGGTCTGTTAATATACTTCCTCCACTGTCGATCTCCCATAGAGGATGACCTCACAACATGAAGATAGTAGTCTCCCCAAGGAAGAATCAGCAGCCATAACCGATAGGAGATTAACAGCCTTGAAACTGAACATTATAGGATAATCTAAATGAGACTATATATTCAATACGTTAATTGATTAGAGATAAAGGAAGAGATAGAAATCACAAAGAAACATCAGAACATCATGGAAAAAAGAAGAGTTGTATTTGAAAAAGAGCCAAATTGACGTTCTAGAAATGAAAAAAAATCATTGAAATTTCAAAAATCCAATGATTTATTATAAAGCTTTGTTAATTTAAATGCTTAATAAATAAAATAGTAAGACAGAATAGAGAACTCAGAGATATACCCAAGCATGTGTGGAGATGTGTTATTTGACAGAAGTGTCATTAAAATTGGTGGGGAATTTCAGCATATACTACTGTGTCAAATGATAGCCAAATAGAAGAAAGAAAATTGAGTCCCAACTTTACAGCAACCACAAAATCAAATTCATCTAGGTTAAAGACCTAAAAGTAAAAAACAGAAATTTTCAACCTTTTAGGGAAAATTACAGGCAAATATGTCCAGGTACAGAAGATTTTCTTAAAGTCACAAAATAAAATCATTAAGAATAGGACAACTAGATATCCACATGTGAAAAATGAAGTTGCATCTATACCTCACACCATATACAAAAATTAACTATTTTTTTTCGAAGACCTAAATATAAGAGCTAAAACTATAAAACTCTTAGAAGAAAAAATAAGTGTAGGTCTTTATTGCCTTGGATTATGCAGTGGTTTCTTAGTTATGACATCAAAAGCATAAGTAACAATGAAAGAAATAGATAAATTGAACTTCATCAAAATTAAAAACATTTGTGTTTCAAAGGACACTAGCAAGAAAGTGAAAACTTACAGAATGGGAGAAAATATTTACAAAGATATATACGGAGGGTACCAAAAAATGTATACACATTTTAAGAAAGGAAAATACTGTATTAAAATTGTCATACTAAACATATACCAGAAGACGAATACAAGTCACGTTTGATTTCTGCAATTATAAGAGGTGCTCAAAGTAGTTACCATCAGTATAATTTTAATATAGTTTTTTCCTTTCTTAAAATGTATATACATTTTTTGGCACCCTCTGTATAATAAAGTACTAGTATCTAGACTATATAATGACCTTTTACAACTAAATAATAAAAGAGAGCTCAATTTTAAAAGTGGGCAAAAGATTTGAATAGACATTTACCTAAAGAAGATATACAGATGGCCAATAAGCACATGAATAGATGCCCATCATTAGCCACAGGGAAATGCAAATCAAAACCACAATAAAATACCATACAATTCCACGTCCACTAAGATGGCTATAATAAAAAAGATGGGCAGTTGGAGGGTTGGGGAGTATGTGGAAAAATTGGAACATTCATACATGGCTAGTGGGAATGTAAAATGGTGCAGCCACTTTGGAAAACAGTCTAGCAGTTTCTTAAAATATAGAGAGTCTATATAACCCAACATTTATAATTGAAAACATGTCTACTCAAAAACTTTTACATGAATATTCATAGAAGCATCATCCGTAATAGCCCCAAAGTGGAAACAACCCAAATTTCCATCAATTGATGAATGGATAAACAAAATGCGATATATCTATATGATTGACTATTATTCAGCCATAAAAAGAAATGAAATCCTGATACATGCTACAATATGCATGAGTCTTGAAACATTATGCTTAGGAAAAGAAGTCTAGTCATAAAAGACCACATATTGTATGATTCCACTTATATGAATCCAGAATAGGTAAATCCATAGAGACAGAGTAGATTAATGGTTGCCAAGGGCTGAGGTGGACAAAATGGGGAGTGATTGCTGAGGGGTATGAGATTTCTTCTTGAGGTGATGAAAATGTTCCGGAATTAAATAATGGTAATAGTTACACATATTTAAATATACTAAAAACCACTGAATTATGTACTTTAAAATGATGAATTTTATGTGACTTATATCTCAATTTCAAAAAGAAGAAAAAATTGAGGAAAAGATTACTCTGACATTAAAACTTAAAGCAATATCATAAAAAGGTGTAGATAACTAGCTAAGAATCATTATTGAAGATATATAAATAACTCCTACAAATAAATGAGGCAAAGGCAAAATTTCCACCAAGTAATATGCTTAAAATAGGAACAGGAAATTCACAGCAGAGGAAAACCAAATAACTAATAAATGGGTAATAATCAGTGATATGCAAATTTAAACAATAATGAGGGACTTTCCTATGTGTATTCAAGAATGTGCTAAGAGCAAAACTTCAAAAAATATATATGTCCAACAAAGAATTGATAAACAAATTATAGTATATTAATATAATGGAAGACAGTAGAATTATTAAAATGAATAAACTAGGTATATATATATATATATACCTTTTTATGGCTGAATAATATATATATATGTGGGTAAATCTCAAAATTATTCTACTGAGTTTAAAAAGCAGATCACAAAAAAGATATGGACAAAATTATAAGAATTATGTGAAATTTAAAAATAGGCACTAATATGTAACTTGTCATACAGAATATAGTTTTGCCTATGCATATGTGTATATATGTAGGTATATAAATAAAAGTATATTGTAAATAAAAGTATACAAATGTAGACAGGAAAGATTAACAGTATCTTCGGGATATTGGCTACACTTGGGGAGGGAGCAAAGTGAATGGATCAGAAAAAAGAGGGGAGTTTCCGTTGTATCTATTGCATTTTATTTCTTTGAAAAAAGTCAGAAGAAAGCATGGCATAATAACAAATAATTGTTACATTTTAATTGTTAATTATGGTTTTTAAATATTATTCTCTGTACTTTATTGTCAACATGGCAGTTAAACATAGTGTTATGTTCATATAATAATAATGATGTAGTAAGTTTTGTCAGACTGTTTTTGTTAAATTGCCGGTTTGAATCCTTTGCCTACATTTCTACAAGTATGTGCCTAATATTGGTTGAGAATTCTGTTTGGCTGTGAATAACACAAACCTGGAAATAGCGGCTTACAGAAATTGAAAGTTGTATTGCTTTCTCACAGAGTGAAAAGTCCAAAAGTTGGAAATCCAAGATGGTTACAGTGGATCCATGATGCCAGCAGAGAAATGAACTCTTTCTGTCTTCCCACCCAGCCATCTTTGGCATGTTCTTGTCAACCTTGGTGTCACAGGATGACTGCTCTGTTTATAGCATCAAGTCTGTGTTTCAGGCTGGAAGGAGTGGAATAACAAAGGACAAACTGTGCACACCCGTATGTCTGTCCTTTCACCCCCTCCTCACACCTCCATATATCTTAGAGCCTTCTGGGAAGTCTCAACCAAAAACTTCCTCTTTTTTCTCAGTGGCCAGAACTAAGTCAAATGTCAACTTCTATCAAGGAATTCATCAGTATTTGTTTAACCTTTCTCCCAAATTGGGGTTCTGTAGATAGGAATAAGAGAATAGATATTGAATAGAAACGAGTAGGGCTTCATAGATGACAAACGATGATAATAATGATGGTAATCAACAGTTACCACTTATTGAACTTGTGCTATACTCCAGGTCTGTGAGTTTTGTACATTTCATTTTGTTTAATCTTCACTGCAATCCAAAGAGTTAAGAACCTGTCTTGGTATCCACAAAAGATGAGGAAATTGAGACTCACGAAGGTTGAATATCATGTTAAAAGACACATGGTGGTGGACGGAGAACTTGATTCCAGGCCTGTGTGACTCCCAGGGTTGTCTGGAACTGTCCTGGTTTTCACTGTGCAAATCTCACATCCCAGGACACATGTCAGTCCTGGAACAGTGAGGTCACCCAATTGAAGCTCAAACAGTACTAGGCAGGAGTTCAAGTAAAGTTTGTTAATGGTTAATTTAATAAGTATTGTTTATCGTTTTTCATAAATGTTAAAGACTTGCAGTATATTAAGACTACAGCCATATATATATATATATATATATATATATATATATATATATATAATTATTATTATTATTATTTTTTTTCTCTTTGGCCTTGTAGTTTTTATGACTCTTTTTGTCATACAGATATTTTAAAGTTTTATGTGTCCAATCTATCTCTTTTCCTTTATGGTTTCTTCCTTTGCTTTTATGTTTAGACATACTTCCCTACCCAACCAACCAAAAGTTGTATTATCTTTTGGTTCTTTTATATTTTACTGTGTGATTCAAAGTAAAATGGGGATATACAGGAACAGGAAAGATTTTCATGCACATGTTCTACTTCCCAGGTTTGGGGGAGTGTTTCAGAACTGTAAGCTTATATGTTTGAAATGTTCATCTCAGGAACTGATTTAAAATCCATAACTTAAGGGAATGAAAACTCTTTCGAATGCATTCCCAATGTGCAGTGCACATGTACCTGATCTGCAATCGGCAATCATGTCAAAATGTGTCAGCTCATTTCATATTCTTTTTAACTATCCTTTGATTAAGGGAGTGCTGTATCAACTTATGTAAGCCTGCAGTCAAATCTACCTTCAAATTATTAGCACCTGTTGAGAAATGTCCTTCCCATTCTATACACCAGTTCATCATGTCTTATTTGTAATTCACTTGATGATTTTGATATATCATTATAAATACTATATGTGACTAAGTCTTTACACTGAAGCTTTGTTCTTGCAAAAATGGCAGAAAATGTGAATTGCATACTGTGTCCCTGATACAGATGTGTGGATCTAGACCAAGCAGGTGTGGTGCTAGGCTGAGATGATAAATCACCAGCCCCAAATATCTTTATGTTGGGAAACATGCTGTCATTAATGTTTGTTTACCTTGCACCATTGGGTCTAATGGAATGGGAAAATATTTGTGAATTCACTGTTATTGACAAATAATTACTAGAAATTAGTTTATTACAAAACAAAATTAATGATTTAGTCCAAGCACTGGCAAACTTTTTATAAAGAGCCAGCTGGTAAATATTTTAGGTTTTGCTGGCTATAAGATCTCTATTGCAACTACTCAACTTTGCCTTGGTAGCTGCCATAGACAGTACATAAACTCATGGGCGTAGCTGGGTTCCAATCAAGCTTTATTTACAGTTGGTCTGCAGGATTTGGTCCCTGGGCTGCAGTTTTCCAATTGCTATATAGTCAAAGAATTCATTCCATAACAACCGAATTTTTCAGTTGCTATCCTGGAAAATATTAAACAAATGCTCCTATTACTGGTACTTTAAAACTTTGACTTTAGTGTCTTAAGGTTAAATTGGAAAGCCTTTTCAGAATTCTTAGAAGAGTCATGATGTAAACATGGAATTATTGGTTAGGATTAGATCACATCAATCTCAAACAAAGGGTTAGGGTCTCACAGCTTCTTTGATATTAGTGGGTCATAACTTTCTTTCTGAACAAATCTTTCTGTCTTCCCAGAGCTGGGCATAGCTCTGAATTCCAGTGGGGGCCAGGCTTAGAGGCAGGGGAGTATATAGGTATCATACATTTGTTAGAGTTTGTCACTATGTGATCACAACAACTGAACACTCCAGAGCTCTAAATTACAAATTTGGATTGTCTGCTTTCATTCACAGAAAAGTGCCTACTATAAAAGTAGCAAATGCCAGATTTGTCCTCAGTATCATTGCTTCATGCTTTAGTATATCAGGATAACTGACTGAAACTTTTGCTTTTGTTTTTGATGAATTCTTTCATGGTGCAGAGTGTGACCTGTTTGTCAATCTCTGATTAGATGTTATTAATCACATTTCAAAACTAAATAAAATTTGGGGTGGGGTTGGTTTTACATATACGTATATGTACATATATGTATACATATATGTGTGTATATATGTATTTTTTGAGGGGATAGGATATATATATATATATATATATATATATATAAATATGTAAACAGTTTAAGAAAATAGCTTCTTGTGAACTCCCAAAGATCCACGAATATTTATTCCTGCAAAATTTCAGTGCTATTAGTGCTTAAAGGAAGTTGCATTTCATATTTTGAAAACTTCCTGTCTATGATCAGGTTTTTGTTGTTGTTCTTGTATTTTGTTTGTTTGAATATACTTGGCAGGCACTTTGTTATTGCTTGGCAGTTGGCTTATTTTTGGAGACACTTCAAAGCAACTGGAGATAATATATAATAATTAAGGTAGATGTTCAAGTTGGGGATGATATTTTTGCTTAAAAATAAGGTATAATGATAAGTAACAGGACTGATTTTTTTGTTATGTCATAGATTGAGGTTTTAAAGGATTTTTCAAATGTTTTAAGCAGTGAAAGCATCATTGAAATATGTATTTGCCTCCTAAGATTAATTTTTGAAGGACAACTTCCATTTAGTTATGGAAACGAAGATCTTTTTTAAAAAGTCTCATTACTTTATATTTACACCTTGAAAAATGCACCTCTTAATCTCCCATAGAAAGATCATTTGGAAGACTATAAGACACTGTCAACAACTTTGTAATTTGTGTCTCTTTCAAGAAATCTAGGGATGCTCTGCTGCTAATTTCCCAAACTCCCATCAGCCCCACATGATGAGATTTAATGATGGGAGTTTTCCTTTTGAATACTTATAATTTATGCTGTCCTTTGTAGGTGGTATTCTGAAGGTGACCAGATGAAGGGACAAAAAAAGGAAGTCTTTATTCCTCCCATGATGAAGCCAAGTGGTGGAAAGGAGCAAGCTGGGGGCTCCTGGGGGGCAGGGGAGAATAGAAGCATAGACAGGAAAAAGAGAGGACATATTCAAAGGGACAATACATGGGATTATTTTTATTTAAAATAGATTTAATTTGAAGAGGATGAAGTCTGTATTAACAAAGAAATAGAAGTAACCACGAAGAAGTTTGAACTGAGACTGTGGAATGTGTTTTTGGTGTTTCTCTTTCTCTCTCTTAAAATACATGTGCACCACCCCCACCCCCTGCAAATACAAACATTTATTGTTCATTTTCTAATTGCAAAAGAAATAGATATTTAATGAAGAACACTTTTAAAACAAAGAAGTCAATTGGTAAAAATTACCCATTATTGATCACACAGAGATACTAATGCTAAAACTTGAATGTGTGTGTTCTCCCAATTAGCTCCTTTTTCTTCTTCCTTTCTTCCCTTCTCTTTTTCCCTTTCTTTCTAAAATTTCCATTCATTTCCTTTTTTTAAATAAAAGAGCATCTATCACATTAAATATGTTTTGTAAATTGCCTTAGTATATAGCAACATATCTAAATATCTCTGACTATATCTCTTTGTCAATGTGCATTTTTGCCAGCATAATTAAAAAAAATAACTAGTTCAATTTTTGCAATTATAAAAACGATAAACATTTATTACTACAAAATAATTTAGAAAATATACAAAACAAAGGTAAAATTGTATTTAATACTACAGTCAAAAGTTGCTGACATTTGTTCTACGGGGCACCTGAAAGACGGTATTTATGATAAAATAAGCTTGGGAAATTTTGAATTAAATGCCCTTATGTAGGTTTTCTTTCACTGCAGTATTTCTCAAAGCCTTTAATATGTTAAGTATATTATGGTGCTCACAAAAAGGACATGAAATGTAGAGTTTCTCAAACTTGTTTGACTTGAGAATGATTTATTCCAACAGATGTTTTCTTCAGAACAAACTTTGGTAAACAATGTTCTTTACACACACACACACACAGAGGCATACTCACACAGTCTTTGTTTACTATTTACTTAGTTCTAGGTGGTTATTTTAATAATTGGATAATTAATTTAATATGTCATGGACATCTATTCACATCAATAAATGGGGAACTGTGTCATCGTTTTTAATAGCTGCAAAGTATACCACTGATTTTATGCACCCTAATGTTTTTAAACAGCCCCCTTTTGGTGGACAGTTGTTTCCATTTTCTTGCATTTGTAAATTATGTTGAAATCACCAATCTTGTACACCTCTTTCTGTAAACTTGCCCAATTATTTCCTTAGGATAAACTCCTAAAAAAAAGATAGTATAGGCCTTTTAATTTATCTGTATTTCAAGATTAGTTTCTTTGCTCAGAAATATAAGCTTTTCATAAAAAAAAAATAGGGTGAAGATTTACTTCAAGTGTATATGCTCATGAAGGTTGAATTAACAGGAGCAGAGTGGGCTATGAGATATGATTCGCTAAACGCTTGCAATTGTTCACAAGTTATAAAGAAGTGGTTGTCAAGACGCATTTTTCAGTATGGAAACTGGGAGCTTCCCTTATTTAAAAAATAAAGTGGAAAAGCAAGTTCAAAAAATGTTATCTCCTTTACCTCCTTGTAGAGAATTAAAAGCCTTGGAGGAACAGTACCTTCTGGGCTTTAAATAAAACACATTTTAAATTCAAGTTAACATGAAGAAATAGATCCATACTGTTTCTACAAGTGATTTGCCTCTTGTCATTAATTAAAGCCTGACATACTGTATCCAGTGTTTAGAATTATGACTTCATTCTACCAAAGGTCCCGTAGCTATTTCACTGGATTTTACATAGGCTAGGGTCTCATCCTGCCTAGAATAAAAAAGTAAGAAAGCAAATCTGTTTGATCAGATTTTCTCTGTCTGAATTTTGGAGTCTGCATTGAAGCTTTTGAATAATTATATACAGGACTGAGCAAAGGCTATTGTTTGCTTATGTGGTAGACTGAGATCAAGAATGTTAATGTTATCTCCAAGGACACTTTTTAATTTATATGAAAATTGTATAAACAGGGTCACCAGGGCTAAATGGGATGTCAATGACCTATGAAGATCAGAAAGTAAACAAAAGATCTTAAAATAAGCATGTAACCTGAACACCTCGAGGGTTGTTGTATATTAAAAGGCAATTGTTTATATAAAGAAAGGGAAAATTACTTAGTGCTAATTCTGTTTGTGACAAGCTCCTTCTTCCTCAATCCATCAGCAGAATGGTGGTGAATGGGGTTTCTCTCAGCCTATTTTGAAGGGCTGTGAAGAAAACCAACATGAACTGGCCTTGACAATCATTATGGCCTTCAGAATCCTACCCATTTCTTTTAAAGCACTGGTTAAATTCAGGCTGAATTCTTTCTTTAAGATAGGTGTTGTTGAAGTAGCAGGACAGCCAAGGGACCTGAGTAAGATTAAAGGAGTAAAATATGGTTGACAGGAAGAGATGGGTAGATTCTCTAAGGTACATGTTCAACGATTTCTTTGAAGCCCAAACTACTGTCTTCAAAAGGAATTACAGCCAGATGGGGAACAAATGGGAACATGTCTTTGGGTGGGTAACTCACAGAGTTTGGGTTCAAGGGTGGAGGAGTGCTGCATCCCAAAAAATTTCATGAAAAAAGGACAATGAATTAAGAACAAGAAAGCAGATTTTATCATGGGTTAACAGATACATATAATTATGGATCTGAAACTGAAGCAAATAAAGACTCACTGGAATAAATAGTTTCCCATAAGAAGCAAAGGATGTATTAGCGCCCCCCAAACTGGCAAGGGTATGATTCAAGGAGCAGTGTGATCTAGCAATTATGTACACTGCCTAGAATTCACTCCAGGAGCTCCTAGTTACACTGTGTGACTCAGGGGAAGTAATTTGACCTCTCTGTGCCTGACTTTCCTCATCATTAAAAGGGGAGTAATAATAACACCTACCTGCTAGATTAGTTGTGAAGATTAAAGAGTTACTACATGCAAAGTGCTTGACATGTAGTAAGAGCTTAGTAAACATTAACCATCATAGTTTTAACATTTGAAGACCCAATAAGATGGATGCTCTGCTAAATGATAACTATTCTGCTGCCTGCCATTCCACCTGATAGCTTAATTTATTTGGTTCTTCCTGACTTTTTGATCTTTAAGTTACCTTTCAAAATGTAAATCATCCACAGTCTCCTACCCAAAGCTGTTATCGATTAATAAATACCACAGTAGGGATTAATTGGCCATCCATATTGCCTGGCTGGGGTGGGTAACACTTCAGGGAAAAGGGGGAGGTGAAGAGGCAGTGGGAAAGCTCATAGGACAAACTTAACCCACCTTTTATACTTCACACCAAAATTAACCCACCAATTACAATTTCGCTAATTGTAAGGAAACTCTCTGAAGCCTCCGGTGTTTCAGTGCCGAGCACCGGAGCGAGAATGTACCTATATCCTCTGTGAAACAAATAGATGGCTGTGACACATTTTCTGGTTTCTTGCCTGATCACGGGAAGGAAAAAATTATCTCATTCAAAGGAAGTCATGAAAGGGGAGAGACTTGTGTAGGTTGATTGTGAAAAAGACCATGTGAAGGAATTCAGGAGTCTTTGCTTTGAATGCAGGGTTAGGAAAGCTAAGTTTGCACATGGCTGAGGCTGCAGGCTGGCCCAGCACATGCTTGAGGCATCAAAAAAGAAAAGAGAAGGGAAGGGAAGGGCAGACATACTCACACAGTCCAAGAAGAAGCTATTTTTATAAACATACATCCTATCGAAATACTAAGCTATATTTTATGGTTTAATGTTTCTGTTTTTAAATTACATATGGCAGAGTCGGGCATGATACTCTTCTTAATGTTTGGTGTTTCTATGGTATTGATCTGATCCCAGCTGCACTGTTTGTTCAGTGGACCAAGGCATTCATCTTTAAAGTCAAAGCCAGCTGAAAAGTTGTTTTATTAGAATAGTGATTCTCAAACGTTTTGATTTCAGTGTCTCTATACACTCCTAGAAATCACTGAGTACATTTGTTTTGTCATCATATCCTTAATATTTACCATATTAGAAATTAAAACTGAGAAAAATTCAGCCATTCATCTAAATAACAATAAACCTATGTTATATTTACATAAATAATTTTCTTTTTAATCAAAATACATTTTTCCAAAACAAAAAAACAGTGAAAAGAGTGGCAAAATGTTCAGCTTAATAGACGACAGATTCTCCTATCTGCTTCTGTGTTCAATTCGTTGTGGTATGTCACATCATGTAACGTCTGGAAAACTCCACTGTACTCTAATGACAGAGTGAGATTGAACACACAAAAAATATTTTAGGGTTATTGTGGAGAGAGTTGTGAATTCACAGGCTACTTGAAATGGTCTCAGGTAACCCCCAGGAATTTCCAGACCACGTTGTGAGAACTGCTATTCTAGGTTGAAGGCTTAGGCTTGGTCAAGACTGGTTTGACTTGACTTTATTGTTGTTTCATTACTATAGTTTATTGATTCTAAGAGGTTCATTTTATCACACTCTGAATTTGGGGCTTCCATTGATAGTGTCTTACAATAGCTATTATGTCATAATTGTCATTGCCTGTGCAAGCATGAACTTGGTCATAGCTATTCCTATTGTCACCATTTTGGTGGGATTATGTGAATTGTTGCCATTCTCTGTTTGGTTTAATTTCTGTGGAAAATAAGAGGATATCTAAAGGAAATTGTATTAAGAAACCCTGGATTTCATTAAACATTGACCCTGTGCTCCCTAGTTTTCAGTTTAATGAGAACGCTTAGATAGTATTAGGTTGGTGCAAACATATTGCGGTTTTTGCCATTGTTTTTAACCTTTTAAACCGCAATTACTTTTGCACCAACCGAATGAATACCTTTGTTTATTTGTGAGAAAAAAAGAAAGACCCTTCCTTTCAAAATTTTCCATATAATTAGGTGTTGAAATGAAAAGTTACTATATATGCAGAAAGGAAAAGACACAGAGAAGTGGGGTGTGTTTGATGTTATTGAAGCAATTTTGGAAGAATGACTAGAATTCTTCTTTTTTTTTTTTACACAAGACTGCAAGTGACTGCTTTATGGTACATAAGAAGGGAATAAACCCACAGTAATTGTGACTGTATTGTGTGCTGTTACTGAGAAATGTGCAAAATAATTGCCTATCACATGCTAAGCAATATACTTGCAGACCCAAGAAATTGCCAAATCTCTTGGTATAGAGGAAAGATGCTACACAGCATTGAGAGGATGGTATGACCAATTTATGCATCACATAAGATTATCATTAAGATGAGATGTCATAGTTTAATTGGTAGCATTTTTTTCTTTCTCAGACATCCATGAAATAATTCATGTCTTATCACTGATGTCAACTTAGATTGAGCAAAATTTTTAACAATATTCTTGATTGGTATATTGGTTTCCTGGATCTGCCACAACAAAGTAACACAAATGAGGTGGCTGAAAAACAACATAAAAAATTTCATAATTCTGGAGGCTAGAAGCTGTAAATCAAAAGTATCAGCAGGGTCATATATGTACCCTCTGAGACTATGATAGAATTCCTCCTTGCTTCTCTCTAGTGTCTGGTGATGGCCATCAATTCTTGGAATTTCTTGGTTTGTTGCTGCATCACTCTAATCTTTCCCTCTGTAATCACAGATGTTCTCTCTGTATGTTTATATTCACATGGCATTTTCCTCTTATAGGACACCAGTCATATTGAATTAAGGGTCCACCCTACTCCAGTATAACCTCATCTTAACTAATTGCTTCTATAGTTACCCTATTTCCAAATCAGGTCACATGTTGAGGTACTGGGGGTTAGGACTTCAACATATCTTTTGGGGGGAGACACAATTTGTTCCATAAAAAGTGGTAAAGAATATGTAAAGTCTATCGCAGAAAATTCTGTGTATTCCCAAATTTGTTTCATATTCTTCCCTCTTGGGCAAAATATAATTTTTATTTTCCAGTCCCCTTGCAGTAAAACAAGATCATGTGATTAGTTATGGGCAATGAAACCTGAAAATGAGTGACCTGTGTGACTTCTGGGCCAAGGCAGTGAAAAGCCCCTGTGTGACTGTTTAGTTTCTTGGTTTTTCTTAGGTAGTGAGTGTAAGAGCAGTTTGTTGAGATCTCAGCAGCTTGGATCTATGAGTTGCCGTATGGATGGTAGGTGAAACGTTACACTGTGGACAGTTGTCTGACCTACAGCAAACTTTATGTCAGTGAGAAATAAATTTGTATGTATTAAAACACAGAGATTCTGTAGTCATTTGTCACAGCAGCATAATCTAGCCTATCCTGATTAATACAAGAGGATGAACCAAGAGGTAGAAGATGACATGAAACTGTGAATTTCCAATTCATTTTCTGTAACTATATCAACTAATTCTTTCTAAGAATAAAACATTCCTTTCAACATTCAAAAATCAATTAATATAACACACCATATCAATAGAATAAAGGACAAAACCACAGGATTGTTTAAAAAGATGCAGAGAAAATATTTGAAAGCATCCCTTTTTATGATTAAAAGCACCTTTTTATGATTAAAAAACCCCCCAAACTCAACAAACTAGGAGACATGAATGTCTTCAATCTAATAAAGTGCATCTACGAAAAACTCAAAATTAAGTAAAACTATGTTCCAACTTGAGGCATCCCCTTTTTCCTGTTACTGTTTGATCTCCATGGCCCAGAACAGTGACTTGCTGCTTTTCAGAAGAGCAATATCTTTATTTTGAAGATATACCATTAACATACACTTGTGTATAGTAGTTATTAAAAGGATAGGCATCGTCGTTCTTCATTAACAAGCTTCCTAAATCTTAAAGGTTTATAATAACAAGAGTTTATTTTTTGCTCTTATGACATGTCCGTTTGTGGTTGGCTGGGGGCTCAGTTCTACCACACCTTCTCATTTCAGCATCTAGGCTGATGGAACAGCCACTATGTTGAACGTTGCTGGGTTTCATGACAGAAGGAAAGTGTTCTAAAGGATCTTGCACCAGCAATTACGTGTTCCATCCTGGAAGTGACACATGCCATTTTTGCTTACAATTCATTAGACAGAAGTAATCATATGGTGCCACCCAACTGCAAGGGGTCCTGGTATATGTAATTCTTCCATGGGCTCCCAAGACAAAGAATTTTAATTGTGTGATGAAGAGATTCATGGATTACTTGACTGTAAAAAATTCAAGTAGCAGAAAAGTAGGTTACTCAGAAATACCCCAGAGATAACCACTGTTATCAAGTTAAGTTGTATATTTTCTAGACTCTTAGAGAAATATACATATGTACACACACACAGAAACACATTTAAAAGTATTCCGGTAGAAATGCCATTCTATAATCCGTTTCCCCTTGCCCTTAGCCATATAGCAAGGTCATATTTCTCCACGTCAAGACATCTGAGTCCATCTCACATCTTGTAACTGATGCATACTCTTCCGCTTTATGGAGGAACCATGGTTTGTTTAACTCCCTATGGAGGAACATTTAGGTTCTTTCTAGTTTTTGATATTATTAAACATTTTGCAATCAATACTCTTGAAAATACATTTTAGCCAGTCATAAATGTTTGTGACTGACTGAATAAAGATGACAAAAAAAAAAAAAGAATGAAGACAAACTATCACCAGTGGTTTGAGATTCCAAACACATGGTTAGTAAAGAAAAAAATATATTATTCAAACCCTTTCGCCATGGTTCAGTGTATTTCAGAATGGCAATAAAGAGATAGGAATTCTTTATGTTAACATAGCAGGTCATTTACATTAGCATTTCTAGAGCTCCTTTAAACTCCCAGATTCCTGTTCAAGTAAAAAATTTTCCTGATTATAAGATTTAACATCCTCTCTCTGAGCCTGTGGAAATAAGGCATATTGTAATATTATTGCCTTATCTGAGAAGTCTGAAGCTCCTGAGAAATGAACAGGATGGTAATGTGACTCCTCATTTATTTTTATCTTCAGTTTCAATTCCTTACTATATATATATATATATAGAGAGAGAGAATGACTAGTTATTTAAGTGAGAAATCTGAATCTAAAGATAGTCAGGGTTTTAGCAGCTTAAAACAATCAAGAGTACGTCAGCTGGAACAGCTTCATGACTCTTGACTATGGAGGTGTTTACAGTCCCAGGAGGAGAGTGGCTTTGGCAGCTCTCAGTTTTGATGGGTTAAGTAGTTTGTAGTTGTTTGGAGGGAGTGTGTGTGTGTGTGTGTGGGGGGGGTGGCATGGGGGAGGTTACTGTGGAAGATAAATGAGTTCCTCAACTTATGAACTTACTCCCCAGGCTACTCAACTCAGCTTAGCTCTCCCGACAGTTGCTTGCTGGGGTTCTCACTGTGAGAGAGTCAGCACCATACTTGGAGCCCTGCAGGAAAAATAAACCCCACTGAACCAGCCAAAATACTGGGGAGGACTTGAGTAGTGTAGTAAATTCCAGATCAGGGGGGAAAATGTGGCTGGGGGTGTGTTAAATATAGACTGGTGCCTATCGCACATTCTTACTCACATGAGCTTTATAAGGGTGCATCACAAAAGACACCTGAAAGAAACCAGAAAAAAAAAATTCTTCTTCAGGCAGATCTATTTCATGCATGTCTAAGCTGTATATGGTATGCAGAGCATATTTAAAAAACTATGTTCTATTTCAGAAATAGAGACTGTAAATAATGTCATCAGGGATTATAACAAATTATGTCGGATTTAGGAATATAGGGTATGTATGGGTTATTAGCTTGGGTTGCTTAACAAAATGCCATAGACTGGATGACTTAAACAATAGAAATTTATTTCTCACAGTTTTGGGGGCTGGAAAGCCTGTGATCAAGGTGCGAGCAGGTAGGTTTCATTCTCAGGATCTTCTCTTGGCTTGTAGGAGGCCACCACCTTGATGTGTACTCACATGACCTCTTCTTTGTGTGTGCAGAGAGGGGACGGGGGAAGAGAAAGAGGAGAGAGAGAGTCTGAACTCTGGTGTTACTTTTTATAAGGCTACTAATCCCATCATGAATCCCTCTACTCGTGACCTCACCTAACCCTAATTACCTCCCCAACATACCATCACATCGGGGAGGAGGCGGGTGTCAACATGTGAACTTGGGAGGGACACAAACCTTCAGTCCATAGTAAGGGGTGTTAAATTCTTTGCTTGCTGTTCAGTATCCAACAAGTTCCTGGAAAATTGGACTTAAAAATTTTTCTATTTGGATAATCACTAAGCTAAAAACCTGCACTCTAAAAATGATGCACCTGCAGACAGACATTTATCATTATCCTCTTCATCTTACACTGGGCAGAACTTCCCTACTTTTATTCCCACCCTCATCCCTCACATAAAATCCTCATGGAATTTTTTTTTTTAAATTGTGGGTTCAGATGCACATTAAAGTAGAAGAAATCAGTAGTGAAAAGCACATTTGAGATGCTGCTCCCAGGGGCTGAGCCCTAGAGAAGCTCCTGCTTGTTAATTTCTCTACTATCTCTGCTATCCAAATCTTTACTCGGACTTCATTTTGTTTCTAGCTGAAGTCCCACAATTAAAGGACCATTTGGGCTAAGGAGTGTTAGCTTTTAAAATGCAAATATTTGTCTCTGTGTGTGTGTGTGTGTGTGTGTCCACTCGCGCGTGTTTAGAAGGAGAATGCCATATTAACAAACTACTAATTATTCTGACAATAGAGGAATTAGTTAATTCAAGTTCAATCCTTGCTGTCAGGTAGCTGAGGCTAACTCCACGGTGAGCCCAGAAATTATTTGAAAGGGAAGAGATGGAACATGGAGTAGTGGCTGTGGGGAAAGGTCAGAATGCGGCACCAATGTGTTCACGCCAGTACCTTTAGCACCTTGAGCAGTGCTTGCCCCACAATGAACACTGTAAATATTTGTGGGATGAGTGAAATGAAGAAAGACTATTGAAATATCTTTGCAGAGGATACTAGAAGGTGGGTTTTGAATTTTGTGAAAGGATTCCAACATAGCATAATAACTGCCTCTCTCTTTTGCCAATATATCCTGAGTGTGATTCCTTGTTTTCCTTCCTTTTCTTCTTTGTCAATCCTTGATGGCCTTGATCTTGGAGGCTGTCTGATCTGTTGCTATCATTGCAGGTAAACTCTTCACTCTCTGTGACTTACACTTGGAAATGAAGGGAAGCCTCTTGTAGAAAAAGGATGCAATTTTAGGAATATAGGGAAGGCAATTACTGATGGAAGTCTGGAGTCTTTCATGTATCTTCATTCCTTAGCTCAAGGTTTCAACATATTTGGTAGTACAGCAAACGAGCACTGGACATTTGTGTTCTAGCATTTGTTTTGCTCTAAATAACTGAGTGATGTGGCACCACGCTCTTCTTAACTTGTATCTTACTTTTCTTAGAATTCTCCCCTTAGTCCCTTTTGAACCAAGTGACAGTGTTTTCTGTACAAAGCAGACCTTCAGAACCTTGAATTATCTTTATGTAAAAAGATTTCAAGTGATGTCATTCCAGGCTAGATTTACTATGAGCAGTAATAGTATTACTTATTTTGGAAGTAACAGCATCAAGACAGATATGAATAGCTGATTTATTTTGTGTCTCATTCCTTACGTCTGATGAGTCATTAAATTATAATTAATGATGAGCATGTAAGGAAAGGAAGTTAAGATGAAGGAAGAACTAATAATTTTGGTCAAACAAGGAGTTGGTTGTGACCTTACTCAGGAGCAAGAAGCAGGCTTTGGGGAGCGGTCCATTCTTACCCAGAGTATTGCCACATTCTGATTCTGTGATGGAAGAAGTAATTCAGCCTCTCAGGTGTCAGTGTCCTCGTCTGTAATGTGACAGATTTGGACTGGATGATCTCTAAATTCAACTTTTTTCTTTCTTTTAACTTGTTTATTCAAAAACAATTATGGAGGGCATACCATGTGCCATGCATTTTTCTAAGCACTGGAGACACAGCGGTAAGCAAAACAGACCCTTGCCCTTGTGGAGTTAACTTTCTAGATGGAGAGAGATACAAACAAACACATAATAAAAAAACATAATCAAACCCACACACGCACAGACACACACACACACACACACACACACACACACACACATATTTCAGAGAGTGTACCAGCATGATGATTTTGAGGTTGGTCTGTGATGCTTCGTATAACAGTATTTTGTACCTTTTAATTGTTGATTAATATTCTATGTATAGATTTACATGGCTTTGATTTTTATTTTATTTTTATTTTTTTATTTTTATGTGTAGTAAATGTTCAATACATGGCTTTGAAATAGGGGCTTTCATGAATGAGACCTTTTTTTTTTCAAAATACAGATCAGAATCTTGCTGCTGAAAGGAAAGTAAGTGTAGAACTACAGGATGGATGGAATCTTCTGCACGGTGACCTCACTGTTGGATCACCTATCACATTTCTCCCGTTGTCGGGACACATCTTTCATTCGTGTCAATGGGCTTCTTCCTTCCCCCGAGGGTCAGTAGGAGGCTGCACACTTAACAGTACCTTGGCCTAGTCCTCCAGATACCTGGCTATCAATTCCAAAACCCCACTCCTGGGGACCACACCCTCCCGACCTTTCCTATCACTGATAACCTAGTTTCTTAGTCGTGCCAGCAGCCAGCCAGTGCCTTTGCCTGATCTCTAAGTACTGCAAGATAGAGCATAGTCCCCTGTCCTTGGCTGCAGGGGTCCGGAACACAGATGTTAGTTTTTGTGCTTAAGCAGGTGAAGAGATTTCACTGGTGGTGGTGAGGTTCCCAGGCTCCTCCTTGCGCTCGCTGCTTTTTTCTCGTCCTCCCACTTGTTTGTTTGAACGGCAGGACAGGCAGAGCTGGGGGGCAGAGACACTGCTCACCTTGGGGCTCGTCTTTGAGAAGCAACTGATCTTCCTGTTGATCAATTACTGAACAGAGCCAGGCTGGACAATCCAGGGAGGTGATTATGACATGAAAAAAGGCACAACTCCACTCACACAGTTTTAATGACGTGATAAATAAATTATTTTCCTAGAGAAATAGAACTTGCATTCTGACAGGTTACTTGGCCTGGAGTCCAGTTAGCTGATGTTTTTGCCTCTTGCAGATACTACTTTGCATCACTGGTACAGCAAGGGGTGCTCTAACAGCTCTGCCTTAGCCTTTTGCTCAGTCTTCCTGGGCAACAAGGAGAAAAGCAGGGCAACCCAGCCCTGGTTTGGAGCAGTGGCGTGTGTAGTTTCAGGGTCAGTTTTATCTGACTGCTCTTTTCTTCCCCATGATGTAAAATTTCCTTCTTCTCTTTTGAAAATCAGGCTTTCAATGGATGAGTGCATTGTGATATATTCAAATAGTGGAATAATATGTGACAATGAAAAATGAATACATGAGAATAATGTATCAAAGTGGCTATATCTTAAAAAGTATGGAGTAAAAAAGACCAAATTACATATGTACAATATGATACCATTTATACCACATTTAAAAATATGCAAAATGATTCTTTGTATTGTGCAGGTAAATATACATGTGTATAAAAGTATAAAGATATGCTTCGGTATGATAACCTCCAAGTTCAGAATCAGGGTTTAGAACCCCCAAGTTCTGTCGGGGGTTGGAGAGGAATGCATTTGGGAGGGTTATACAAAGAACTACAATTATGCTTGTAGTATTTAAATTTTAACATGGATGGCAGCCCCAAAGGTATTCTGTATTGTTATCCATACATTTTTGTATATTCAGAAACATTTTACAATAAATGAATTAAAGACTATTACAATGAGACTATTATTGGTATTTTATTCTCTAAATTATTAAACTTCTAAAGGTTTCATATTCATTTATTTTCACCAGTTGCCAAATTTCAGATTTTGGCAAAGAAATTAAGTTCAGGAGGAATGTTTTTTTTTTATTTCAAAAATTCTAAATGTCAATGAATTGTTCTTAGAAGGCAGTTTTACCCTGTGAAACAAATACTGGTACTATGTCAACCTGAGTGATGTGGAACACAGGATTTTAAGTAAATGCTGCTGTAACCCCCCTTCCCAAAGAATTCTGCAATTCACTTGTTCACTGATAAAAGTATTTAAGGAGAGTGCTATGTCTAATGCACTGGAATAGGAGTCATGGGGGGAGTGGGATGAAAAAAATTCACTTTACAAAATGTGCAATACCATATGAAAAGCAGAAATCACCACCGTGAATTCTAGCCAGTGTCTAAAGAAAAAATGCAGCAAAGTAAAATGGACGTGTATCCACAGGAAGCAGCTGTACCAGAATGAATGGGTGGGGTTTGTTGGGTCATTTCAACCTCATCCCAGTCTGGAATGGGGTGGCAAGAGTTGGACTTGGGTCAGGGCCTTCTGGAGCTGAGCTCAAACCTCTCAAACTGTCCAGGCCCCTCTGTACCTCCTTCTCTGATTCCCTGTGGTTTACATCCTGTGAGAAGAGCCCATTGTCTCGTGAAAATCTACAAAAGCCACTCTGAATTGGGGACCCCACTGGTGTGCTCCAGAGCTGTGGGAAAGGCTGACATCCAGTGCCCTTGAGAATGCAAGTGGTACCCTAGCAGAATGGAGATGCAAAGGCAGAGGAAGAGAAATGATGCAATTTCTTTCCCAGCTAAGGAGAAGGGTAGCAGAAATGAACGAGATCTGTGAGGAAATTTATATTAGGGGATAAACAAATGAGTTTTGTGCCCGCCTCTTTAAGTCTCTTCAATGCCATGTTCATTTCTCTTTTTTGATTACCAGGTAGTGCTGTCCTTAGTCTCTTGGGGCATACTTCTTTACCGATCCAGCACAAACTACCCCTCAGGGCTTAAAGACAAGCAGATGACAGATGATCAAGGTATGCCTCTCTTAATCAAACTGCCGTATTCACCCATCTAAAGAGCTGTTTAAAAAACACATCTAGCACATCTCAGCCTCCAACATTCATAGCTTATTTATGCCAACTTTCACTTTTGAAAAATTTAAGGAAATTCTCATGCAGGCTATGACCAAAGGAGAGGGCAAGCTACAAATGTCCTAGGCAGGGGAGGGACATGTCTTTATTTTAAATTCAGTTGTTGATTTTTTTTTTAGCTGCTGTCTTGACCTTCCAGCCAACTTAAGGATTGTGTAGGTTAACATTGAAAACGTAAACTCGTGTGGCCAGAGCGCTTTTTCTAAATGATGCTCTTGAGGTAGTTCTTCATTTGTTGGCTGATAACAACTATTGTTTCTTTTGACATTAAGCTGAAGGGAAGTACTTAGCACATTTTCCTTCTGTTTACCTACTGAGCACCTACCATGTGTCCAGCCCTGGGCTGGGCCCTTTCTACCCAATGCTAGCCCTCTGCCATTGTTAGGAATTTCTTCATAATGTTTCCTTTCCTTTCCTTTCCTTTCCTTTCCTTTCCTTTCCTTTCCTTTCCTTTCCTTTCCTTTCCTTTCCTTTCCTTTCCTTTCCTTTCCTTTCCTTTCCTTTCCTTTCCTTTCCTTTCCTTTTCTCTACCTGACTTTATTATAAGGACACGGTATATATATATATATATATATATATATATATATATATATATATATATATATGCTTATAACATACAAAATATGTGTTATTCAACTGTTTATGTTGTCAGTAAGGCTTCTGGTGAACAGTAGGCTATTAGTAAAGTTCTTTGGGAGTCAAAAGTTATACATGGCTTTTCAACTGTTCAGGGTGATGGTTCCCCAAACCCCTGCGTTATTCAAGGATCAACTGTACTTTCCAGTATTTACCCTTTGATGGAGTATTTTGGTTGTATCTGTGGTATCATTACATGGGATATCAACCTGCGAATTTGCTATCTTAGCTAATGAACCTTTGAAAACAGTGGAGTTTTAATTTTTAGTCTCAACGGAGGTGAAAGTGTGGCAATAAGACACACACACATTACATCTAACTCCTGTCAGCCTTTCAGTGGCAGGAAAACGGCTTTTCTGTGGTACAAAGGATACTTTCTGTCTGCCACTTGGAAAACTTGTATAAAACAAGCCCCAATTTGGGGTTGTTTTTGGAGGGCAAAGGGTGATGCTGTCTATCTGACTGCACTTGGTGATATATTTTAATCTACGATTTATGCAACCTGACATTGACGTTCATTTAGCTCAGATTACAAGCAAAGTAATTCACTCCTTAATGAAGTGTATCCTGCATGACATATTGACCATGTGAACTGACAATCATTGCTTTAAAACAGGCCTAGGTTACATTTTCTTTTGTCATTGAAAGTAGGTTGTCAGTTAATAAACTTGAAACAAAGCCTACTGGCCTGCCATTCTTCCACAAGTACTTTATTGGTGCATTAGGGAAGCACATAGTAAAATCAACTACTGTAATAGAGGGAAAGAGTGAAAAAGGGCATGTACTACTCAGTGTCATTCAGAGGAAGAGCCTTCCCACGCATTTACACAAGCCCCTCTCAACTTTCTACTTTGAAAAAATTTCAAACCTATCGAAAAGTAGACTATATGATACCATGAGTATCTGTATACTTTTCACCTGGATTCACTGATTGTTAATGTTTTGTCACATTTGTGCACGCCCTGTCTCTTTTGTGTGTATGTGTGTGTATTTGCATTATTTTAAAGTAAATTACAGACATCATGACACTTCACTCCTAAATACTTCAGTATGTATCCCCTAAGAATTAGGACATTCTCTCATATGACTAAAATACCATTATCACACAGTAAGAAAATTGACATTTCAATGTTATAATCTAATATGTGGTACATATTCCACTTTCCCCAGTTGTCCCCAAAATGTGTTTTAAAGTTGTTGTTTTAAAATCCAGAATTCAATAAAAATTTTCACCTTGCATTTGGTTGTTAAGCATTTATACAGAATGTTATGAGTAAAAATAAAAGCACAGGAGCTTTGATGCACGGTGATCTGAAAAGGATAGTGATAAAGTGCTCGTAATGCTTTGTACCAAAGTATTTCTAATAAATCCCATTTGTAAAGTAGATAGTCCATATTAGTGGTTATTGTTTTTCAAAGTGCTTCAATCTATTCCCATTTTACTATAAGTAAACTGGTGGGCATGTAGAAATATTACTACCTGTTCATGATTTTAAAAACTTCAATTTCAAAGAACTATTATGTGTTTTATTCTAAGGTTTCAAAATAGTTGTAGAAAATTCAGTAGTTTAGAGGATTCCCCCCAACTCCACTCAGACAGGGAAAAGAATCATGCATTTTCCTGCTTAAAGCAAAGTTTTTCAGTGATATGTTTAGAATGAATTATACGTTTCAGATAATTGAGTTTTCTTTTAATTTAGACTTCTACTTATTCTCTTGAAAGCGAAATGTGTTATAATTAAAATTGGAAAGAAACATTAATTTCAGAGGACATTCAGTGGGGCAAATGATGGTTTTATTACAGCTATGGACATTCAGAGATCAAGTTAAGAGTATGTGGTTGAATTCAGTGTTGCAAAGGCACTTTACTTCTATAATTACACGTGTCTAAGGTCTTGTAAAGTGGAGATATAATTGCTTTAGTGTTGTATTGAAAGGAAATATTGAGAAGCTTCATTTTGTGAACTACAGTTTATGTGAAACTTATATACTCCATTTTATATTATATTTTCACTAGCAGTGCAAAAACGATTGTAGAAAATAGGAGAGGGGAACTGTGACCTTCTTCGTTCATTTTGTAGAAAACAGTAACTTCAGTTTTAAAGAAGCAAAGCAGTATTATCTTTTTTCATACTAAATCATAAAAAAAAGGCTTATGATCAATGCAATACATTTAAACACAAAACCAAAAAAAGAAAACCCTTGTCTATTGGTGATTGTTACTGAATTTTAAAATTAGCCAGAAGTTTCTTCCTACCTTTCTTTTGATAGTAGAAAAAATACATTTCATCACATTTAAGACATATTTTTCACCTTTTGATATCTGAAATAAGGCTGTATCTTAAGAGATGTTATGAGATTTTTAAAATTAGGAGTAATTTTCCCTTTCCTAGTGATATTATATAAAACAACCGTGCTTCTCATTATGCTAGGTGAGACAAGTCAGACAGAGAAAGACAAGTACTATATGACATCACCTATATGTGGACCCTAAAAAAGTTAAACCTGTAAAAATCTGAGTGAAATGGTGGTTACCAGTCAGTGGGAGGGCGATAAGATTGATGATATTTAGGGGTACAAACTTGTAATGAGTAGTAAGTAAGCCACAGAGATCTAATATACAGTAATGAATATAGACAACAATATTATACTATAATTGTGTAATATAATAGATATTGTTTCAATGGCAATCATATTACATTATATATATGCATCAAAGTACCATGGTATACACCTTAAACTTATAAAATGTTACATGTTAAATTTGTTCAATAAAAAAGAGATAATTATGTTTCTTATAGTTGGTGGCTTCTTAGTTTCAATGAAATATAATACTCAACAATACAATATTATGCTATACTATACTATGCCTACTTATGAGTAATCCATATAAACAGGAAAATAGGTTCTTTGAGGGTTCTAGAACTGAGTATTTGTATGGTTGAGAGATTAGATGTGTGGTCCCAAAGAACTTATAACACAAAGGATGGGATATCGTTAGAGAAATCAACAAATATCAAACTAGATTTACTGAAAAAAATATCAGTGGCTGATTTATCAAGTGCCTTTTTGAGGAATGTAATTTATTGGTTTTAATCTATCGGCTTCTGCATGTTTATTTCTGGTTTTGTTGGATTTATTGGAGAGTGTCAACTTTCTATTCAGAGTGTCAACCAGTTCTACAATCAAAACTAATGCTTTCAGGCATCTACATCATCACTGCACTGTACACCTGAAGCTGAAGCTGAACAATAATGAACGTCAACTACAAGTTTATATGTGTGTGTGTGTGTGTGTGTGTGTGTGTACTTACAAGAAGCGGAGTACAGCATTAGGAATAAAGACAGTGGAAACGTAATGGCTGTGTGTGATGTCAGAGGGATAGTGGATGGGGGGCGGGGGTTGACACAGTGTGAAGGATATAAATGATAAACATCTAAGTATTACTTTGTTTTGTGCACCTGAAACTAATAAAAAAAATGAAATAAAAAAATTAAAAAAACACACACTAATGCTTTCAAAGTCCAGGCAATGTGGGTATCCGCTGGGTATTTACTGAGTCTGAGAGTATTGTTTCTGTGGACAAACCATTACTACTGAGAGCCATCTTAACCCTGGAAGCTGTAACTCACAGATTATTCTGAAGATATGGACTTTGTAGTCGTAGCATTTCCTTGCATTTAAGAGTGTTAGAACTAGCTGAAGTTTCCTATTGGGACATGTGTGGTGGCCCAAGGAAAACAACTATTTCAACATTCTGATCGAGTCTGGGCACAGGATAACTTAGTGCTATTACAGAAAGCGGATGGGTGTTGCACATACCCACAGGTTCTGGTAACTACACACACTTTTCATGTAGTTTAGGCTTATTCTGGCCTCTCAAATAACAATTCTTTGTTTAAGATACAGTTTCAAAGTCCTGCATTCCTACTGTCACTAACAGATGGGCAAAATTCACACACGGCCCAAGTTGGCCTGGCTGAATCAGGCTGCAAGTCTAGAATATTAACAGCATGAGCAAAGAACTTTAATTGTTTCATGAAAATCCAGACTCTTCCACACAATTTTCTCTAATGAATCCAAGATCCTTTTATGGAAACATTTTGCCTCAGAATCCTGGACACTAAGATCTGTGCATCAAGGGCTTCATTTGTTAAGATAATTAAGATCTTTTTAATTTATATATAGAAAAATTTTAAATTTTTATTTCTATACCTGTATATCAGAAAAAAATACATAAATTATAAGCCTAGTGAATTTTGACAAACTATACCTGCATAAATAGCATCCAGCTCAAAAATCTGAACATTTCCAGAATTCTGGTAGCTTCCCTCATGTCCCTTCAATTCAACTACCCAACTGGACCTTTGGTACCTTATTGATTTTAATCTTCAGGAATAAGCAGGCTCTACATTTTGCCCAGTCCCATTAATAAAACGGCCACAAGTTCTTCTCCATTTTTAGTAACGTGCTCAATACAGAAACACTATTTCTTCCCTTCTGTATTTCTCAAAGCCATCTTCAAGGGGTTGGTAGATCTGACGGGAAAGTGATGTCGTAGATTTTTCACAGGAAATTCTCACGTGATGCTGATGTGGTTGTTCCATCTTCATGCTCGCAGACTAACGGCTGCTTCATATTCTAGTTTCAGAGAGGGGCTGCTGGGAAGAAATAAAATAAGGGGTTTGGGGACATCTCCCAAAATAGTTGTAACAGAGGCAGAAGGGATCGTCCTGGAACAAGTACACAGTCATCTTGATATAGGATTTTAGTTGGCAGAGGGAAAGCCAAGGTTTTCTGAGTCGCATAAGCAGAGTATTTAAATGCATTAAATGTGTTCCCAGAGGGTAGCGGGGTAAGAGGGGCTGGTAGATGAGGGTAAAAGGGATAAAAAATATGGTGATGGAAGGAGAACTGACTCTGGGTGGTGAACAATGTGATGTATAGATGATGTAATACAGAATTGTACACCTGAAACCTATGTAACTTTACTAACAATTATCACCCCAATAAACGTTAATAAAAAAATAAAAAAGAAATAATAAATGCATTAAATGCTGGGGAAATCTATAGCCAGGAAATCTTGAATAAGTAACTCTTTAAAGGTAACGTGGACGACTTTCTACATGTGCTCCCCAAAGTGGCCATTGCTAGGATCAGAAGAATTGCCCTGTGAACTGGCTTGGGTTTCCTTTCTTGCTATTAATGGGACAGCAAGAGGGGTAGGGAGGCAGTTAGTCTCCCCACAGGGTGGGGAGGTTAGTTAGTCTCAGCTCTCCATGCTGACGGAGTGGCGTGGAAGGAAATGGACTGGAACAATCAACTCCTTTCCACAGGGTTGTCAATACAAACTTTAGAAAAATAATTCTAGAGAGGTTAATATTTGACTCCGAGGCCTTGATGGTGTATGGCATGTGTATGGGGGTGGGGTTGGGCATGTCACTGAAATTGGCAGTTGACGCATATCCACCATTCTGAGAACTGTATCCCCTGCCTGTATGATTTAGCATGACAACCAGATTACATTTATACAATTAATTAATGTTTGCTTGACCACTTTTATCCAATTTCTTTCCATAGCACATAAAAGAGAACCTGACATAAATTTCTCTTTCAAAACAATTGACTTAGCAACTGCTGACCTTCTGTTCTGTCATTCTAAGGATTGATTGGATATTGTTGAATTGTTTCATTCTACAGTAATTAAACATAAAATTAATTATGCTAGTAACCCATTATTTCTCTGAACCAAGGACTAAGTCATTTGTTTTCGCTTGGTTACTCTGAGACCCTGCCATCAGATGAACAGGGGGGAAAAAATCATATGTTGCAAACAGAAACTAAATATTTTAAGGCATATGTTAATGGCTAAAATATAATCTGAAAGCTTCTCATTTCCATATGCACAGCATATTGAATTTGTTTAATGTAATTTAGGCCATAAATCTTCTACCTTATGATACGGTCATTTAAATATTTTCTCAGGTGGCTAATCATTTGAAAACATGTCAAGGCAGAATATATGTTAAGAAAGAGAGACGGATGGATAAAGCTACCAATATCAGTGAAGTCATCATGAATCTCTAATTCTTGATTTGGTTTGCTGCTCAACTGAAATGAAATTTAGTTCACAAGTCATTTTCTTTGTTAGTTTTGTGTAGAAAAATGCTTAAAATTACTCTGATGTTAAGAGCATTGAATCTGGTACTGCGAGGCCTGCAAATCTGACAGGACCGAATTATCCAAATGTATGTGCTGATGGAAACCAAAATAGGTTTCTGCGATTTTCATTAGTGCAGGTCATATTAATTTAATTAACATGACTGAAGATGATATCACTGGGTGAGGCAGCAGATACCTAGCCTTGACCTATCACTCACCTGTAGGATATAAAATGATGCACCTGACAAATAGGTATGCAATCTCATATATTTCATATTTGGAATTGGCCTTTGGCTATGGGTTTCCCTATGGCTTTGGGATATAGTCTGAACTTCATCAGAGGAAATTCTTGGTGTTTTTCAAAATGCATGACTATGACCAGTATTTTAAATATTGAGCTGATTCTTGGATATGGTTATACCTTGTGTAATTTGGACTATCGTCTCTATTCCTTCTCCTGCTGAGCATTCTGTTTTTTTACCTGGCAGTTGTATTCACTCATTATGTTGGAAATCTTCTCCTAACCTGCCTGTGGTTCTAGGTGGGGCTGTGAATCATGATATCCCACTGTTTCGGTCATGAGGGCAGATGTGAGGCCCAACAGAACCAATTGATGGCCCTTTTTAGGATTTGTCTCATTGGAAATAAGAGAGGAACGAATGTCCTTTGGTAAACAAGTTGCCTACCCAATATTTATCTTTATTCTGCCCTTTTTCCTTATGGACAAAATCCCATTTTTAACTTTATTTTATTTTTTTTTTTAGAGTGGGGATGTTCCCAGTTGAAAATATCCATCCCCTCACACTCTCCTGGAGCCAAAGGTGACCTTGTTCCCCATCTCCAGCCAGTGTGATATAAATGAAAGCCCACTGTATGGGACTTCTGGGGAGTTATTGTTCTGATCAAAGGGGTCACACTCAGCCGACAAGTGACTTTTACCCTCACTCCTCTCCCTTCTTCTGCATGAAACATGCGTGCAATGATGTCATAAGCCTGCTAAGGACAATGGAGTAGGAATTGGGAGGACCTTGAATCATTGAGACTGTTTCAAGTAGCTGCACCAGCCTCATTCTGCTCATGTTCGGAATTCTTGCTGTGTGAGGCAGCTAAAACCTCGATTTAGTTATGCTACTGTGAATGGGTTGCTGTTATATTCAGAAGGACGTGGTCCTAATGGGTATAGACCTTTCCCTATGTTAGAACAACTTTCTAGAGAAGGTCCAGCTGCGAAAATGAGGTCAAGCCACAAAAAAAGTCAAGAGACCAATAACAAATCCAAGTCTTCAAGTCTCTTGTGTCTCGCATTTCTGTGTAGACTCAAGCTGTGTTATATGAACCAACGGAGCTCTCTTCTCCTGAAGTTTCCTAAAGTTTGGTTTCTGTCACTTGCAAATAAAAAGAATTCCTGGAGCTGAGAAAATAAAAACAAACATGCTCTCAATGCAACAAATATCCAAAACTTATCAGTGCTTCCATTTAGCGCCCTATCTGCTGGGATGGATGGAGGAAACTTGGGGTCTTGATTTGACAGAGCTGGTCCAGGGGCTCTGGAATGTCACCTAACATTTTTGAATCTCAGTTCTCTCATCTTCAGAACCACAAAAGTAGATTAGATGATCCCAGGGCTTCCCTCAGTTCCAAATGATTATGATTCCATGTTTGTTTTGACAGTATGGGCTGGGAGGGCAAGTATGAAATACATAGATCAATTATTAAAGAAATGTATTTAGAGATTTTCCATAATCACCCCCTCCTACAAATTAATCAAAAGAATGCAGTTATGGCACAAGTACGAATTTGCTGTGGACCTGGTCACACAGGTCCTAAGTGTTGTTTGTCTATGAAGGTGGTATGTGTGGAGTGAAGGAAAGAGACAGGCTTTCCTGGGGGTTAAATTACTTCTAAGCATTGAATTGTAGATCAGAAGGTGACTGTCATCATCACATACTCAAAACCATCATAATAATAACGGTAAGTACAGATCACTGTACTATGAACTCTGCTGTGTTTTTTTCATGCATTATCCCATTTCAGTCTCATAGTAATGCTTTGAGGTATATAATTATGTCATTCCCATTTATAGCTATTTGTTTTACTTTTTTAGTCATAAACTGAATAAGTCCCCATTTGAAAATAGTTGGAGCTTAGTATTTTTTTTTTTAATAAAGCAGAGAAATCTGAATACCAATGTTGACTCTAAAGCTATTTCTACATTTTCTCACTGCATATTAAAGGAAATAATGGGTTCCAAAGGAAAAGCTGATTGGGAGTTAATTGTGTAATTACATCCAAAACGATTTAGTTTATTAATATACCAGTGCAAGAGAGACTTTTTCTACTACACGCGTCAGTGGAAATTCAGAGGTACCCACTGAATCAAAGTTGCATTGACCTGGGAGAAGATAGGAGATGAACAAAATCTATATACAAAATTATCTTTGTGACAAATGTTGAATTAGACTTAAGAGTCATCACATGGCTTCTGTCCAAACCATTTTTGCCTCATGATTGGATTTTGAAGGGAGACAAAACTAACGTTTTTTGAGTCCCTTCTGTGAGGCAGGCACTGGGCTAGGTCCTCTCTACAACACATCTCATTTAATCTCCAAGGCAGCCTTGGGAAATAGGTATAATTGATTCCACTTTGCAGAGGAGGAACAGAGAGATTAAGTAATTTGCTCACACAGGCAGGGAATGATGGACGGATCTGTGAATCCAGGTCTCTCACCTGCCAGAGTCTAAACTCTCACAGCAGGTGGGAATGTGGTGTGTCAGTTTTGCAAGTTCCACGCTGAGAACTGTGGTAAAATCTACATGTCTAGTGAATGAAGGTCAATGTCAGCTGTAGATTGCAACTGCTTTTGTACTCTGAGTTGACAACAAGCTGAGAATAAAGAGTTTAACCTGAAGAAAGTGAGTTGAATGGGCTATAGAACTAAATCTGTTTTTATCCTGCAAAGATTTTCTCTGGGAGCTCTGGACCCATGTTAATAGCAAACTTTTGGTACATTTTACTCAGCTGATGCCCGGGCTTTTTCCTCAAAGGAGATAAATGTAACTTTCTTGAGTTGGTGCTTTCCTAGTAGCATGAGAAAAAGAAAATCAGAAAAGCGAGATCTCCTAGTGGACCTGTTCTGTCTCAAGGACAGGGTATAAATTAAGTCATTTCAGTGCCACGTGAGTCTGAAACATTCTCCTTGAGGTGAGAAAAAAACAAAGAGAACAATTTCGTATCACTCTGATTGGGGAACAGAGGATCAGAAAATATTTAGTAATCCCAGTTTACCAAAAGGTAGTGGAATGGGTCTGGGTCCACCTAAAAATAACTGGTGCCACTTATGTCATCTCATTTTCCTTCCCCTCCATTCAAATAAGGTCTATCAATTTTTAAAAACTTCCAGGGAAGTAGATAACAAAAACTTCCTCTTAGTAACCCTCTAAACCCACCTCAGTACTTAATAACCCTGATGGCAGGACATTTTTCCCTCTAGAGCAAACCTAAATCATTACAATACAGGCTAATTCCATTTCCTGTCTTGTCTCCAGTGAGGAGAAAGGACAGCTGTGTACCATCTTCCCGAGAGTAGAATTGAACACAACTGAAAAGAGAGGTGCCAAATCATCTTCAGACTTTCGTCGTTCAGGCAAAATACTCATCGCATTTACATATCAGTAGTTCTCAAACCAGCGCCCGCAGCATCTGCTAGGAACTCGTTAGACTTGCAAATTCTCAGGCCCCGCCCCAGAACTGCTGAAACAGAAACCCCCGAGCGTGAGCCCAGCAACTGGTGTCTCAACAAGACTTCCGGGAGATCTAGACGCTCCCTAATGTTTGAGAACTACTAATACGGTAGATACTTTGATTAGATGTGAATGATTATTACTAATAATAAGCCTAATGTATAATTCATAACAGTCTTTTAAAGTTTGGTGTATATGTTGATATATAACTATGCATATATTTACGTATCTATTTATGTGAGACTTGTTGGTTAGCAGTTGTACACAAATGTCTGTGTAATTGAAATCTTTAACAGATGTAAATGAAGATACCCTCTGTCCAGGCACAACTGTTCAACTCTGGCAGTTTGGTTGTGCCTACCTGGGTTTATATAATACGTGTTCAACTTATAAAAATAACAGAAATATAGGTTGGAAAATAGAAAATAATGAGAAAACTCTCTAAACAGATAGCCATTTTTAACTTTTTTGTTATCTCTCAGATGTTTGTCTCCTATGTAAAAGATAGATGTGTTCTCCCAGGTGAAATCATACTATGCGTATGGTCCTCTAATCTGCATTTTTAACTTAAGACTATGCCATGTATGCCAACAAAACCACACACACACACACACACACACACACACTCACACACACAGAGTCATTTTTAATACCTGCATGGCCAAATGCCTATTGGTAGAGCATTAGGTATTTTCAGTTTATCTTTTTTTTCTTTTTAACCATTGTAGAAAATGGAAGTTCCATTAAGCAATGAGTAAAGTGGTGAGGTAAACCTCAGATAAATATCAATATCCTCGGACTTGTGTGGTCAGGACCTCACTGTTCTGTATCAGTTTTGTAAAAGTTAGACAACCAGGTATTAGCTGGGCTTCTATCTCATTACAGGGCCCTCCATTTATAATTAAACATGATAGGAAAGACTTTTCTTAGGGAGTACTAATGTGTGGTACATTCCACACAGTCTTGATATTTTTAAGAGATGTGTTTTCAAAATTTAATCAATTTATATTTAAGTTAATTTATTGGTATCTTTCCCCTGATTGGTTGTGACTGCAAACACATGGTTTTAGAAAGATTGAGGACCAGTTTATACCTGTGAGATATGGTAGAACTAACTAGAGAGCATAAGAATTGCACCGTTGGCTTTGGCTGCATGACTGCACAACTGGAGCAAGTCTTAGAATTTCATTTGTAGTACAACCTGTATAGAAGAGTTATGGCTAGAGGAATGTTTTGAGTTTCTCCCAAACATTTTGAGTGCTGTGCTACTGTAGCTGTGTGGTTTGTAGCATCCCCATTTTGAAACTTATCTTTTACAGAAACTTTTATGATACCACAATCAATAAAATGTTAAGCTGCCATTGTACCATGGACACTATCTTTTCCTCTAACTCTCAGTAAAGTGGAGCTATGTTAAAGGATTCTCTCTTTGTTCTTCACTCCAGTTTAGCTTTGGGGAGCTTGGCTATGCTAAAGAGAGATGGATGCCTTGAAATGTTACCCAAATCCCTTAACTAGAGTCTTGATTATTCAGATTGTGTTGCTCAGTCCAGATAACACCCATTCATGGAAAAGGTGAGAAAACACATCCAGATTGGAAGAATCGAGACAAAAAGCATTCCCAACAATTTCACGTGGGGGTACATTAACCATCGTGAAAACTTTGCCAATTATATACTTTTGGGCATGGCTTGTGTCTGCCTAGCCCAGGTAGAGAGTCAATAAATACTTGCTGAACGAGGGAACGGAAGAAAACATTTTCATGACCATTTCAATGGGGCAACCAGGAAAGCTGGTTTAAATGTCAGCTAAAAGGGTATAGAAGAAAGCTTGTAAAACACTTTACAAAAACGTTCACCCTGGCACATATCCTTATTTAAAAAAAAAAAAAAAACTACTAAAAATATTTGTTTTGGGATCTCAGCTCAGGTTGTTAAGATGTTCCAAAAATATGGCATTTATTTTCTGAGGTCCAACATTTAGTAATAAATATTTGCCAAGGTACATGTAGCCTAAATATCCAACAGCTTATTTAACAAAATAACTTGCCTAGAATAATCAAAAGTTCTCAAAGAACTATTGGTTATGACTAAGGTACGCTATTAAGACTTGACACACATCATATCCCTTTCCAAATCCTTTGAACCCTTAAAGATCTACTTTTCGTATGTTTCACATATTTGTAGTTGTTTGCTTTACGTATTCTTCCCTATTTTGAGCAGGAAAAAAAAAAAACCTCCACTATTTTATTTCTTTTCTTCCTATGCTGTCACCTTAAGATGTAATGTGTTTTTTCTTTGAATAGAGTAGAAAAAGAAAGATCTTATTTCACACTAACTTGGAAAGGTGTAAATTTTAAAAAATCAAGCATTCTTGTAGCAGACAGTGCAGTATTTTACAAATGTTAACTTATTTAATATTCATATGAATTGGGTATGACCATTAGCCTCATTTTGCAGGGGAAATTGAGGCACAGAGAGGTTTTATAACTTTCCCAAGGTCACACAGCTAGAAAAAGTGGAATTCAAACATAGGTAGTTTGGCTATGGTCCATGTTCTTACCCATGCCCTGTACTGTGAAGCTTTTCTGAGATTACTGCTATGTTGGGTCATCCAAGGTCATTGCCTTCACCTTAAGGATTGCAATGACCTTGAGAACCAAAAATGGGAGGTTCATTTTTGAGAATTTATAGACTAAGAGCTGCAGCAATTGCCTTGATTTTTCATTTTTCTCATATTACAAGTGATGAGCTTAAAAACCTGACATTTGTAAAGAAATAATAATTTCAGATTGGGAGGGGGGTTTTTCTACTGTAAGTGGGAATTTTACAGGAATAAATACATTTACTGAGAAAAAAAGTGTTTTGTATCTGAATTACAATGACTTTATTTTTCCTAATAGAAGTTGCATCTCAAAGGGACAGTTGGTGATGAACGCTTGAACTAGAACTAGGATGGTTGCATACACCTCCCTCTTCTCGTTTTGTTCTTCCCCTTCACCTAACCCTGTAGAAAATACAACTGCCAGGAAGAAAAATATGGGAAAACAATACTATTAAGTACAGCACAGGTGCTATTTTCATAGGTGCTCATGGTGTTGGGAAGTGTTAGCTTTCTTATTTTTTACATTCTCTATGAAGCATTATTGCCATTTTTCTGAGATGCACATACTACAACAGAGTCCAAGATTACTAGGGAAAGAGGTTTTAGTCCCTCCACTTGTTTGAGAGAGGACATTTTGAAAGAAGGGAGAAAGAGTGGGAGCCTCCTAGAGCAGGCCCTATCTGAACCTGGTACTCAACTTGAACAAAATTTTTTGAGTGAAAGAGTAGGAGCTTTCTGATTTCACTTATTTTTTTATAGTGAATCTTGTTTAACTTTCTTATAGAAGAATGAATAAAAAAGATAACCACCATGAGTTTCAGCTTGCCTAACACCAGAACTTCATTTGGCAGCTGCCCAAAAAATATCCCCCAAGAAAAAAATCTACCAATTCTATTTTCAAATAAAATCGGTAAGGAAAGATATCACAAAGTGTTGCAATCATAAGGATTTTTTTTTTCAGAGGAAGTAAGGTTTTATGTAATTCAACTTGCAGACCTCAACACTTTGCAAATTAAGGCAGCAAGAAGTTGGAGGCTCATCAGTGGGTCAAGTTTTGATCCTCAATATGTAATAAACATAGACAAATAATTACAAATATTTTCAAACTACTGATTGTTTTTGTCAAATGTTAACAACGATTGTTTCCCAGTTTCAAACTGATCATTGAAGTTAGTTTTGCTTCCTTCTCTTACCTTAGTAAAAATATTCTAAATTTGTATGTAAAATCCCCATATCCTTTTGGTTTCTGACTGAGTATTGACAAATATTACAAACAAGCAGTTAAATCCTGTCCATTAAAACTTTATGCCAATACTATTTGTATACACATAACCTTCAAGGTTATGTGAGGGTGATTAATTATAATCTTCATTTTTTTCCCTTCACGCTTGAATATGAAGTTGATAAGGAATAAAAATGAGGACAGCCAGCATGATCTTGGACCAAATCACCTGGATATCCTATTTGGTAATAATCTATTGAGGAGTCATTTACAGGGGAAGCCGATTGCTCCTGTTAATGGTCGTGTCAAGGAGTAGGGGGTCAGGAATGGGGAAGATAGGGGTGGGTGGAGTAGAGAGCAGTACAAAAAGAGACCACAGTGTGCTACGATGTGCTGCTGGTGTTTTCAGATTAAGATGGGGGATTAAGGAATTTTACTCAGCAATTTGAGATGCTTTGTTAGGGACTGAGGAGATTTGAGCTGCTTTGTTCTCAAACCACATGTTAGTGAAAAAGCAAACAGGCACTTAATCCTGACAGACAGCAGAACTTGACATCAATTTGCCCCTTGGGAGGTGACCAGGAGTTCTCTGTGACAGGCTGAAATGGCCAGCCCTTGTTTTCCTGGAGCCTAGTGCCAACATTCCATCCTAACCTGCATTTTTCAGCAGTGTGGCCATAACTTAGACAGTTGGGCTGACCAAGAGTTGTGAGATATTAGAGACCTGTACATTTTTTTTTCCTGAAAACAAAACAAAAAACCGTTTAAATGCAAACCTACAAAGTGTCAAAAATTTAAACATATTTCAAACAGTTTTAATATTTTGGCCACTCAGTTTTGAAATGAAATATAGAAAGGCTGAGATTCTTTCCTTTTGAAAATACTGGATAGTTTCCTCTCACAATGAAATCACAGGGCAACATACCAATTTTTGAGCCTATACATGATTGTGAAATAAACATCAATTCTTATGTAGATCTTTGAGAGTTCTATTGAACAACCAGTTATACTTTAAGGTCATGTCCTTCAAAGTCACTGAAGTAGGACAAAAGCAAACAAAAGGAATAGGAAAGAAACTGACTTTTTGAATTGGATTTGGTACATTAGTAAACTTATGTGTACACAGTTATATAGTCTGGCATATAATCTCAAATTGTGGTAATAAAACTAATTCTGCCATCTTGAGTTTGTGCCACCCTTAATCCATTAACCTAAAATGTACTTTTTACTAAGCTATTGATTTACTAAACTTTGGCATGTGTGAGAAAACCATTTTAAAATAAAAATTAAAGCTGAAAATTTGTAACGCATATTTCAAAACAAATCGGATTACATTAAAAATATTTTTCTGGTTGAATACTTAGATAATGAATAGCTCCTGTACACTGTAGGATGTAAAAATATGCTACATCTTAATTATAAAACAAGATTTGTCACCAGTGCAAGGTTGTTACATTTTCACACTATTTACACACAACAGCTTTGAGCCCAACCACACCTTTGCCTCTTGGGAGGTGACCAGGAGTTCTCTGTGATCGGTTAAATTGGCCAGCTCTTGTTTTTCTGGAGCCTACGGCCAACATTTCCATCCTAACCTGTATTTCTCAACAGTGTGGCCATAACTTAGACAGTTGGGCTGACCAAGAGTTTTGAGATATTAGAGACCCATACATTTTTTTTCTAAAAACAAAACAAAAAACATTCTAAATGCAAACAACCTACAAGGTGCCAAATATTTAAACATATTTGAAACAGGTCTAATTAATATTTTGGCTTCAGACCGCAATATAAAATCAGGAAAACCTATCTCTTCATTAGCTAGCTACTGACTACTAAACCTACCTCTACACTAACACTGTAGGTGATTTTCTCCATTTTCTATGAATTCAAAATTTTCTTTTTAAATAACCATAGAGTTATTATTCAAATAATCATTCTTTCAGGATCGGTGAGACCCTCTCTATGTTAAATATCACCAAACTCATTTTCAAATGAGCTGAAAAACATGATGCTAGAATGTCTTGTATAAGAAAATCAAAATCACTTCAGATTACCAGAGAGATGGTTATCTTTGGTTTTGAAGCTTTAATTTGAAGGAAACATACCTTTGCATTGGCCCAAGCAATAAACACATAAAGGCATTTGTATGCTTAGTTGCCAATTCTGAAGACCAGAGGTCATTGCCAGTAATTTGTATGTCCTTAATTACTTATTACAGAAACCAGTGGGAGAGACATCTGAAATTTAAAATGCTTCAAAGAGACACACATTCATTCATTTCATTTAAAACAGTCTACGCTCGCCTGTAGATGGCCTTTGAGTTGTGTTGTTGCTGTGTTTTTATGAAGGTTTTTCCAAGCAGATTATAAAGATCAAATACAGGGTAGCTGAAATCAGAAACACAGTATTCATTCATTTAACTCTGGTACAGTAGAGCAAATTCAGGGTGACTCAAGGGACACAATGTCTTGTAAAACATATGTACTTAATATAAGGGTCATAAAACTTATTAAATTAAAAGCCAGGTTAAAAATAGGAAGAAAATTTATGCTGCTGTCTAAAATAGCAATAATTTCCCTTTGGCCTTTCTCTTTCAAAGTAATATAGATTCTGGTCAGGAGAAACAAAAAAGTCAATTTACGAAATCTTCACGTTGTAGGACCAAATGCAAATGGCTTTTAACTGCACCATGCATTTTATTGGGCAAGTGATATCGCTGAAAATAGAGGAGCAACAAGATAGGATGTTAAACTCTGAGAAGTACACTTGTGTTTCGGCTTCACGGTGGCATTGTTTCTGAGCCTCAACTACAAACCACATTAGTGTTAGCTGGTGTCCAGGAAGAATAATAGCTTAAGGGATATGAGGACAATAGAAACAATATTTTTTAAGTAGTTGATCTGGCTATGGACAGTAGCATGGTGGAAAGAGGGCACTGCCGGAGCGTAGACAATCCGTGGTTGTTCAGTGAGGGCGCACAAAGCATCCCTGAACAAAATCTTCTAGCTTTGCTCAGGCCAGGTTTGGGTTGTACAAAATCTATGGAAACCAGAAAACTTGAAGTCCGAATTGACCTCCTATTTGTGTCTCACTCTGATGCTTCACTCTGGGCCATACTAGGGTAGAAAATGACACATTACCCTGACAAACTATTTCAAGGGTTTGGGACTGAGGGTGGCCTCAGTGTTCTAAGCACTCATATCCTTTTGTAATCCACACAGCTAAACTATATTGAATTTGCGCAGATGTTTATCCTCAACATGATAGCCATTTTTCTAGTTGGTGATCCTAGGTATAGCACCATAGGAATTTGAAACCAAATAAATATCAGTTTTCTCCTACTGTATTCACACAGGAATTTGTTTGGAATTTTATCTTCACACAAAAGTCTTATGGCTGTTTGTTGAGAAGGAGCCTTGCTTGGTCATGTGTCTGTTTGCTCTAAGATACATTCCTGCCCTTTCCTCGCTCTTTTGTATTCTAGGGGGCTTACCCCTGCAAAGTACATTGCCATATGGCTTCCACAAAGCTACTGAGAGAGCTACTGAGTAGGGAGGAGGGGAGAGGCCGATATATCCCAACCTGTAACCCCTAAGCTTCTTTGAAGGTAGTTCTGGTCATGGCTGTCTCTCCTCTGAGGTCCCAGAACCTGCCCCCTTCTCTGCGTCCCTTCCATCTAGGAATGGCAGTGGCTTCCTGCTGTTGCCAAACTCTTGATGGTCTCCATTTGGCCTTTCAGTTCTTCCAACACCTTTGTGACTAGTTCCCTAGTTTAAATCCCTCTGTTGAATTGTCTGTTGATGATTCTATTCTCCTGACTGAATCCTGACTAATATAGCAACGAATGTAAGTGCTTTTTCACTTATAGGTTATTTGTTCAAAATGTAAGAGATTCTGTTTGAAGTCTTTGGGGGGAGGGGGTTGTCTTTATTTGTCCATTGGCCAGTGAGTAAACTGCTGGCTCACAGTGGTCACTTTGGCAGTTGGTGCTCTTTGGTAGAAGTGGAACAAGCAGGTTGGAAGGCAAATTAAAGAGGTGAGAATCATCAAAGGCTCTTACAGGATTTCAAGGGTATGAGAGAAGGCACATTGAAGGGGCCCTGTGGACATGCTGTTGACCTTGGCTAACTCCCTTGAGGTGGATAGCACTAAAACTGGAGGCTTCCTATGGCCCTTGAAAAGACTCTTCTAAAACCCCATAATCCATTTTTCGTTTGTCCTTGAAGTCTTTTTTTTTTTTTAATTCTCAAGTAACTATCCTGCTAGTGTAAAAAATAGCCTCATTTGAACAAAGATAGGACGTATACATGTGCAACTCAGAAGTCCCACTAACTTCTTTCAATCAATAGAGGAATCTACAAAATCATAGAGCAAATTCTCTCTCTCTCTCTCTCTCTCTCTCTCTCTCTCTCTCTCTCTCTCTCCCTCTCTCTCTCTCTCCTCTCCCTCTCTCTCCCCACACACCCTCTTTCTCTACTTGGTCATATTCCTTAACAAAGCAAAAAATTGCTTTCCATGATAAAACTTCATAGGCTGATGTTTGGAATGAGTTTGCCCCAAAGAGTTCTAAATGCTAGGGAAGAAATATACCCAAGCCCCAAACCAAACACTTTGCCTTTCAAAATACCATCTTGAAGGTTGACATTTGCAAAGACCTTGGGAATATAGCATGTGGGGACTTTCATCCTGTTTTCCAGTGACAGCTGGGCCTGGTCCAAACAGCTCTGCCACTAACATTGTCATTGGGTGGCATGAGTGGTACTGGAGGAAAACATTATTTCTGCTTTCAGACTCAAAGCCTTTGGGCATCTATTCGCTGTTCAAGGAGCTCACACTGATCTGAGCCATATTTTCATCAGGCTCTTGGTAAGGCTTGAAAGCATGAAAATGGAATGCTCATTTTATTTTATTTTTTTTGAAGTCTTTCTTTTGAACCCACTAATTTTATGAAATTTAAGCACATTGTTCATTGTGTAATTATAGATGAAATATTAGAGAAGTGGACTAATTATACACAATGCACTCAAGCCCAATTAAACTAGCATCTGTGGTGAATGTAAGGGTATTCTCTTTCACTAATAAGAAATACTTTCTGAACAACAGAGAATAAAATCGTTAAATTGGATATGCTGTAGAGATTATAAATATCCTATTAGCATATAAAATGAGGATTAACCTTATTTAATCACTGCATGCCAGATCATCAAAAGTCATATTTAACCCCTGTAATGTTTCTGTATCCATTCTGTAAAATAATAATAAAAAACCCACTATTAATAAACATCGCTCACTAGATGCTATTCTCATGTACTAAATTAAACTGTTGGAGAAACTCAAGTATTTCCTTAGTTGCTTAACAAAACAGCAAAAGCATTTTTACCTATTCCTTGTGTTATTACAGCTGATTCAGATGTATGTCATTCTATGTCATGTCATTATGTTGGAAAGGTGCATCTCCCTGGCTGGGCAAACTAGCCTACTTCAAAATAAGTAAAATATACAATCCATTCCAGCTAGCACCACAAGTGACCTTTTGAAAATGTAAATTAAGTGATTGCACACACCCAGGGTGTGTGTTCCCAATGAAAATGTATGTGCTTGAGACCTAGGGCCACCATCGCTTGAGGTATTAATTGGCAGACAATGAATCCAGGGATATTTGTGTTTTAATCTGGGTCACAGGATGTTCCATTTGAAGATACTGGTGACTCTTGCTTTAGTGATAAATAATCAGGTCTGGGCAGAGCAACCTCTACAGTTCAGCAAGAACAAGAAGTTATCCAAATTCAAGTTATAGCTGATGAAAAATATTGGTTACGTGCAGTAACAAGAAGTCAGTGACAGCACAGCTGAAGGCAGCAAGTTCATGTATCATTCTCATGGACTGTGGTCTTTCACAGCTGAAGGACAGAAATCAGGGAACGGATGGGCGCCTGCCTCACAGGCAACTCTTTGTTGAGATAGAGCAAAAGAGCTGAAATCCATCTTGCTTCCTCTTTCTTCCCTCTCTTTTTCTTTTCCCTTCCTTCTTTTTTCCCTCCCTCCCTCTCTTCTTCCCTTGCTTCCCTCCTTCAAAAGTGTTCTTCATATTCCTTCCAAGATTTGAAGGCTGTTTTCCTTTCATCCTTGTGACAATCTTAAGGAGCCTGGAATATAAACATATTTATAAATATTGAGGATGATTGTGGCTATTACAACTTCATGTTCCTAAATAGGTACACTTATTTAAAAAAAAAATCAACACTTATACTTTTTCTTTTAGTGGAGCCTTCTTACTTTGCCTCGTTACTCTAACCTGAGCAAACATGTTCCACCCAAACTTCTGTGAAAACTCAGATGGAATTGAAAAGAAACAGAATAAGCTGGAGTAACAGGTCTGAAGGAGGCAGGGCCATGCACACTGTCCCAGCCCAGGATCAAGGACTGAATCCAGGAATGCAGAAAGGTCTGTGTGGGAAGTTGAAATATGAAAAAAACAACACATCATACACATGACATAATGCAAATTATTTCACAATGCCAAGAAATCAAAATGTATGTGCCAGAGAAACTATAGGGACCTCCTTTTGCGTTCTCAGACCACAGCTCGCTATGCCAAGGTGTTTTCCTTTTGGCTCAAAGCTATTTACTTGGTTCAATTTTTCTCCAGGTTCCTTGGCTTTTAAAGCCACTTGCACAATAAAAAATATATATATATTTAGAAAATCTCCTATGGCTCCTTTCTGTTATAGAAAAAGCAATGTGAAGTATATATACTGTGTTACTAATAACAGCTGTCTTGGCCCTTTTGAACAAACCAACAATTAAGAGTTTCAACTTTTATTTCTGTTCTCCTTAAACCCAATCGAAAGGTACTCTGCCTTTCAGGAGCCATTTTTACAATTCATGCGAAGAACTGGGTGAGTTAAAGAAAATCTTATGCCTTCAAATTTTCGATGAGGGTGTGGATTTGCCGTGACAATATCACTTTAAAGAGACCTATTTTTTCTTTTTTTTTTTGTACTCCCCAGGTCTAGCTTGCGTAGCAATCTAGCCTGGCCTCAGAATCATTACATTATGGGTAAATGGTTTGGTTGTGACACAGGATCGTTTTGACTTCAGAAAGGCAGTAGACAGTGTCTAGAAGGGGGAAAAGAAAAGGTCTTTATTGAGATGATCAAAAGGGACATAAAGGCAAAAACTGACTTTCACTGCTACAGGACTGGGGACCAGGCCTCCAGTGTCCTGATTGTAATTCATTGCTTGTTTCTAGGCCCCATGACAGAATTCTTCCATAACAGACAGAAGACTTTGTGAAATTGTAAATGAGTATGACTTCAAGCGCTCTGTGGAAATATATCCTCCCTGTACAGCCCATAGATTATTTCTGCTTAGTGATGGTGGCGCACATTTCCCGTAACTATCAGAAAGAACTTAATTCAACTCACACCACATCACTTTAAAATTGTGCAGCTCTCTTAATCAACCTTTTGTATCAGCCACAAATGTGCACTATGACCTAATTTGAAAATGTCTCAAAGTGCTGACTCAAACTGTTAGTGAATAAAGGCGAGTCATTCCCATTATGACACTAATGCAATGCAAAATAAAATGAGTTGCATCAGCTGAACATTAGTTTGCAAAAATATTAGTGATTGAAGCCATTTTCTGTTCATATTTTATTTATACGTATGTATGTATATCTGCATCCATATGCATATATTTATTTATTTATTTTTCGTGGTTTTTTTTTTTTTTGAAACAGCCTTGCAACACATTTTTAAGTGCAGAGGAAGTCACATTTTTAACACTGACAAAGCTGCCAGATTAAAAGTAGATCATATGTACACCATGATCTCCCCTCTGTAAGATGAAGACATATTCTTTCTGAATTCTTATTAGAGCATTCATTCACATATAAGCAATAACATATGAAAATTATCATCTTCCCTGTACTTTGGTGCCAGATTCCAACATTTCCAACAGCTCTGGTATTGTTTACTTCTTACTACTTTGTATCACTCACAAATTCTCTGGCTTTTGTCTTTTGGAATAACCAGGATTTGAAATTTATTTCTTTTATGGACCCTCTTCCCCATTCTTTTCACTTGACCCAAACAAATATATTTTTTGAGATAGGAATGCTCTTTAATAAACATTGGTCATTAATTACTTTTGAACGAAAAAAAGTAGGATACAGGACTAGAAATTATTTAGTCTCACCCCAGGGATAATACTTTATGGAATGCAACATAATTTTTCTTTTTCTTATACAGTTTAAGTGGTTTTGAAGAAAAATGTATGTGTTTATTTTATGCATATACATTCTAGAGCTAGTGTTGGTTTCAACCTATAAACTGATAATTAATACTCGAAAATAAATTAGCATGAATCTTTCCTAAATTAGAGAAATTGTCCCAATGGTCAGTCAGAAATACTGCCCTGTAACACATTCTGGGCTCTTGAATCCTGAAAATTCTGAGCATAAACAGTTATGTATTAGAGATCAAGTTCTTCTGATTTTATTTATTTAATAATGAAAACAAGCCAAGCACACAAATACAGAGGAGATACGTTGCTCTTTAAATTTTTCAAGAACAAGAAGTTTTGGCTATCAAGAAATTATTTATCCTGCTTTAGGATATCTCTCTATCTCTATCTCTATCTCTGCCTCTGCCTCTGCCTCTCTCTATATATCAGTATAAGTGATAGGTAGAAAACACAGCTAAAAGAAAATGCTGGCAAGCTTAGTTTATTCACTTTTTTGAAAAACAAGTGAAACTTTAAAGCAAGATGTGTAGAAATTTGCTCTGTGATGATTTTAGTATTTTAGTCCATTTTCTATTATATAATATGTAGCTTGGACTGTTTTTATGACCTGTGTTTTATTTCCACATGAAGATAATGTAGATTTTTAAAAAGTAAGTTTAAAAAATTTCAGAACGGACTTGCCAAAAGCAGCATTCGGGAGCACGGGCGCTTCTGAGCACACACACAGACACACTTTCCATTTACCTGAAAAAGAGGATCTCCTTGTTTTAGCTAAAATACAATTGTCTTATTTTTAAGTTACAGGGGGGAAAAAGGCATGTGGGTGTGATTGCTGCAAATGGATTGCCAGCCTCTTAACAGTTCATCATTCTTAAATGATAGAAGTGTAGCAGCACCCTTCTGAGAAAAATCTTTCCTGTGGATTTTACTTTGTCCATGCCAGGACAAATTGCGTGCTAAGTTGGAATAATTCTGAGATGTAAGACACCTCCACGACTGTCCTTGGAACACTGAGGAGCTGACATTTCTCTTTGGAAGACGAGGGGAGAATGCCCCCTGCCCTCTTAATTGATGATTTACTGTGCTCTCCCCTGGGGCCACAACTGATGATCTGTAAGCTTGTTGAATTTTGAAGCAAATACTAAATATAATCAATATATAAAAATATATATATAAAAAAAAGAGAGAGGAAAAAAATGCAATGAAAATTTATGACCTTAACATTCCTTCAGGGTCAAGCAATTTATCAAATTCTCTCACTTTCTGGTTTCAATTACACAGCCATTGTGGAAGGAACTTATTTTAGCAGGTTCATTTGCCTCAGTGGGGAATACAGGACTTTGGCCTAATGCTTCACCTTTAGTGCTGGCCATTTGAGCCTTAGAACAAATACCAATCATCACTCTTTGGGAAAAAAGAATCTGCATCGGCGTGGCCTATTGGAATGGGGTTTCTGTCAAGGTAAACGGTTGTCGGCAATGACTGTGGTAGAGTGGCGATAAATCCCATTTTATTGCTGAAAAATTCCAGCTTCTCTCCATGCCTGACAGCTCCCCACATTCTCATACCCATTTGGGCAATTTCTGCGCTATGTCCATCTGGTTCTCATTACCTCTCAACCTGCCTGCGTCTGATCCAGAAAAAGTGCAGGTCAGAAGCAGGGGAAAAGAACTGAGGTGATGGACAAAACAGAAAGCAGGGGGGTGGCTCTTGGGGGTCGGAGTAGAGGTGAGGGAACAATAGGAAAGTGGGAATCCCAGCTTAGGCTTGGACCCGTTGCTGGCAAAGGCCCTTTAGATACATTACACAGTGACAATGACAAAACCAGGGCCAGGAAGCCAGAGGAACCTGTATCTTTTGATTCAGGTGTTTACAAGGCACCTGCTTTTAGGTGGAGAAGAGAGAGAGAATGTGGGAGGGATCGGTGAATGGGAGCTGATAAAGAGAAGCAGAGAAGGGACAGTCCAATCCGTCTCCTCTATTAAGGGCCTTGTATCACAGGGTGGAGGGCCTGGTCTAGAAGAGCATCAAGTTAGGTATCAAGCATCACGGAGCTTGGAGCTCTCCCTGTCTACACAGTTGGCGTGTTCTTAAATGTGGGGCTAAAACTCTGCTGGAGATGCAATTTGGGTTCAAGAATAATTTTCTAAAGAAGAAAACTAGGGTCTCCAACAATAGTCTCCATTCATTTTCCTAAGAAGATTAATATTTAAAGATGAACTTGTCCTAATCAGCGCATTAGGACAGTGCAATGCACAGGTTCATTCATGGAGTGACAGGACTAGCACCGAGTCACCAGGATATTCAGAACCCTACATATGATCACTTTCAGAATTGCTGTGTGTTTATGCCTGCGGAAAGTTGGCCTCCTTCTCCCAGGCTTCAATCCTATTGATCATAATTGCTCTGACCTAAAATTACCCCTCGTCACCATAAGACGCCTCTCCGGGACAAAAAGAAATAAATATAATAACCCCCCGATAATAGATATAAACAATCAGACAACTTAAATATTAACCTAAATTAGACTAGGTTGGAACTGTATAACTATATACCATGTTTCCCCGAAAATAAGACCTAACCAGAAAATAAGCCCTCGCATGATTTTTTCAGGAGGACATCCCCTGAACATAAGCCCTAATGCATCTTTTAGAACAAAACTTAATATAAGACCCAGTCTTATTTTCGGGGAAACATGGTATGTATAAATATAAAATTTACTTTGTTAGGATTGTTTTTGTGATGAGGTCATTATACTTACTACTAGAAATAAAATTATGGAAAGTAATGGTGAAGAGCTGAGAACTTTTACTAAAAAAATTAGAGTGAGATGAATGGTTAGATGGTTGGTAGTTATGTCACCACCTGTTACGAAGGCAAATTGTGTATGCAAATATATTACAGCCAGGAAGATTGTGTATTCTTAAATGTGTTGGAGAGCTGTGGCATCGCGGTGATTTGCAGATAGAATCTCTTATACTAGATACGCCTGGGTAGACAGTATGTCTTAGTGGCTTCTGGATCCCAGGGGTACAGAGTTCATTCCAGGTCTTCAAAATTCACTTTTTGACAGTCAGACCCCTGTATGCTCCCATGGATATCTGTTTTTTGTTGGTTGAATTTTAATATAAAAATTATGTTAAGTTTTAGTTGCTGAGCCGGACTTCGTAGACAAGAAATACTGGCTTCCAATATTTGAGATTTAATTTCAAAAATTTCAAGCCATGTATGCTCAAAAGAAATTCTATGAAATGTATCTGAGATTGTAAGTGAACTCCACATGGGACATTTATGTGGATAAATTGTTTATAAAAATTTTAAGTTAAAATAACAATATGATTTGGACTGAAGTAAATTACAGATGATCAAAAAATGGAAGTTTGTTATTTGGCAAATTTAAAATGAATATTTTGGTCAACAAACACAATTCTAAAACAGAATTTCCATGTGTACATATTCAAAGGCATAAACCTTTGCTTAGTATCACATATCTATTAAAATGGCCATCAATATATGGTATCTCTAATTTGGAAAGTAATTTTAGATTCTTAGCCCAAAAGAATCTCACTTGAACTTTACTTTTGTGGTCTGTCCATATCTCAGAGATATGTGATCATTGGAACTCTAAGGGATATTTGTTTCTTTTAATAGCATAGCAGAAAATTAATGGCATGGGGGAGGGGGAGGTGACAGCTTAACTTGATGCTTGAAAGCTGTTTACATATAAATGTGTGCCCAGATTGCAGTGTCCTGTAAAAGAAAGGGAAAATAAAGAAACCAAAGCATTCATATGGCTTTTAGGGAACTTAAGACACGTGGAAGAAAGTGCTTAGAAGGCTATTGAAATATTTACAAAACAAATCATTTACATTTAACTTTTGTATATGTGAAACCCGCAGCCCCTACCAAAAGACAGAACCAACTTTAGCTATAAGAAATATTTCGGCATCAAAATGGTTAATAGTATTATAGCTTCAAAAGAGCCTATTGGCTCACCCTCAAGGATGCCCTGCAGTTGTTGTGAAAGTCATCAGATGAAGCTAGCCTTCTCAGCTAGCCTTTAGATTTGTCTGCTAACAGTAAAAATAGTATAATAAATCGGTAACATATGTTACCAGGCAAGGAAAAGTGATATAAATAAAGAGACTAGGAGACCCAAACCAAGTACAATGTGAAAAGAATGTAACTTTCAATCTATGCGTTGGCTAATTACCATTTGAAAAGTAATTTGAAAGTGTTACCGTTATTTGCTTATATTCTTCCTCATTTTTCTTTTTTTCTCTTCAGATTGCATTCTTACCCAAATACTCTTCGTGATTGCCTGTTTTGCGGCTTTGGGGTAAGTCCCAGTTTTCCACAACCTTAAGAAAAAAAAAAATGCATAACATAAAAGATGCCAAAAAGACTTATGTATCCTGATGTGCGGGTTTTGTGAAATATACATGGGTTTGTTGGGGGCGGGTGGGCGGGTAATGAAATAAAGAGAAAGGGTTTGTTTCTGCAAGGATCAAGAGTGTGCGAACGTGTGCATTGCAAACGAGGCTCCCATCAGGAAAGCCACCTCTGGAATGGAAATGACAAAGCTTGGAACACACACAATCAATTATTTTCACTAGCATTTAAAATATAGAAAACAAAATCTGCTTTGGGAATTGACTGAATATTTTATTTAGCTTTTTTATTGAGACATCCTTTGAAAAATGGCATAATATAAATAGTTTTACAAAGCAACAATATAATCAATCTCTAAACTAGAATATAAATCAAGGATTTCATTAACTGCTGGTAGCCAATTTAAATTGTAGTCTTGTCCATAATATCTATCTATCTATGTATGTCCAAGTTATATTAAAAACCTTTAAATGGCTTTGTAATATCAGCTACATCTAGCTATTATAATAATTAATGGTACTGTTTTATAAATCAATACATGCATTCTTGATAAATTCATATCCAGTTAATGGTGTAATTTAAATAAAAAATTAATGTAATAAAAGACATACAGAAACGGGCAGGAAATCTTTAAAGGTTAAGAGACAAATTTGTCTAAATTCATTTTTAACCTGTTTTGAAAAAGTTTATATTTAAAATCAGCTGAGAGTTACCTTGTTTCTATAAAACAAATCTTGCCGTGTCCACTTGTATCTAGTATTGAATTTGTAAGATTTTATTTTTTCAACTGCTAAGTTTTAATTACATACTTATGATATTGTGGGATATTTTACTACTGTTATACTCTTGCAATTATTGAATATGCCTTAGAAAAATAGGAACAAGACAAATTAAAAACCTCCAGCCAGTAATTTACTTTTAATACATGAATTAAATGTAAATGCTTTATTTTTTTATATCTATAAATGAACTCTTCTGAAAGTCTCCAAAGCTATATACAAATTTTATTTAAGGGGAAAAAGAACTGAGTAGTTCAGCGAATTTGCATGTGTAAGAGCCCCGCGTTTTTACTGCTTTCACTGAATGAACACCCTCGGAATTTTAGAAAGAAAAGAAAAATGCATTGAAGAGTCCAAAATATATTTTAACGCTGCACACGGGTGGAGAAACATTCTACAAGGAGAAGGGTATATTATTGTTCTAATTCTAAAAATACATACCAAAGGCATATTAAGGAATAACAAGATTTAGAAACATAACTTGAATGTTGTGTGTTATCAAATACAGTCTTCAATCCTTCCAAATAAAATTTCATTGGGTTTACAGAGTAAGCACTTTACACAAAATATCTTTCAGAATTATGCAGACCAGTCTGCCCTGCCATTCCCGGTGACATGGTGCAGAAATGTTACTTTAATCCACTGAGCTTTTTCTGACATTTTTTCTTAACATTGCTGAGCCTTATTTAGAGCAGCAAAGGAGCCGTGTGCAGTTTCCTTTGACACTGATGGGTGTTTCAAAATGAGAGAGAGAGAGAGAGAGAGAGAGAGAGAGAGAGAAGAGAGAAGAGCTTTGCTGCCAGTCACTTCATCAATAGAGCTACATGGGCAATTACTGTTTGTTAAAAGTTTACATTTGAAATGAAGCTAAATTTTAAAGCTGGCTCATCCTTTTAGAAGAGCTGCTGGTTGGAAGAGGAGGGAAGAGAATGAATATTCGTGATTACATGTTAAAGTGCACTCAAGTACTGGAACCATTTAAAATGTATTGTGTTTTTAGACGAAACCTACAGCAAAACCACTCCTAAGAGGCTTAATTTAGGTTTTATAGGAGAAACATAAAAAAGACCAGGTTACAGCAACACGCTGAAATATGGGGTACATTTTAAATATCTTCATTTAAAAACGTATGTTTATTTTCCCTCCTGGGATCACTAACGTGTGTCTTGACAGGGAAAGCAAGGGCATGCTACATTCTTAAAATTATCTGTTAAAGGGATCACATTCCAAGACAGGTTTGAGCATTTTTATTACTCAGATAACCTCTTAATTATGTCACTGCCTTCCACTTGTTAATCAGGGACATTCAACATAGTTAACCAGAGAGTGGTCGCCTTTAGAAGATTCCATCATCATTAAGAATTAGAAACTCATTTTATTGCCATCAGCATATTATTGCATGTATGATTTTAGCACTGCTAAAACTTATTTACCTGCTTGAAATACAAAACACCTAAGAAAAGGTCTTGATGCTTATAACAATGTTAATTACTTCAAACTGTGCAGCTCCCGAAAAGCTTTAAAGGATAATTTCACTTTTCCTGTCTTCCTCTTTCTGCCTCCCCCACCTCTCATGCAATTCCTATTTGAACCAATTTTAGGTTTCTTCTGCAGCCACTAGCATGAGAGATACTCAGGGACTCTTTCAGAGAGCAAGGTGTAAGTGGAGTAAATAAAATCATGTTTCACTGTTGCTTTATCAACCCTCCTAGGTAGTTTTCCTGCCAGCTAACCTGCGCCGTTAAAACCCATAAAATTATGCAATAGTGACTTCTTTGGAGGTTCTCTAATCAGATAATGGCCAGTGTTTAGGAGGGAAGGGCCCACGGCTATGTTACTGGCACTTACCACTGGGGTTGGTCATTACTTGTCTGGTAGAGACCAATAAACAGCTGATTACGATCCTATAAGGAGCCAATATTTTACATTTATCATGGTTGGTTTTTTTCTTTTCTTTTCAACTTCTTTTAATAGCAAGTATTTGTCAAGAAGATCTATAAGGAATAACCTCACAGGCCCCTTAAAAATAAGAATCTTCCTAGCATGAAATGATGACTTTTGTGGAATGGTGAGAATGATTTTGGTTTTTATAAGAGCCAAGGTTTGATTACTTTAAAGTCCATTTCTTTCAGATGTGGACACTCCCGGACACTAGCCCTCACTCTCCTGTCCCCTTCTCTCCTCTATGACAGGTTCAGAGTGCAACCAAGGAGTTTTAAAGTGCAAATATTTATATTTGAGCTCTGGCACTAACAGAGTCATTTTGCTTCCTCTGTTCGCCTGTGATAACTGATGCTTCATACCTGGAACTACGTTTCATTTATCTTTTTACACATGCAGATACTATATAAATAAAAGATAGTTTATGGAAAGGAACTGTCCATTTGAAATAATAATCCCCAATTTGACTATATATATAATCTTTTAAGGCTTAAAGAGTCAGAGATACAGATTTCTACACTTTCAAAGAAAACTTGATTGCAACCAGGAAGTTTGTGCATTTTTGAAGGCATACTGAATTGCAGTGCCTGAATGGGTTAATAAGGCGAAGAATAAAAAGAAGGTAGGAAAGAAAAAGGTATGAATTTTACATGTGCTTTAAACTAATGTATTCAACCACATGTTTAGACTTCTTGTTATAATTTTATTGACTTTCTCTTTACATCTGAATATAATTTTTAATAGCTAATAGCAAATTGCAAAATAGTGAGTTTTCTAAAGTGCCTTTTCTTCCCCGATCCTCATCTTAGAATGATCAGCGGTTTATCAGAAGAACTGGACCCTGATTTCACAGCCTCATACAAAGCCAGGCCATTCTTGAACCAAACAAACAAAGGGGTGTAAGTGATTTCATTTATTTTGATAATCCTCCTCCTGCACGGGAGCATTTTGCTGTCTTTGTCAAAGTGAATGACAACAATTTGGCCAACTCTCTCTGAGCTGCACTCAACAGTGACAGGCAAATTATCAGAGGCCCTGCACTTCTTATTATCAGAGGAGAAGCCATCAGGGGGACGCACGGAGGATACCTCTCCCTTGTCACTATTTGTCAGTGGGACAAGGGCCACTGCTATGGGTAGCTGACAGGTAATTTCAACAATAACAATTACTCCTATTACTGGTGTCATAAACAATTCGCCCAAGGCATGACAATAGCAAAGCTTTATAATTCAATGCCATATAAATAAATGCCAGCAGGTAACAAGTAATTTAGCTCCAATCAAGCTTTCACCCCGGCATTAATATTGTTATTGCAAGAAAATGGAAAATTGAAAAAATTCAATATGTTAATGAATTAAGAGCGGTTCAAGGGCTAGACAGGAGGGGTTGAAAAAGGGAAACCAAAATTATTATGGTATCATATTTGGTGCCATCCTGGGGGCTAAATGGCAGTACAATTACTTTAAGCAAAGAAAGGGAACCAGGAGTGCTGTTGCCTTAGACGTCGGACCTGGGAAAAATGGGACATGGCTTTTCAAATTCTACTTCTCTCCAATTTCTGAAGACTATAAGTAGAAATATGAGAATGCGTATGTAACGTAGCATTTCACTGGCTTTTTTTTTTTCCACCTGAAATATTTCATGTGAAACAGAGGCATGAGTATCAAAGGAACATGTCCAGCTGTTTAAGAAAATTGCATCAGCACCTGCTTCCTTTACATTAAGTCTCATAATAAAACTGTTTCAGTAAGGCCTGTTTTTATCTGTGGTGAAGGTAAAGCTGAAAATCCCTCTTTGCTTTCCAGCTGTCTACCTTTTGGAAGTGGACTAGACGATAGAGTCCTATCTTCCTCTATCAAACTTCCTGATCAAACGAATTTGCAATTTCAGTATTTGTCCAGCGAGACAATGTGCCATCTCAGTGACAGCAGTGAAAGAATTTGAAAATCTCTAATTAGGAAAACTGCAGAGCAATTAACGCATGTCAAATTTCACTTCATCAAGTGCCACTCTAATTTTCCCTCTAAAAATTAATGGATTTTTTTTTCTTTTGGTATGTGTGTGTGTCCCCTTAAGGCAATGTTGATTCAAATCTGCTCAAGATGCAGTGTTGCACAGCTAAGCATCTTCTTGATTACAATCCGCCACACTTCTAACTGTGCTCATTCTCACTGCCACGGATACTTTGTCAACAGTCAAATTACACCACGCTGATAACAATGCATAATGGTGTTTCCTCCTCCGAGGCCCCTGGCAAGAGATGGGGTTCATAAAATGTGATGTTTTCTTCTCCACTGTTCCTAAAGGAAGTTTGTATGACCAGGTCACACTAATCAGGTGTTAATTTTTTTGAGATTAACTTGTTAATTTCAAGAAAAGGAATGAAATGATAGAATATGAAAATACCTCATTGAAAAAAAAAAAATCAGAGGAAGAATGAGGAATTGAGAATATCTGTGGCCAAAGTTTTGCTTAAACACTTTGTTCAGAGACATTTTCAAGAGCACAATTCTTGGTTAAATACCAGTTTTTTTTTTCTTCTTTACTTATGGCCTATAAACATTGGAAGCCTCTCTTGAACAGACAGTATTTAGATTGTGAGAGAAGTTTGTTTAACTGCCATATTTGCCAGAATCCTCAAAACATCACAGGACACAGAAGATAAATGACTTTTTTTTTTTTTTTAGGTCAGGATTGTATAATCCAGATAAATGTTGATTCATTTTAACTATTTTTTATCCTTGTTGCGTGTTGCCGATCAGTGTGCCTGAGTTGTCAGCACATGTGGGAAATATTTCTCACTGAAAAATGAAAGAAAGGAACACACAGTGATTAGAAATGATTTTACGTTCAGCCTTTTGAGAGGTCATTCAGATTTGATATTTCTAAAACCTGATCAGATCCAGAACAAAAACGGGGAAATTGAACAAAATGCTAAATGTATCTCTTTGCAGATTCTTCAGGGAGAGCATTCACATTTATTGACATCCCGATGTTCTCATCATGTAAGTATATTTTTGCTTATACGTTTTCTTTAATCATAGTTATTCAGTAGAAAAAAAACCTAAATTCATGCAATATATCTACTTCACTTTTTAAAAATTCACAGGTTGAGTCCAGCTTTTCATTCACCGACAACTAACTCAAAAATCTCAGACTTGATATTTTGAGGTTTGCATTTCCAAATATTAAAAATCTCTTCCTTCTCTGATGGCCCCACCCTAGTTCTTAAGCAGTCTTATTTCAGACAAAAGAAAATGACATCTCCCTTTCAACTGGCAAATGTTAGAGTCTCTCAAAACCAATTGGGGGCTCACTGGAAGTTTTGCAATTAGATTCACACAAATTGAATTATTTTCATTCTTCCCAAACATCATTCTTTGAAATCTATAAATGTAACAATATTGGGTTTAGAGTTTTGTGTAGCTTGTTTGCAAATAAAGGTATCTTGATAAAAACCAAGCCCTGTATACTTTGGAAAAACAAAACCCTGGAACAATCTCATGCTAAAACATTACAGAAGGATTGTAAAGGGAAATTTAAAGGGAGAAAACGTGATTATATAATGCAATCCAGCAGTAATCAATTTTACCTTCAATATCTTGCTTTTGTTTTCAAAATGCTAAATAAACAATACATAATGCATCCCTCATCAGCCAAACCATGGAGGCTCTGTGCTCAAATAACAGGAAACATATTCAATTTTCCTAACAGAAGACAGTTCATTAAGCTGTGCCACATCAAATAAAACTTTAATTTCTCCAGCATCAGAGTCGCAATGAAAGCAATTGAAGAAGATGAGCCATATGGTACTTCTATCAGCAAACACATATTGCTCATTCCCCCAAAGTTTTCTAATTCTGCTCCCCAGACCTGTGTAATATAGATAATGTGCTCCGAGAGCAGCAACCATGAGCTATCTAGTGTACACTTCTAATACTGTATTTAATGGGAAATAATGAATCATAAAAGCCTAGAGAAGACGGCTTTTGCTAACCTAAATCTCAGCTGTAATTTCATTGTTCTGTGCCTAAGATGCTGTTTGCCCTTTCCAAACAACAGCAGTTGAACATAATTATGCTGCTTCGAACCTGGGCTTGAAAAAACATCCTTAATATAACCAAGTTTCTATTAACTCCTGAAATTCTGAATTTAATGACTCGCCAATGCAGACGTTGGGATAACGAGTCTGTGTTATTTTAAAACCCAAATAAGTATTTTCTCCTTCTCTTTGGCCAGACTGCTCAATGCATTTATGTTCCCTCCTCCACCCTCTTCTGTGCGCCCCCCTCCCTGCCCATGCAACAGGAGTGGCATGATTAAAAATGAGGAGATTTTCTTGTTATTAGCAAATTTGACATTTGCCTGATGAAAGGCACATAAAATGTGAAAGCTGCACAGTATTCAGAAGAAATGTCTCCACTCCAATCCAAGCTAGCGAGATGAAATAATTTAGGTAAAGGAAATGCAAAGATCCTCGTACCTCTCTACTGCAGAATGCTAGGATTGTATTATAAATGAAAGAACCAAATATTGCTGAGCTTTTAGAGCGATAGTATTTGACACATGTGCAGTGTATAGTGTTTCTTCTCTCACCTTAACTGCTTTGATTATTAACCTAAACATAATATATATGCTCAAATGCGGCAATTTCTGTGTCATGGGTCCAGCCTCTGTCTGGGAAGACCTTGGGGCTGGGGCTTAACTCCTATTTAGGAATTATTTAAAAATTTAAAAAATGTTCCTTGGCCCCCCCCGCCCCTAAAACATGTTGGTGATTTTAGTTTTTCCATTTTAAAACTCATCAAATCAATATTTTACCAACACAATGCTAATTTAAAACACCATCAAATAACACTGCAGATACATATTGAAAACATATTTTAATGGTTTTGTTTGTTTTGGCATCATATGAACCAAGGACGATTAAATTAAAAAGAGACTTTTAAAAGTTAGAGATTGCCTTTTTAAAGCTTATTAAAATCAGCATGTTACATGCCTGTCTCTGAATTAGCTCTCTGCACACTTGATTGCCATCATTAAAACTCATTGTTTGGGTGTTGCTCTGTGATGGTTCAGACCCTTCTTCAAAGCCAATTCTTAGTAGTTATTAACTTGAAATCTCTTTCCATTGAAACTTAAAAAAAAAAAAAAGAAAAAAAAAGAAAAAAATATTCATTCTAGCCTGTGGAAGAGACAGTCACCAAAACGTGAAATAGCACAGCGATACAGCAACATTAAACCAGGAAAAGACCAACAGGTAAAATAACAACTATAGTAACATCTAAAAAAACACTCAGAAAAAAAAAAATCACAACAACACAGAAGCAGTCCATTGATTATATTTCATGAATGCCTTAAAACAAATGTTTAAACAGTTTTCTGAAACAGTGCAGAAAACCTGGGCATGCTCCATTGGGCTGCAATGACAATGGTCTATTGCAATGTAAAACACGCTGGAGGATAAAAAAGGTGCTTTTTGTTACCATTTTATCAAAGCTGTTCATCTTCGAACTGCAGGCAGCATTTTGCTGGAATTGCAGATATTTCTCTGTCCAGGCTCCTTTGTTTGTGCATCTCATTTGCATATATTTATCTCCAGCTGAGGGTGCTTTCTGCTCATTAAGGCCTCCCTTCACATTATTTCATAAGCCAGCTGCTAAGAGGGATTTCACCTGTGGTGACTGAGAAAAGAAGGGTGAAAAACTAAATTCTTCATAAAAAAAGGAAATCTTCTGAGTCTCTTCCCCTATAAATGGGCACCATTTGTGTTAAACAGCCTCTTGTCATGATAGATGCCTCCAGAGGTCAGGGGTTAAAGTTGATTTGAAGGTCAGCAGTAAAACAACAGACAAACCAGACGCCAAACTGGTTCCTTAGCTGTCGGTGGGAGCTGTGGTACAAACAGGTCTTGAACCTTTTTCAACCTCTAATAAAACAGGGGATGAATCTGAAGTGGATCAACCAGGCCCCTGAGGCAGCAGCACAGAAAAACACAAATAATATCAATATCAGGCAGCCACAGGAAACAATGGGGCATTTCTCCGTGCTACATGCATGCTGCTATTGTTTCAAGGGCTAGGGAATTAATTCCACTTATTTATTTAAGGCGTGTCAACTCACTGCCTAAACCTGTTTCAGTGTCAAGATGAATAAAACTTTTATGGCTCATAAAATAGAGCCATTCATCTCAATGTTCTTTGTGGTGCGTGTATTTTTTTTCTTTTTTTTTTTTTCTGGCATACTGAGCTAGGCCTCTGCTCCTAAATGGTTACATCTGAACCCACTGTTGCTATGATCCGCACCATATTAGAGAAAAAAATTATTTCACCGGCAAATGGATCTCAACAGAAATGACATAGGAAAGCATTTTAGCTGCAATGTAATAGTCCCCAAATTCCTTCTAAATACTCCTCATGCGGTTGCATCTGTTTTAAGCATGCATTATTTATACAGCAGAAGTTTTGTTATTTTAGAGCAAAGCAAAGTTCAAAAATGATAGAAATGAAAATATGAGTTTCCTAGAATATTATCTATTTCATTTTACTTTAGAAACGCAACCTTGTTAGGGTAGCCCTTTCGCACACGTCATTTTTTGCCCAAGTTTTCACAGTTATACAGTCAGCTTGCTCTGATGTGATAATCAACTACCTTCTTTAGCTCCACTGATCTAAATTTTAGGTTTAATTTTAAACATAAGGTGGCAAACATGAATGGGAAAGAAAATACACTTAAGTACATTTTGTATTATGAAGTTTTTTAAAGTTTAGTTGCAGAATTAATTTTACTTTTGATTTCTTACTAGTGATTTTAATAATATACTGCTTATAAACAAGTTAACACTTATGAAGTGCCGCACACAGTGCTAAGCACATTCATTTTCTCATGCAATTATTAGTGATGCTTCAACCCAAGTTACAAAAACCTATGTAGAATGGGATGTAATAATAACACTCTTCATTACCTAGAACATATCTTAGTTAAAACAAAAAGTTCCCATCAAACAAATATCACCAATATAGCAGATGCTTTAACAGGTAACATCACAAGGACGTGATTGCTTTATATTAAAATGAGCTCAAGGAAAGAATTTGATACTTCACTAATTCTCCAATCACAGCGTACATCATGTACATCGCAGCTCTTTTTGCCCTATTGCAATGTAAATTGATTCATGGAGGACTCACTCACTGAGGTGTCCGGTTGCTTTGCTTTTCAGAGTTCTGCAATGAATAGTGTAGCTTTTACTCGTGATGCTAGATTATTTCTAATTTAGTCAGTTGGTATGTCAGACTTTCCTCCACAAACTCAAGTTTTTCCAGCAAGTAGATTATTTGAGAACGCCTCAAACAGGAGTTGTGTTTTCACATTTTGCCAGTGCACACAGATGCGGCCCTGGGGAAGAGGGGTTCAGTTTATGGGTGTCAACTGCTGCTCAAGACTGAATTACTGTTTACTTTCCATTTGATCTGGTGCATGTGCCAATCTCTTTGCCTAGGGGTGGCCCATTTACCAAGCAGTCCTGTTTGAAAATGGAATTGCTTTCAAGTGGGCCACCAGGCCCTGAGAAAAATATTTCAGCTCAAAATTGATTGGGATTTAGTAATCTGTGGCAATGTGTTCTCATTTAAGTATGGAGCAGGAGATATTTTTTCTTCTATAACCAATTACAGTTTAAAAAATGCAAGACGCCTTGCTTCACACAAGGAGCTCAACTTGTGGTTGAAGACATTTCCCAACTTATTAAATGTTGTTTATATCCTCATCTTTATAAACCCTCTGCCTTCCCAAAGCATTTTATAGCTCCCTCTGTATCTGACTTATCAATTTTCTCTTGGGCCTTCCACATTAAATGTAACCTCATTCCCACCCCCAAACCTAGAACCTCTAAGTAACTGGGCTAAAGCAAAAACACCGTTTACTCCCTGCCAAGTCTGCACCCAAGTCTCTCATTTTTCTTTTACTCTAATCTAATCACTGATTCTTAAACTTGGCCAAATAGTTAAAAATGTTAAGTGCTAGCAGAGCCTTTTACCTCCCCCTCATATCTGTCTCTGTTTATGGAATGGGCCCAGTTTCCTCCTCTTCTCCTTCAGCCCGGGGTCTTCAGGTCAGAACACTGTAAATACACACAGCACTGGCCCAACCCATAAATCTGAGCAAAGGGCAGGCTTATATATTCAGATAAGCGCAGTGGGGGTGGGAGCATGGAAGGATGGAGAATCAGCAGAATCTGACGCTCCACAGCCGTGTTCAGAAAAAGAGAACAAAAATGGCCAAGAGCCTTTAATGGGGAAGGAAAAAAGATTTTAGTCTTGAAACATCCTAATTTCTAATGGACGAGGTTGGTACTACTTCCTCTTCATTTTTCTTTTTCTTTCTTTTTTTTTCTTTTCACTTTTTCCACATTGCTTATACTCACATCCTTACTGACCGTATTGTCTTGCAGGCAATCAAATTAAACAATAAATTTCATTTATTTGCAATGTCTTTTTTTACTCTTAAGTGCATTTGTTTGTGTTTTGAACTTTGTGTATGTGGTATGTGTGTGTGTATGTGTGTGTGTGTGTGTGTGTGTGTGCCTGTGATGTGATATGAATTGGAGTCATTTTACCAGAAATTCTTCTGTACTGCAGTTTTTCAAACCCAAGGTCTTTGACTAAATAACCATGTTGTTAGTTACCACATTGAATCCCAAAGAAAAATATGTCTGAAAGAGTTGGGAGTGACCAAGTGAAAAATACATGGTTCTATATCTTTCAGCCTTCAAGGCTTCTCCATTATTCCCAAGTCCAAGTCTTTTCTGTAGGATTTTTAGATCTCAAAATTATCTGTGACTCCTGAAAGACCATGCCTCTTTGGAGATGTCCCCTTGTGAACACGGATATTGTCACAATGGAAGAACCTGAGCAAGGTGACCATGGCTGGGACATACTTTCTATCACTCCTCTGTCCTGATTCTTCTTTAGATGCAAATACGTCACCCCACAAATTTGCCTTAGTCATTTACGATGCTAGGAGCATGTGGCACTTGATATATTTTCAATCAATGTTTTATATTTTATTATATATACATGTATGTAATTTTTATCTGATTTCTTTAGGTTTTTCTTTTGGCTAATAGAAAACTGATTTTTTTTTTTTTAAAAAAAAAGGCCAGTTCATGTTCCTCAAAAGAACTTCTTTTCTTGAGTTGAAAAATTATTGAAAATTCCATGTAGGTAAGAGAATTTAATGGGAAATAATTGCCAAGACAGTAATTGGGCTGGCAGCCCACAGCATTTTATATACTCTAGCCTCACCTTGGACAAATTTTTTAAATGGTCATAACAATAATAATAATTATTACTATTTATTGAGCACTTATTTTTGGAAAGCAATGTATTAGGTGATATATACATATCCATATACATATATATAGATATGTATATATATGTATATATACACATGTATGTATATATATAAATTTTAATCTTTACAACAGTGTGGCAAATGAAGTGTTATGGTCTCCATTTATAAGTGAAATACTCTGGTTTAAAAGTGAAGAAACTTAGCCTAGAACAAACATGTAAGTCCAGAATTTGCACATGAGTCTGGCCCTAGAGTTTTCTCTTCTTAGCTGCCTCTTATGGCCTCAAGTTCTACGTTCAGGAGGAGGGTCTGGGGTGGAACAGTGTCTATTTCGTGGTGGTATTCCATGTCTGGGCTGATTTTCTCCAGCCCGCCCGCCCCTCCTCTCTTGAAGCCTAGTCGTGGCATTGTCGGAGGCTCCCTGGAGTCTTGGCCTGGCTCGCATAGGCCTCCTGGCCCACATGTCTAAGACTGGACTCCTTGATTTCTCACCCAATCTGTTTCTCCTCTGTGGTCCACATAGTGTTTCACGTAGTGTTTCCTGGGAGCACGCTCTACTCCAGTCTGTAGTTCAAGCTAAAGGCTTTCCAGCTGCCTCGACTCTCTCCTGTGTCACTCACCATCAGCCAGCCTGGCCGTGTAGTGACATGTGCAGGGGGGCATTACAGTTCCCCTACCTGGATTTGAATCCTGGCTCCCCTGGCTATGAGCTGTGTGTGGCATCAGAGAAGTTACTTTACTCCTCTGTGCCTTGATTTTCTCGTATGGAAAATGAGGTCTGAAATACCACTTTATCAGGTAGCCTAGTTCAGATTTTTGATATTGCTTAACTGAACTGTTACAATAGCCTTCAGAATGACACCAGATGGCAACTCAAACCCACAGGAATAAATGAAAAGAACCAAAAGTGGTACATAAGAATGTCAACATAACAAATATTAAAAAAAAAAAAGCCTGCAGGTTGGTTTCTCTGTAGCCAGGCTCTCCCTACTGTAACCCAGCCTCCTCACTTCACCAGAGTTACCATTATAAAATAATAAGCAGGATACTCTCCTGCTTAAAACTCTTTAAGACTTCCTGTTGCTCTCAAATCTAACTTTTGAGTCAGGCCAAGGCCTCAGAATGCCCTGCCAAGTGGCCGTTCCAGGCTCATTTTCCACCGTGGCCCCCTAAGCAATTTGCACTCTGGCAGCAAAAAGTTATACCTGTGATATTCTTTTATGCCTTCAGATTTTTGCCCGTGTTGTGCCCTCTACCAGGGATGCCATTCCTTTCTATTTCCATCTCGTGAAGTGCACTTGTCTTGCATGGCTCAGTTCAAAAATCACCTATTTTTTTTAGGGCAATATAAATTGAATCGGTCACTTGTAGAGCATATCCCTCTGTTTGAGAACCTAACATATTACATGGCCTTCAGATGCACTGTAATTATGTGTCTATCCCTAGGCTATGGACTCCTGTGGGCAGACAGTGTGTCTGTTTCAACTTGATGTCTTTTGTTCTAGAGCCTCACATATAGTGGGAGCCCCCAAATTTAGATTAATATAGAAAATACCATTCTCACTCCTAAAAAATGGCTAAAGTAGTGTGAATGAAGTGCCTATAATGCTGTTTACTTGTTGAATTAATTCTTGTTATGTTAGGATGATAAAGACAGTGAACTTGTAGCAAAATTAAATGAAAAACTCAGGTGCAATTATATTGTTCTTCTCCAGGATGAAGCCATAATGTTTTTACCGAGTACACATGTCACATGTTACATTTTTGTGACACCTTAAGACAATCTGCTAATGGAAATTCTTTAGAACATCAGTGAATTCTCTATATTTGATGCGATGTGTCATTAGAAAAGGATCCAGTTTCTGTCTTATCTGTTTTTACTCTAAGCTTGATATTTCATGGGAGGCAGTAAGTATATTAGTGATTATGATCATAGGCTCTGGAGCCAGAATGCCTGGGCACTGCCACTAACAAGTTGTGCAACTGTTGGGAACAATTTCCTTGGGGCCTGTTCTCTCATCTGTAATAGGGCATCATAGTAACGTGTACCACAGGGAGTGGTTGTGAAGATCCAGTGAGTTAAAGCATCTAAGCCCTTAGATAACTGCTTGACTTATAGTAGCTACTGAAGGAATGTGCCCTATTATATGGTTACAAGAGAGGCCCGGGAATCCTGGCACAAAGATGGGGGAGGGAAGGCATTCATCCTCAGGGAACAGTGAAGTGAGATGGAAGAACCTTGAGAGGTTGTGAGAGTTGGCCCATTTACCTGCACAAGGACTAGTTATCCATTCAGACATCAGTCTAACACTTAAGCAACTTAGCATTTCATTTCATCATTTTACACATGGGGCTAAATCTAGGAACAAACTCTAGTTTTAACTTAGCAATTAGGATGATTGGCTCCAGAATTGTCCTACCTGGGTTCGAATCCCAGCTTCATGAAGCACTGGTTGTGGGACCTTGGGTAAGTGTTTTCATTCCTATAATTTTAAGTTTTCTCATCCAGCAAACAAGGAAAAAAGGAATAATTTACCTTCTACCTGTTGTAAGAATTGAATGAAAACAAAATCACTTGACGTGCTTGTCGCCGTGCCTGTCACATGGTGAGTGGTTAGTATGTGCTAACTACTGTTTTCTTGTTGAAAGTGTTATTGGAATATTTTTACTCTATGAGGTACTTTGTTAACATACTTTATTGTGAAATACGTCATACCCATAGAAGAGTGTAAAAAGATTTATGTAGGTTTAAAAAAATGAGGTGGACACCTGTATACTCACAACTGCAGATTAAAAAATAAAACACTACCAGTTCCTTAGAGTCCCTGGCAAGCCTTCCTGAGCACATTCCTATACCTCCCCTCAAGAGGTTACTGCTCTCCCCAACTTCAGATAATCATATAGTTTCTTTACTTCATCATTTTAGTTCTTATAAATGTACCACTTAACACTATGTCACGTGTGTGTGTATATATAGTGAGGGTGCCAAAAAAAATGTATGCATATTTTAAGAAAGGAAAACACTATTAAAATGGTAAACTGAATATATACCGATAACAAAAGATGAATGCAAGTCACATTTGACTTCTGAAGTTACAAGACGTGTTCAAAGTGGTCACCATCAGTGTCCAGACACTTCTGATTACAGCGAACTACTGCTTGAGCAACGTTGACCAGTGTCCACTTGTATCCATTTTTGTGGCACCCCCGGTAGATATCCTGTGTCTTGTTTTTTTGCATTCAACAGATGCAACTGTATTGATGTGCATAGCTCTAGTTCATTCAGTTTGATTTCTGTATAGCATTGTATTATATCAACATACTACAATTTATTTTGTTATATTCTTTTTCTATGATGGGCATCTGGACCATTACTGATTGGTTGCTACTATTATAAACACTACTGCACAGAGCGTTTATGTACATGTACACGTGAAAGACTGGAAGATTCTCCAGGAAGTGAAGCCTAGGAGTGGTGCTGCTCACTTGTAGTTTATGTACATATTCATATTTATTAGGTAATGAATGGTAAACTCTTTTCTAAGTAGCAGCACATGAAGGAGTTTTTGACATACATATTTTGGGTCCTCATAAAAATTACTCTATGGAGTAGTCAGTCTCAGATTTTATAGTTTTAATATAAAATCCAAATGATCCCTTTCTCTTGGTCTTCACACTCTTGGTCTTCATACCATTTCCATTGCATTTTGTGCTTCTACCTTTCATGCTTTATTTACTGCATCTTTTCTTCTAGATTGTCAGCTTCGTGAGTACAGTGGATATGTCTTTCTGACTTACCATCCTTTCCTCAGTCCTTGCAACACAGTAGGCACTTAATAAACACTTGTTGAATGACTAAATTGTTTGGAAAATACAAGGACAAAGGAAGATCCATGAGAAGTAATTGAAGCTTCAGAATTCAAAGGAAAATATCATGGCTTCTAGGTTTATTCGAACCATCTAGTAAGGAATCACATTTTCTTTTCAAAACAAATAACTATTTTGTTTTATCATGTACCAAATACTAGTCACAAATATTTCAGGCAACAGGAAAAAAAATGTTGCCAGATATGGCAAGCCCTGGAAATTTATAATTTGGTGACTTCATAAAGATCTAATCATGCCAACATTACGTTTCCAAGCATTATTTTATGAAGCACTCCATTTATAGGGAATCTCATAGCCAGAATTTATTGTTTGTTTAGATGTTTCCAGTGCCCTCATCACTGAGGTCCCTGGTTGCATGTGTAGTAGATTAAGAGATACAATAAACTGAAAAGACTAGACCAAGCAACACATACTAGATCTAGGCCAAACTAAATAAATATGTCTATCTCTAAGTGCTAGAGTTCAACAAGAACAAAAACAAATTCTTACAGATAAAATAAGTAAAATTTTCATAAGAAAGGTACTTCAGCCTTAATTTGTTCTGAGTTTGTCCAGGTTGTTTAATCTATCAGCTAGTACTCATAATTATTTTATACCTTCCAATTATATTTTGAAAATAGTATGGGCCACAAGGAAGCACAACCAAGAAGTTAAAAGTAAAATTTCCCAAGGTGTGAATTAAGGACAAGGCATGTATTTCCAACTCAGAACAAATGATTCTAAAATCCCATTTGAATCTACTATTAATGAAATCAACAAGTGTGAAGCAGAACTAAATGCAATTCTTCCTAGTGTCAGATTAAAAGCCAAATTTCCTGGGTTGAGTTTCTAGTTGTATGATGGTGGATGAATTGCTCAGTTTCATTGTGCCTTTGTTTTCTCACCTGTAACGTGTGGACAGCGATAGCATCCATCTCATTGGGTTGCTGTTGATGTGTGTTAAGTTCTGAGAACAATGACTGGCACGTGATGAGTGCAATATACATATTAGCTGTAATTATTGTTAAAAAGTGAAACAAAACAACTTTTGTATGGTCTTACCTTTTTACTTGACAACAGATCACCTTTGTCCATCTCTATAGCTTTAGTCTTTCAGTCTTTCACACTCATTTTTAGCTTAGGTTTCTCCTTTCAAATGAGAATGCTTCTCTTGCTTGTTGTTGGCCAATTCTGATCCCTTTTGACTTACCACTTATAAGTTAGAACGCTACAATATGCTCTGTACCCATTTGACCCCCATCGCTTCCCATTGCAGCACTAGCTGCACTGTCTTGTACCTGCCTTTTTGTGTTCATGTTGCCAGGTCATCTGCAAGCTTCTGAGGTCAGGGACTGGAGCTTTCGTTTTGGCAATTCCTGCACCCAGTACAGATGGAGCCTGTTATGTGGTAACGGGGTCAATAAATATTTATGGAATAAGTAAATGAATAAAGCCTAAAATTGACAAGGGACAATGATAATTAGGGACACCATAAATCTTCATTTTATAGCTGGTGAAACACTGTTCCCAAAGAATTTAGAGCAAGTAGACTTAAATCAGACAACAAATGTGTGATGGTTTATAAGAATTAGAAAGGGTGAGGTAGGATTCAGAGACTGTTAAACCTAGGAAAGACTTCTTCAATAGATAGGTAATATACCAAAATGATTCAACCTTGAAACTGATGAGTTATAAAATCCTGCTTTTGATGAAAAAGTTCATTAAACTAATGAAAGTTCCAGGAGGAGAACTTGTCTCAAAGTGACTCAGAACGAGCCAAGAGTGTGATGGAAACTGGTTGAAATTTTATTATTAATTGCTATTTATTGAACACCTACTATTTATTGGGCATTTTCATTTGATGCTTTAAATTCATAACCTCTTTTAATTTCATTCTCACAACGTCTCTATGAAGTAGGTAATATTAGCCCTACTTTGTGAACCCGGAGACTAAGGCTCAGGGAGATTAAACAACATACCTGAGGCACACAGGTTGGAAGAGACAGCACTGAGTGGGTGACTCCAAAGGCCACCAATCAAAGGAGGGGCAGCTTCATTTATTCTGCAGAATCACATCATGGGAGAAAGATTGGCTTCATTCTGAGTGCCCATTTTAAGATGGCCATAGACATACTAGAGCACATTCTGAGGGGGAGGCTGATGATTTCGAGGTGACGATCACATCCTTGTGTTCTCAGATTTTTGAATCAACTGAGGAACACATAGAGAAGTCAGACAGAAATCCAAATGTCAGCTTTTTCAGAGGAAACATGAGCTGTCGTTAAATAGACATGCAACTCCCATACCCCCGACCCCAGCACTAAGTGTAGCTGCTAGAACCACAGGCTTTTGAGGGGGTTGAGCCTGCCCAGTGAGTTCACCAGAGGGAGAAAGTCCCACTCGGAAGACTAGCAGGTCTGAGGTAGAAGGCCCTGTATGGACTTAGCTACCCATGTCCAGTGATGTCTCCTGAATTAATCAATCAGGCGAGCCAGTGCGACTCTAAATCTCCTCAGAGAAACAAAACCAGGAAATGAAGCCCTTGTCCTTAACACTGGCCAAAATGCTAACTGACACATAATGGAACCAGTTGGGTGAAAGGACTGGTCTGATGGTTAATTTTATGTGTTCACCTGGCTAGGCTGTGGTGCCCAGTTGTTTGGTCAAACACAGTCTAGATGCTGCTCTGAAGGTATTTTTTAGATTAATATTTAAATCAGTAGACTCTGAATAAAGCAGGTTACCCTCCATAATGTGAGTGGTCCCCATCCAAGCATGTGAAATCCTTAAGAGAAATGACTGAGGTTTTTTGAACAAACTCAGCACTGCAACATGAGCTCTTACCTACATATGTGGAATGCCAGCCTGCCTTACAGCTTTCAGACTTGGAGAGAGAGAGAGAGAGAGAGAGAGAGAGAGAGAGAGAGAGAGAGAGAGGGTTCACACTGTATATATACAGTATACACTGTATACTGTTCACTATGTGTATATATATACATATATATGCATATATATGTATATGTATATATATATTAGAAAATTGTTCCCAAAGAATTTACAGAGAGCAGACCTCAATCAGACAATAAATGTATGATAGTTTATGGGAATTGGGGGGAGGTTGAGGTGAGATATTCAAAGACCACTGAACCTAGGAAGGATATATATATATGCCAGGGGTGCCAAAAAAAGGCATACACATGACTTGCATTCATCTTTTGTTATCAGTATATAATGAGTACTACAATTTTAATACAGTTTTTTCCTTTCTTAAAGTGTGTATACATTTTTTTGGCAGCTTTGTATATATAACCTTCTATTGGTTCTGTTTCTCTGAGGAACCCTATTAATACACCAGGGAATGTTGAACCTGCAGCTGAGAAGTTAGGGTGGTGGCCGTAAATGCTGTCTTTGCATATCTGGTAGATTCCCATAGGGCAGCGTATTGGGCTTAATCAATGTGTCCCGTAAGTGTGGATGATCTTGAGATGCTCTGAACATATAAAAATTGTTTAAATAGAGCCTGATGGCCCTTGTTAGTGGTGCTATAGAAAAGACGCTCATGCTATGAGAAAGCTGACTCAGATGGCTGCCTGCTAGGGGACTTCAAACTATTTTGAGGGCAGTGACATTATCTTATGCCTCTGTTAAATAATTATGATAATGTGATTTTTTCCCCCCCACTTTTTGGCATTTGTGAAGTTCTTTCATGTTTATTAATTTATTGGTTTTCCCTTAGTGCCTAGCATACAACCATGCAATTATGGAATTGAGTTAAGAGTGTAAGAATGGCAAATAAAGAGCCAAATTTCAACTACAAATTAACCTGTATTTCTTTATTTTCTTCAAAATGCTTTGTCCATGTGTATTTCTTTTTAAAGTACTCATTTTGTGTGACCAGCATATTTGCAATGTCCTATTATTACTTGGTTATTTAATTATAAATTAAAATGCATAACTCACAGGATTTTTGAACCAGAACTAAACAAGAAATTAAAATACAAACAAGAAAATAACCTAATTTGTAAATGACATTTCTCCAAAGTCAATTATCTTATTTTCATAGGAAACACAATTGGAAGGAGGAATCTGTTAAATTCATCCAAAAGAAAAAAAGAGTTATTGGAATATAAAAAGTACTGCCTCTTTAAATGTTAATGAACAACAGCTTTATCGCTTCTAAAGAAGAGGATTTTGTTTTCGGTTTTTCTCTTCCAGTAAAAAATCTCAACTGCCTCCTGCCTGGCAAATGGACATGGGCTTGAACCTGAGATTTGAGACCACATCAACAGCTGCTCTGGAAACTTTTAGGCAATTCTCTCCCGCTTTCCTTTGAGCACGATTATATGCTCTCCCATTTTCTCCTTGAATTATCCTGTCAACATTCTTGGTCTTGCCTGTGTCAATATAGCCATCATGTCACACCCAGCTGCTTAATTTTGCACTGTGAGGAAGAGAAGCGTCTTTTTGGAGCCCTGACACCAGTCTCCTGTTCAGATCACCTTGCAGGGCAGAGAAACAAGAACCTAGCAGAAGATGTCACAGGAAGGCAGAGGCTGAGGGTATTTACCAGACTTGATATTTCATGTTGAAGATGACACTAGCAAAGTCTAGGATAGCCCTGAGGTGACAGACACCATCTATTTGGAAGGCGCGTTCAGCCCTGCAGCGCTGCAAAGCAGGATCTTGGTGCTGAGCCAGGATTCCCTCATAGTTTTACAGCACAGGTTTGTCCAAGTGTGATCCCTGGACCTGCACTGCAGCATCAGCATCGTTTGGGAACTTGTCAGAAGTGCAAATGCTCAGGACCCACCCCAGACCGGCTGAATCGGAACCTCTAAGAATGGGGCCCAGCAATCAGTTTAACAAGACTTCAGGGGATTCTGGGGCACACTCCAGTTTGAGAACTCCTGGTTTATAGCACTTCAGTTCCTCACAAACCCAGATATGTGAGCATTTGGGGTTTTTAAAATAAGACGAAAAATCACATGTTCATGGAGTATTTTCTCAGGAAGGCTCTGGTCACATCAAAACATAGTGTGTGTGTGTGTGTGTGTGTGTGTGGTGTTTGGGGACAGTAGTGATAATCGGTAGGACCAATTCAGAGATCTCTGGGCTCCTGACTGCAGTGACGCAGAAAACAGGGGATGTCTAAGGATTGTCTTCATAGGTTTATAGACCTGCACTCCTCACTCTGGATCCTCAGGGCTTTGTAGAGCAAGGATGGGCCAGCCTAGGCCTTGGCACCATATGGCCTCAGGGTGTCCAGGCTGAGGGCAAGATGGACAGCCGTCCCTGCTTGGTTGGGACTAGGTGGGCTGTACATTCCTGCCCCTCCCATGAGGAAAAAATGGGCTGGGTCTGAAGACCAGAGCAGGAGTCTCAGAACCACCTCCATGGAGCTGTGTGACCTTGGGCAAGTCCTATCCTCTCTGGGCCGCCTGTGAGAGAGTTGTCAGATGAGTAACGTTTTTAGAGAGGGGAACCATGATGGTGCTGACCTCATGGGCCTCCTCACTCCCCTCATTTCCTATTGTGCACTGAGGACTTCAACAGACGGTATCTTTCCACCAGGGATCTCTCCTCCCAGAAAAAAAAAAAAAGTTTATAAAATCAGGGATTTCTAGGTTCACTTCCAGCTCTAAAAATTGACAGTCAGACCTTGGCTCAGTGTCCTAACTTTGAAGCCTTGTGGTGATAGGTTTTATATATTGTTGGGCTGGAGCCCTTCTCTGAAGATTTGTTTTCTGGTGGTGGGCTTAGCAACTCCTTTTTTTTTTTTTCTTCATCTATTTTCTTTTACAAAGAACAAATGCCCCCAAGTACAATTTGCACCGAGATTACTAGACTCTCAACTTAAACATTACCGAAAGCTATAATTTAGAAATTCTTTTATCTATCCCAAGCTAATAGTTTTGCATGTCTTTATATTGTTTTCATCTGTTTCCTCAAGCCCCCTCCCCTTCAGTTATTGTCTCTGGAATATGTACAGGCTTGTTTAATTTTAGTGCTGAATTTGGGATATGGAAAAGATTAGTCTTAATTATACTACTTATTTATTGAAATGTAGTATTTTTATGTGGACCTTCTGTGCTACAGGAGCAGTGTGCACTTCTGTGAGGACGCTGCAGAAGGTTGCTGAGACGAGGATCCTGTCAAATACCATCTGAATCTAAAGAAATACAGGAATGATCTATTTCCAACATCTCCAGACCAAGTTCTCAAATCCTTTCTTCAACATGAAACATTCACCCTATCCTGGTAGCCATCCAGTTCAGTGCTATTTTTCTCCAACTCAGTGAAACCCATTAGGACCCTTCTTCTTCTGCTGCTACCTCTTTGTTGAGGTTCTTACTGAGTTCTTTGAGCATCCTATAACCACTGTTTTGAACTCTGTCTCTGGTTGGTTGCTTGCCTCCATTTCATTTAGTTCTTTTGCTAGGGTTTTCTCCTGTTCTTTCATTTGGGATATATTTTTTCATTTATTTGTTTCCTTATTTTAGTTGCCTCCCTGTGTTTGTTTCTATGTATGAGGTAGATCTTCTATGTCTCCCAGTGTTGGCCAGGTGGCCTTATATAGTAGGTGCCCTGTGGGGCCCTGGCACAGTCTCCCTGGTCACCTGCTCTGTGTGCTTCAAGAGTGTCCTTTGTGTGTGTTGTGTGTGCTCTTCTGTTACAGTTGAGACTTTATTGCTATTGGCACATCAGTGGGTGGGATTGACCCCCAGGCTGACTGGCCGTAGGGTTTGGCCATATCCACAGCTTATGAGCTTCTGTGTGTGGGGTTACCCCACTGAGTGGGAACCACCCCAGCAGGCTCTGGTGCCTGTTGGACCACCCGATTGAGGGGCTAATTGTGTGATGCTCTGCTGTGGTCTGAAGCCAACCTCCAGGTACGTTGGTTCTGGGGCTTCTTGTGAGGGGCTCCAGTGCTGGCCCAGGTCAACCACTGCCTGTGACCGAACGGGGACTACCTGGTAGAAGCTACAAAGAGATCTGTGGGTTTTCACTACCTGTGCTAAACCTGGAGGCATGTGGGATAGGCAACGCTGTGAACTGAGTATGGCTGTCACCAGTACCAGGCCTGGGGTAGCTCTGCCAGAAGCCTGGACACTCCAAGGCCTGATGCCACCTGTCAGCTCCCTTAAAGTTCAGCAGCTGATAAAGCCTCATACAGTATGCAAGTTGGATGAGGCAGGATATTAGGGACCCACTAGAGTGGGAAAATTTGTGGACAGCAAGTTAATGTAGACTCTGGTTTGGTGCCAGTTCTGAGCCTGGAGTGACTCAGCAAAAATCTCAGAGCACACCGAGGCCAGTTGTCGTCTGCCTGGGGCCCGTGGACTCCGATAATCTCCCAAGAAAGAGTGCGTTGCGGGTTTGGCTGGCTGGTCTTGGAGAAAGCCTTTGGCATTGGGGAAGTTCAGTGGGGTGGGGTCCCAGTGAATCAGCAGGGTGGAGCCCTGGAGCTCACCAGACCAATCAGATTCAGATTTAGCCTGTGGGGGCGGGCTCAACATATTAAAGATGGTGCCTGCCTGCTGGCTACATGGGAGAAGAACCCCTCACAGGGAGAATGGGACTGTCCTCGAGCCCTGACCTTGAAGCCACACATGTCAGTCTGCTCCCCGTATGCCTCTGATGCCCCAAAGTCACTGTCCCTCCGCCAGAGCCCAAGGTGAGTGCCTGCATGCAAGTGAGTCTGTGTGCGTACCCTTTAAGAGGATGCCTGGGTTTCCCACAGCCTCCTGTGCCACCCAGGTGGTCAAAATTCCTACTGTTTTTTCACAGCCAGAAGTTGTGGAGGCTTTTCTTCCCAGCAACAGTACTCTGGGCTGGAAGCCTGGAGTGGGGTTGAGATCTTTTGCTCCTTCAGCGGGGGTAGGGTTGAGGTATTCCTCCCAATTTTCATCCACCACAAAGAGGTTTGGGACTAGCTCATTTCTCATGACTGCCCTTTTACCAGTCTCAACGTGGCTTCGTCTTTGTATCCTTAGTTATAAAGCTTCTGTGCAGCCAGACTTCAGATGGTTCTCTAGATTGATTGTTCTATAATTTAGTTGCAATTTTAATATGTTCATGGGAGGAAGCAGGTACAGTGTTTATGTACTTTGTCATCTTGGGTTTCCTTCCCATTAGGCCCCTTCTAAAATAATCACCACAGGGCCTAACAAAGATTTCCCTCTGAGGGAGATTATCTGTATTGAATTGGGTTGAGCTAATGGGGCATCATTTCTCTTGTTGGCCTAGTGATTACAATCCTGTCCCTCAAACTGCACCAGGTCAAACAGCAGCTCAAATGACTTTTTAAAAAGATATAGTGCCAGTAAAAAATAGAAAATAAATCCCTGGTCAAGCGAAACCGAGAAAAAAAATATTCTAGCTCAGTGAATTTCTCACTTTGTCAATAAAATGATCAACCTCAACTTTTTCCATATTTCTTTGTGCCATCTGGCAAGTCAGGAGTTGGAAGTTTGTAGATTTGGATGTTGTCATAGGGCCCAGACACCACATGCTGCTTTGTCATGGGAGCAGGACCAGTTACGTGATTTGTGGGGCTCAGTGCCAAATGAAAATGTGAGTACCCATTGTTAAAAAATTATTTTAGATTTCAAGATGGTGACAGCAGAGCCTTAAAGCCCGCACAGAGCTCTTCAGAGCTTGATGCTCTGTCTAGCTGCACAGTCACGTTTATGAGGGTGGCCCTGGTTCAAAGAGAGAGCCAGTTCAGGATGGGTTCATTTCCTTCTCTTTGTTTCTTCAGCCCAAGTCACTTAGGTTTGTCTCAGAGGACTGCATTCAATTGTCCCAGCCCAAATAACTGCCTCCTTCCTTTCCACATTTGAGACTATCTCGAAGCAACACGTATATTGTGGTGCCAAGTAGCTTACATTGCCAATGAGTCCTCAAAGTCCTGATGAAAGTCATCAGAGGGGGGACTTGGAGAGACAGCCTCTCGGCTCCCCATCAAGGCTGCTCTGCTCACCCTGAGGTAATCGGTTTGCAGATCTTCAACTCCATCTCCAACTATGGAGTTGTGTCTCCCTTTGAGTCTGACAAAATCCTTTATAATTCCCTTAAATGTTCCAGGCCTTTTTAGCTTTCTCAAATAATTGTTATCAATGCTTGCCAAATGCCTTAGATCTTTCCCTCCTTGTCTTTACTGTAAATACTTTCCTTACTCTTCAGCAGCAGTATTATGGCTATTCATAGTAGCAAAATCTCTACACCTTTCTGGTTTTCTTTATTCCTATGTTCTCAAAAAATTCCAAGTCTCACTCCATTGGTATTTATGTAATTGTTTTAATAAAATGATTTTTTTTTTTTTAAATAAAAGAAGCCCAATACCTATTCTAGTCTCTCCTATAAAAGGTTATTTGCCATCCCCACTCCCAATGGTATTACTGGTTTCCGATCATACAAAAAAGATGGGTTTTTGTTACATTTCAAACAGGGAATCACAGTTGGCCTAATGATAACTTTTCCAAAAATGGGAGCATTTGAAAATTGCTGTCTCTAAACCAAAGTGCTACATACCCTCCAAACTGGAGGTCGTCAGAGGAGAGGTGTGAGAGGCATTTTTATAGAATATTACTGCCAATGGCAGTCACCACTGGGCAATGAAGTTTACAGACATTAGCAAATAGATAGTCTAAAATAATTTTAAAAATCAAGTTCTGGAATTCTGAATTATCTTGCCAAAATAAAATTGGCAGATGCATTGAACTTGCAAATAAAATTCCAGGGTTGTGCGACCACTTGTCTGGGGGTATACTTGGAATTTTCATTTCTTCAAGTGGGGTTCATCTCTCTCTGGGCCTTAGTTCCTCTTGCTGACAGGCTGAGTGTGAGGGTGGCTGCAGTCCCAGGCAGAAGAGTCAGAAGACTTGGGTCGCCTTCTCTACTTTCTTTGCCCATTAATTCCTATGTGACTTTGGCCAGCTGACGTTGATTGCCACATTTTCAAAATGATAACTGTGTCTGTCAAAATGGACCTTTTTTTTTTTTTTTCTTTGTAGGGAGGTGAGTTACATGGGCGGAGGAAATATCTGTGAGAGCATTTACAGATATTTGAAAGAAAGTGTTCTTCCTTCAACTGTGATCGCCCCCCTCTAGATCTTCCTATTGGATTTCTCACCACTTCTCTGTTCTTTTGAAGTATCAGACAGTAGGAGTCTCAGCTTTGAATGTGTTCTCAATGTGTAAGCAATTGTGGACTTAGGTTTTGGATCCATGGCTTCTTGGATTGAAAGTTCCCTCGAAGTCTGAGGGTGAGTTCTTTGTCAATTAACCCACCTCGTTTGTGTTGCAGTTCTGTGTTACGCATTCTAGCTTGCACCTTGACTTTTCTTGTTGAGTGTGGTTCTTTTGTTTCTTGAGGTGTTCTAGGGGTGGGCCTCTGTGTGGAAGTGAAAAAGTAGACTGATGGAGTTGAGGCCACTTGTGTTTCATGTAGATCGTTTTCTTATGCTTAACAATTATTATGCAACTTCTATTCTGATAACAACATTGTTATTCTTCCTCTTAATGAAATGATATTGGAAGGAAGTTGCCCTTTCCGCATGGCTGTAAGTTAACAAGCAGCCTTCTATCCTTCTTTTGGTTCCCCCAGAACATCAATGCTCTTCAGAACTCTGCAGATTTCCTTCTGCCAGACTTTCCGTCACTCCCTTATGCGACCAAATACATTTTGCTAACGTGGGGCAGTTTCAGTTTGTCTTGCCAGAAAATAAATCTTTATTTCAAAGCTTCCTAGCTTTTCATCCTTCCCATGTTACTCTAAACACATGTTCACTGGGTTTCCATAAGCTCATCAAATAATTTCTTACAGACTCTTTCCACTTTATAAGAAGGTTCCCTCCTGTCTCCCTTGACATCTCTTTCGTAAGCTCTTTTCCGACATACCCAAATCCTTACTTCCTGGGAGAAAGAATTGTTTAGTGAAAAGAACACAGGAGTTGGAGTTTTTAATGTCAGTATTACCTATTTCTGCAATTCATTGTGAAAAGTGAAGTCATCTCTCAGCCCCAGTTTCAGTGACTGCAAATGGAAATAATACAGGGCACTTTCCCCACAGAGGTATTGGGAGGTTACTTGAGATGATACATGTTAAAGTTGTTTGTGGATATTTTTACTTCAGTATGTTGGTTTTATTCTCATTTTTACTTTGACAGATTTTCCCATTTCATGCAAATAACACGTAGCCTATTTATATTATAGTGTGAATTTAATTATTGACTCACAAAACATGTATTTACTTTCTTCTGACATTAATAGTTGGTACCAAGCCAGGTTTGACCTTTTTTTTTTTTTTTTTAACCCAAGGAATTTGGAGTCAGAAATAAAAGGAAAAATTATAAGGGAGAGACTGCAGTATAGTTCAAGTCCTAAAGTATGCTAATTAACACATCTGTTTGCCTTTGGAACATCTGGGGAACCAACTACATATTAATTCTCTTAAAAATGATTTATTTAAACATTTATTGAAGATTCAGGTGTGTGATTTTAATTGCACAATTAATTAATTATTGGTGAGGTCCTTTTATTTTTTCCTAGTAATCAACATAATAAAACACTGTAAATTATGGCAGGAAAGAAAATTAATAAATGTAACTTTAGTTTTCGTTTCTATTCTGAAAGTCTGTTTAAACAATTTATTTTTGATGTTAACTAGGTATTCCTTCCTTCCTTCCTTCCTTCCTTCCTTCCTTCCTTCCTTCCTTCCTTCCTTCCTTCCTTTGGTTTATATAAACAAAACACAATAATGAGAACAATGTTATATGGAAGAAGTTAATCTAAAAGTGTGTAAGCTGTGAAAAGATGAAAACAAGGGAATGGATAGCAAAAACTAATCTGAACTATGTCTATAAAGTAACCAGGTAAACAGAAAAAAAAGCTGATAGTGTGTGTGTGTGTGTGTGTGTGTGTGTGTGTGTGTGTGTGTCTTTATCAACAATCTGGCACATTCATGCCCAAAGAAGGGTTCATTCCTTCCAGCATTTTTTTGATAGAATGTGCTTCTGTTAATTATTATTTATCTTTTGAGATTAGCTATTTTTTTTATTAGACTTTGAGTAAGCTTATCAATTTTTAGTTAATAAGATATGAGCTTGATGTTCTTATAATCTGGTCAGTGGTAAATGTTGTCACCCAAAGAGAACCATTGGAAAAATCACATCTCCCCATCTTCCAATGTACTGGTACCTGAATATTCTCCATTAATCTCTCATTTGGGTGAAGACTTCAAAAGTTTCTGGTAAAATGCAAATATGCTCTTGGGAAGAGTATATCATGCAAACATACTTCCCATTGATAATTTTACTTGAATGGGTATCTGGCAGTAAAAGAATGGGACACAGATATAGTAAGTGTGGAACTTTAGGGAGTTCAGGAGGTAGGGACATGGCCCTCCAGTTAGACCCAATTCCTTGATCTTTGGTGGGGGGACAGTCTAGGGCTTGTGTCTCTGTGGGAGGAGGTTCAGACAGGAGGACAGGGCGCTAGAGACAAACCTCACATTTCACAACGTGGCTTAGAATGACGGTAAACTGAATAAAAATGTGTGTTCCAGTTGTGGCTAGAGCAGGTATGTAGTTTTAAGGCAGAGCTTTGGAACCATGCAGTTCTACCTCCCCTGCTGATTAGCTGCATAACTGAAGCTGTTTCCTCATCTGCCAGATAGGTATGGTAATACCCAATTTGTTGGGTTCCAATGATGATTAAAGGGGATAATATTTATAAAGTACTTAGTGCTTAGCCTGTACTCAATAAGCATCAATAAGGTATTTATCTACATGGATATCTATACTGATATCTAATTCTGTGTCTCTTAATATTCAATTGCATGTAACAGAAAAATGTGATTCAAACTTAACCATAAGGACTTAAACCATAAGGGACTTACTAGCTCACATAAATAGACAGCAAAGTTAGGCAGGCCTTGGGGTTGGTTTGTTTTAGTGAGTTAAGTTATATTGCCACGGCTCACGTAAACTTCCTTCTCTCCTCCTTCCTTTCTGGTGTTAACTTTATCCCAGGGCTGGCATCTCTTTCTGGTTGGGAGATGGCCACAAACACTTCCTGGATCTACATATTTTCTGCTCTGGGAAGCCTCTCAAAAGAGTGAGAAATCTCTTTTCCCAGAGCTCCCTCTGTCTTTATGATCTAACTTGGTTTATACTCATCCCAGACCCAACACGTGTGACCAGGGAAAGGACTGTATTGATGAATTTAGGCCTGAGTCACAAGCTTCAACTTGACGTCAGCTTCCTCTAAAACACTGGAGTTGTGAAGGGGACATGTGGATATCCAAGAAGAGAGACATAGATGAGGAGGAGGCCACCATGGTGTCAATTGCAGTGTTAATTACATTGAAAGCACTGCCAGCAAATCTAATGACTGGAGAAAGTTATTTTCCCTGTAGACTATTTTCAAGAAGATTGGCGGTCTCAGCGATCCTTTAGTCTTTGAGAAGCATTATCGCAGATCTTGTTACACTGGATCTGTTCCTAATGCTACACTGGATCTCTTCCCATCACACAGCTCTGTCTCTGTAGAGCTTCTTGCATTGTCACTTTCTAATTTTCCATCTGGGAAGTTGAGTGTCAGAGAGCGCAAGGGATTCCTTCAAAGTCACACCACTAGTGAATGGCACTCCCAGAACTGGAACTCCTTCCTCAGCCTAGTGCGTTGTCCGTCATGCAAAGCACCCGTGGACAACCCAGTTATAAATCTTGTAAGAAAATGAATGATTGTGGTCATGTACATGAATATTCATTTTAACATTGTTTTTCAATGACAAATTCCTAGAAGCAACTTACATGCACACCAAAGGGGAAGTAGTAAAACGTATTATATTTGTAAAATTAAAAACAGTAATGTAGACTTATATGTGATGAGAAGCTTTATATAAATGTTCACCATGCTACAGGTTGTGGGAAAAAAGCTATGATTAGAAGAATATGGTATTATGCTCCTACGTGTGTGTGTGTGTGTGTGTGTGTGTGTGTGTAGTATGCCTACATATACACTTAAATTTCTTTAAGAATACTAAAGAAATTTAGACAATAGTTACCTAGGGAAGGGAATTGGGGATCTGATTGAGACAAAGATATTTTCACGAATTGATTTTTAAAACTGTCATATATACTACATTTTCACTTAATTTGGGCATAATCCAAGCCTTACTATTTCTTAGCATTGTGACCTTAGGCAAGTCACTGTATGCCTCTGAGACCCAGTTTCCTCCTCTGTAAAATGAAGATGGTAGTGTTTATCATGCAAGATTGTTATGCAGATTAGCTGAAAAAAAGTTTGGTGAAAGTGATTTCCAAGCTCCCAAGTGTCATCCAATTGCTAGTGATTACAGTGCTACATTTTTCTTGCCTATTATTTTCCTCTTGCCTATTATTTTTCTCCACCCTCCAACTCCCACCCCCCATCTTAGGGTTTCAGAGATTAATGCCTTTATTATTGAAAGGTAATCTCCTTAGAGTTTCTGGTCAGACAGGTGCCCTGACTAAGAGGAGAGATTGAGGATTGAGAAATTCAGGTAAAGTCTGTTTTGGGAGTCTACCAGTGTTTTTTCACAACTTGATGAGCATTTTAATTATGGACTTGCTTTTCCTCTGTCCTAGCACAATTATGGAATTGGGATTCAAAAATCCTCCCTCTATCCTCACCTGAAATGGAAGGGTCCATTTCCATTTCATGTCACGTATTTGTTCAGCCAGTGGTTATTGAGTACTGACTATGTGGCTGGGTGATCAGGACAATTCTGTCCCCTGGAGTGTACAGTAGAGAAGACTCAGCAAATATTTATTAACTAGTTAGTGTGCACAATACGTAGCATATATTTTAAATACAGGATAAACAGAGCAGTTATAGCCAATGACTCCTATGGATGCAGTTACAATAATACCCATGACTGCCATTTTCTAGTTCTCCATTACTAACACAAAAACAAAGTTCCTATCTGCTTAGGGTTTGTATATACTCATCCACCCATCCTGGGCATAGTTTACAAAATTCAGCAATGGTCAGGGGTCTGGTAGGAGCCAGAAATGTGGGTCTTCCAAGTGTTTCATCATACCTTCCAACCTGGGTCTGTAAGTTTGATCTTTGGCATCTCCAGGTATGAGCAGAGGGCTGTGAAAATTAAGAGGCGAAGCAGAGCAAGTAGAGACCCCATGGAGACAAGAAAGACATCAGCATTTTTGATGAGAACTTGGGAGGAGCAACCCACTTAGGATCTTCTTTCATAAAAAGACTATGATTCATACGCAGCAACGTTTTCCCCTCACCAACACTTCCCCACTCACCCTCCCCCATCAACTTTCCGACTCACAACAGAACTTCACTATTAGAGAGCTTGAAGTCAAATAATTTAGGTCTGAAAAAAGAAACCTCTTGTTAGAACATAGGCATCATTGACAATTAGCCAGGATTCCAAGGAGAAAAAAATGGGAGGCCCAGGCAAGGTAAACGCATTTGTGTTTATATAGCGTGTGACGTGTTTTGAAGTTTTCCCCAAGGAGAAAGGCCCTCTCTCCTACTTCAAAAGCCATTTTCATGTTTTTGAAATTACTAGAAATTATGGGCTAAACCCCCTTCACACGTAATTTATTTCACCCAGTATCTCATATTTTGTGATAACATGCAAATACCATATGTTGCACTTTCTCTTTATGGATGGAGGAGGGAAGGAGGGAGAACTGGCAGAATTATCACTAGGCACTGCAAAAGCTTCCAGTGAAATCCACATTTACCCTGGTGACGTTTACTAGTTATGGCAGAGCTGATCAAGTGCAGATTTTCCTGCTGCTGAGGCAAAATTGCAAGCTGCTCATAATGCCATCAGATGCTGCTGGGTTTTCAGCCAATAAGAACTTTGGGAATGCTTCTCTGTCTCCCTGTTTTCTATTGCAGCAGAGTCCCCATGCCACTGTTGGCCAACACTCTACCATGTTTGAACTTGATTGACCAGCACATTCCTAAATAAATGTCTTTCCATCATCTTATGGGTTCCAAGTACTCCAACCAGAAATCCTAATGTATTCCCAGGGCCTTCATTTTTATGTTTCCTAACAGGTATTTATTTTTCTAAATGAAATGATCAATATTTAGGAGTATATATTATTCATAAGACTGAGAGAGGGAGGAAAAAAACACACACATCTTGTATTCTGCTATTCTGTTTCATCTGAGACAAAATTGTTTATGCCAGGCCAAGTTGAGTCAAAAACACAAAGCTATTATTCAACCCATAGCTGCTTCAATCATTTCTCTACCAACAATGGTGAAAAGATGTGATTTTACAAGCAAACAGGAAGAAAAACCTTGAACACACCCTGGGAGTGTGTTTAAGGAGTTGATTTATGTTTCATGCTGAGTCTTACACCTGCAGTTCAAGCAAAACCAACTTGGCTGCCCCAAAGAGTCTGGTTTATTAGGTATCAAGGAGTCGCAAGAAGCCATGTAATTAAAACCGTAATTAACTGGAAAAGGAAAGTGCCACCTGAGTTTTGAGAGGCTGTCAATTTTATTTCCATTACAGCCCTCCTGGTTCTCCTGTTGGGCTCCCCCCCTTTGTTTTTTTACTTTTGCTCGATAAGAAAAGAATATATACATACACACTACATAAGTATATATATTTTAATGTATTAAAATATGTATGAAGGGCTACTTCTTATGGAAACGGTCACAAAGTTATTACTTGTTTCGGGTTTTCTAGAACCACTTCTCCACGGAAGGAACATTGTAGAAATGTACTACACAACACAGCAGCCGCCAGTCACATGTGGCTATTGAGTACTTGAATTCTGGTTAGTCTGAATTAAGATACACATCAGATTTTAAAGAAGTACAAATACACATCTGAATTGTGAAATATCTCAGTGACACTTTCAATGTTGATGATTTGTCACATGATATTATTTTGGATATATTGAGTTATATAAAAACATGTTACTCTTTTATTTCACCTGTTTCTTTTTACTTTTTTGAGAGTGGCTACCAGAAAATCGAGAATTACATATGTGGCTCACATATTTCTATTGGGCAGTGCCGTTCGAGAGGCTGGGTACTGAGTTTCCCTCTGAATTGTGAAAGCATACATTGGAAATATCTTTTCTTGCTTGTCCTTTCTGCCATCCCGGGGGCTGTGAGGGCCGCTGGCTTAGAGAAATGGGAATACTTGATGGCCCTCTGCAAGGGCACTTGACCAAGTTTTTAAGGCACATGTTTGTGATTGCTGGATTGTTCAACTCAATTTCTCAATGAAGGGCTCAAAGGGAGATGTGTGAGCAGCACAAATGAACTTCAAGGGTCCTTCTCTGACTGCCCCTTGGCCAACAGAGGCTCAAATGCACCATGAAATATGTTAGCACCCGAACAAGAAGTGCTAGAAACTTCAAATGAAGGTACTGAAAGAGAGTTCAAAACCAACACATGTGCCTTAATTTGTGAATTAAAGTGCTGATAAAACAATCTTTTGAAAAAGGTCAATCCATTTACATTAGAGTCTGTAAATATTCGTTTCACATTATTATACCATCTTTCTGAACCACATCCTTTGAGGGTAATAAAGAGGATTTGTAATAAATACACAATTATATAGTAGTTTTGAAAGTGGCTAGGGATGGAACCTTTTTGGTGCTTTCTCTCAAAAACAGGCAAATTAAAAAAAGAAAAGTCTTAGCCTTCCTCTTTTCCTTGTTAATGTTTTTTGAGGTGTGGGCAGGTAGCAGAGATACACAGTTTGGACACATTCAAAAAGGAATGCAACATCTTGTTTCCTTGCTACCAATATAATAGTGACAAACCTAGTGACGAAAATTGCCCAAGGAAGTTAAAAGACTGAAACCACCTTACTTTGGGCAGAGAGAGAGAAAAAAAAGATCATCCCTTTTTAACCTAAATCTTCCCCCCACCTCTGCTGCAGTTGCACATTTTAAAAGTTGCATTTGTTACGAGGTAAGGGTCTCTGGAATCTTCCAGTTTAGAACAGAAATATGTTGGTGGGTAATTTTGGGAAGTGAGCCTGAGGTACCCAGAGCAGATGACACACGGGGCTTAGGTCCTGATTCAGCTACAAGTCAGCGGGGCACCCCAGGACCATCTGCGTTCTATAAATTACAGTAACGCCGGCACATGCGGCTTATAAATCACTGGCGAACAGGCTTCACCTTGTGACACACGACATGAACCCTGTTGTATATTCCAATAAACTCCCATAAACCATCTGATATAAACTCCGGATTATGTTTCTTTAGGGGCTGGAATACTTAGACTTTCTTTGCTGGTCTGATTTCCCTTCAACATGTGAATTGAATACACACCGTGTTACTTTTCTTTCCCACGCACTAGGCATTTTGCTATTTTTCAAGTCCAGAATTTTACTTAGTGGCTGACATGTACAATTTGGTGAACTTTAAAGGGCCAATCTTTTTTTGCTTTCGCCTTCTTTAATAAACTTGTTTCTTTCAACACGACTGTGAATGTCAAAGTCTTGCGGTTACTCCACGAGGAAAATACGATTTATAAACAGCAAATTAATGGCCAAATTGTCAGTAACCTACTTCACTGAATATAAATAAACGCGTATCATAAAGGGTCGTATCGTTAATATGGCTTTGCTGTGTTTCTGGCAACCTACACGGCTGCCTTCTATAATCAGTGTGTGTGTGTGTGTGTGTGTGTGTGTGTGTGTGTGTGTAGGAGCATGAGGAGGAAGAAAAATTGCAGTGGAGATAGCATTCAACTCCATTTATGACTCTTCCATAACTGGTGCCCGCCCAGCAACTGTGTTTGGTTACCCAATTCATGGAGTCCCTCCTCTATTTTTAGGTAAATCCTTTCTGAGGAGTCATTTCTTAAGGCTTGTGATAGCTGATTGGCTGGCCCACAGGTCAGAGAAAGTGGCAGAGAAATATCCAAACATGAGTCTTTCACAAGACAGATGCTAAGCTTTGGCCCTGTTAGAAAAGATGGTAAAACATTTTTCCTTCTTTCTCTTTTTCATTTTTTTTTTTAAAGTACCACCAGCAACAAAAATCTAAATTTTTATGTTTCATGATGAAAGTACTTACTTAGGCTCTTACGAAAGTTTCTTCCAGTTCAGTGTCTTTGAGGCAACATACAATTAATCCTTGTGTGTCACTTTTTATACATGAACAGGTGTAAACAAAAAGGATAGATCATTATTACTTTGTGTGGAACTTAAACTGGACATATAATGATTTTTAAAAATTTAATATCTTCTTAAGGAGCTGAAGGATGAGATAATTCAGAATTAATTTTATTGGTCTGATGTATCCTACTCAAATTTAGCTAAAGGTTGTGTTAAATTTCCATGTTCATTGTCTGAAAAATGCATTAACTAGTCTTTTCTAGAGTAGCCCTCCGGCCTACATAAAGAAAACACAATGCTATTTTTATTTATGACTGATTCAACATTTATACAGTGTTCATATACTCGATAGAAATTAGATAAATTTCTTCAAAGTTATGGGAGTTCATTAAGATATAAACATACTAACTGTACATAAAGTTTAAATGTTCAAGTTGTGCTGAGAAAATGCTCCTATAGCTGAACACAGTTGTCTTAGTGGAAAAGAGGTAAATTTAAATTTTGCTAAGATACTCAGCAGTACTACTGTGAATTCAAAAACGTAACTTTCAGAAACTCCTAAATACATAGTACCATTCATCAATTAATGCAGTTTATCCTGTAATTTTAGGGATGTATTGATGCTGGCAAAAACATTTGCAGATAACTTAGAAAATTTCATGGCATATTATGCATCTCAAAGGATTTCATTCAGTTTTTCTTTTTCAACTGCAATCAATTTCTTTTAAAACTCTTAAAATATTGAGATAGAGTATAGGTAAAAGATTGTTGGAAATTCTCAAAAGAAGGATTTAAGAAAACAAATATGAACAAAGATGAACTTTGTAGCATTACGCTATTTTCTTTCATTCACATAATTTTTGAACAAGTTCTGCCTGTTTTCTATTACACCTAAATAGTTCTCATTTTTATTCAACATCAAGAGATATTAATGTGGGTGCATCAAATCAGAGTCTGGGTTCTTTGAACCTATCAAACCATTTTTCCCCCAAATATTTGGGGTTTGATAAAACCCAAAATGCATGCTAGAAGCACTTTTTCCATTAATTATTAAACCCATGTGCATTTTGAGGAAAATTTGATCCATATGGGTTCTGGTTCATTTGTGCTTTACTCATCAAAATACTTTTTCTTAAAGTTCATGTCCAAGAAATCTTTTGAGCCCCGTTAAGTTTTTTGAGCTTTGCCAAGAACAAACAGAGTTAAACACCGAAAGATTCAAGTTGGTTTGTAACCCAATACCTATGAAGCATTAATGGGTTCTAAACTTGGATTAAACACATGTTCTCATCCTTAATGGTTGGAGGTACCTCCAGAGGGATGCTTGAGGCCTGATACAGAAAGCAAAAGTCAGACATATGTCAACAACGGCACCAGAAAATCCCAAGTGCATCACAATTCATAAAAAGATTACTTTGATTATATATGTTTTGAGTGCATACTCAAATATGCAGAGATATTCCATAGAATTTGAACAGGAAAAAGGCATTCCAAGTAGGTAATAAAATATGTATTGTTATCTAAAATGTGAAATCCTAGTATTTGGATAATGATTCTTAAATATGGGGCCTTGGTTATAAACAAATAATTATAGGAAATATGCAATTGACTTTTGATAGGAAAAAATAGGAATGTGGGCAATGATTTTTTTTTTTTACACCTTTTTCCTTTCAAATGTCTAATTAAGAAGTGAGGGTTTTTTTTTGTTTTTGTTTGTTTTGTTTTGCTTTTTGTTTTGTTGTTGTTATTGTGTGTGTGTGTGTGTGTGTGTGTGTGTGTGTGTGTTTTGAGTCTTGTTGTTTGACTTTTTCTAGCCTGGAACCAACGGGCCAAGTCAAAATAAAGCCGTAAGTATACATAGATTGGCACCAATCTTTATTAGACTGGATTGTTAGTCTCAAAAATTCCAGAGGGGAATATAGTCAAAAGATGATTGTAAATAAAATAATATACTATTTTTACAGGTCGGGGAAAATAAAACCTAAGGCTGCCATAATCGGGGTTATATTAAAAAAGAATCCTCATCTTTTAGAAATTTCTACTGAAATACGTGTAGACATGATGTGATATCTAGGATTTACTGCAAAATTCAGTGGGAGTTAAGGATATGCGTGGAAGTACAGATAAAGCAAGATGACTGTCAATGCTGGGAGCTGGGCATGTTGGTGTGTATTATATTATTGTGATTCCTTTAGTTGATGCACTGACATCTCCTATGCCTACCACGCATGCTTTGGGTCCGCCCTAGTCGTTGTGGCAGCGACCGCTGGAGCAGAACCTGCCTCAGCTGTCCCATGTATCTCTCCTGCCACATGCAACATCTGCAGGAACCTCTGATGTCACCTCTGATGCATGAACAAATTTGAAACTGTGAGGAAGTTACCACTCCATGGGAAAATCCTTTAGTAATGGGGGACAGAAGCTGCTGGCCAATTCTGAGATGCATCTTACATGGTGACTCAGAGGGTTCCTAGTGGAACCCCCAGTGTCACCAGTTGATCACGTTCCTTTCGACGTGTCTTTGCTCCTTCCCTGTTACACTTTTTGGCCTTTCTCCTCTTCCTTAGAAGTATTTCCTAGAAGAAACTGCCTGCATCAATTCCTTTGATTTAAAAACATACATAATACATAATAATATAGATGTTTTCTAAATAGCACAAGCCCTTGTCTCAAGCTAACAAGGCTATTTATGGACAGACTTTCTCATAATAGAAAGTTTTTTCTTAAGTTTTTACTCTCTCTATAGATAATGGAATCTAGATTTTATTTAAAAATACACGAATAAAGTCTTCTTTAACAGTTGGAATTTTATATTGTTACTGTTTTATGAATGAAAGCCTTATTTTGATTAATCACTCATAATTCTCTGTCAACAAAAATATGCCTCATAGGAGTTAGAAGAAGTGTTCCTGCCTCTTCCAGTTTTTGGAAGAGTTTGTAAAGAATTGGTTCAGTTCTTTCTTAGGCAGATCAGTCTAATGGAAGTGGAGGAAAGTCTGAACGATATGGTTATAGGACACGTATTACTTTCTTATTACTAATGTCAGGCTTGTAAATATTTGTACATGCATCCTATTTTTCCTACCATATTTTAAGGGCATTCATCTATTAAACACATATTTTTGAGCATCTGCTATGTACTAGACATTGTGGAAGAGGCTGCAGGTACAACAGTGAACAATATGATACCTGCCTTGCTGGAGTTTATAGTCCAATGATGAGGAAGGACAAGAAGCAAGTAAACAACAAACAAACAAACAAATACTGATTGTTGGCAGGGATGATACCTTAGACATCTCAGTAACACCATCTCCTTAATATCTGGTGTACGGTCTTAAATTTATTCAGCACACAATAAAGGTGGAATAATTTATTTTGGTATGATTACTGTTCTCTAACATGGTTGGGAAGATTAGGTTATCCACACAGAGTAATGGGAGAATTATACAAGACAAAAAATAATTTTATCGCTCTCCTACTCCAGTAGGGGAAAGGAATATGTGGAGTTTGAAAACCTAGTTCTCAAAGCCTGATGTATAAAGGCAGAACCGCCCCCACCCCAAACAATACATCTTATGCACAAAGCTGCCCATTGTACATATTTATGTCCCTTACACCAGCATTTCTCAAACTGTCACACGCAGAAAAATCACCTGGGGATCTTTTTTAAATGCAGATTTTGATTCCACAGGCCTGAGGGATTACAAGATTCCCCATGTCTGGTAAACTTCCAGGTGGTGCATAGACTGTGTGTCCACAGACCATACTTTGAGTGTCAAGGCTTTAGATCCCCTCCCCCTTGGTCCAAAAGCATAGGACCACGAGATAGCTGACAAATAAGATAGCAAAAATTTTCTTCAGATTTTCAAAAGTAACTGACTTGCTGCAAACTGTCTATTAATAGGAAGGCCTAGAAAAATCATCAGTCTGCATACAACCCACAGTATCCTCTGAAAAAACTAGCAGAGAGGGAATAAGGGAACTCTTATCTTCCTGAATGATGTCATTTATGCTGAAACTTAATTATAAGCGAACATCCATCTTTCCTGTCAAACAATGTGGTGTACATAGGCCAAATCATTTTTAATGTAAATATAAATGGTTCTTGTGTGTAGCCGCTGGGAAGATGGTTAATGCGAGGAGGGAAGAGGAGGATGGAAAGCTAATTCTACTTTGTAAAGGGAAAATTGCCTCAGTGCCTTGAGATTCTGTACCTATTAGGAAAAACAAAACAAAACATGAACGTTGGTGATAGGAAATTGGCTTGCTAGTGTCCAAAATGTAAGAATTTTGCCTTGAAAAATTTTACTTTATTTCTGCTTTCCAGTCAGATATTTAACTTAGAAATGTGTGCTTTTCTTATCAGCATGATGCTTTTTTAAATATATTATATGGTTGAGTTTTCTGGCACATTTTTCTTCCCACAAACAGTTCTCTAGAGTTTTGTAGATAAAGAAGTTTAAGTAAACGGCCAATTTGGTAAAAAACAAAAATTATTCATCGAAACCAGTATATTATGTTGTGAAACCAGAAAATATCGAAACCATAAGCTCCTCTTATTGGTACATAAACTTACATATTTGGGACTGTTGCACAACTGAAATCGTCCAGTTTCAAATACTCGTAAAGTACAAGATAACTGTAAATCTTGGTGGGAAAAAATAGACAAGCAGAGTCACGTGGTATATTGGGCTTAGGTCTGGCAGGGAGCTGATTCCCAGGAAGGAAGTAAGGGTGTGCATATTGACCATCTGGTACAACTGGGAGGCAAAGTATCTGAAGTCTTTTGTATATGCATGTATATGGTACGGTTTTTACACATATTAGGCAAAAATATATTAGACAATTTTGGAACAGAGTTCTACATTTATTAACATTTATTTTTATGCCTGCTAATGTGCTTGGTACTGTATTAGGTAATATGAAGGCTATAAAAAGGTATAGGGCATCATTCCTACATTCAGGAAACTATAAGCAAACCCTGGTAAGTACCCTAAAAAAATCACTAATGTTATAAGATGGTGTTCACCTCAAAGTGGGGTGGGAAGAAAGAGAGAGAAAGAGAGAATTCACTTCTGTCTATGATGCCTAAAGGACTTTCTAAAGAATAGGTGTTTAGGAGGTTGGAGATTAGAATTGAATCATCCTCCTTAAACCAGGGCAGCACAGGTTCCGCCTCAAGCCCCAGGCGTTAGAGGAACACACTCTGACTTTCTTCTGTCGCGCCCTCCCCATGGGGGCAAGGTTCTATGGGGCCAAGTGCATGTGCCACATAGATCCCACGTCCTCTCTTATAACCATGATCTGGCGACCTGGGACTCTGGAATTGCCTACTTCAATGACTTGGGACTGGTTTGCATGGCTGTGTGGGTGGTGGATACCTCATTGCTGCAGTGCACAGTAGGCCACCTCCCTGTCCTTTATCTGCAGTGCCAGCACCCATGAGCCCCTAAGGCTACCTTAGGCTAAGCACAGCCAAGACGATTTCTGATGGGTTCTGTGAGGCCACTTGGAGGGAGCTATGTGTCATGACCAGGCAGGGTGTTGTGTTGCCCCGGGCATACTTAGGCTTCCTTTTTTATATCAACCTTCTTCTAAGTTCTGATGGAAAATCGGAATCAGAACTCAACCTTCGGACCCTCGACCTTAGCCCAGTATCTTTTCCCCATTTCATACTTTCTTTGCTGTATATTTTCATTTTCCCCCCAAAATTCAATTTTCAGTTTTTTTTTTTTCTTAGAATAGGTACTAAAGCAGGGAAAAGAACTGGAATAATTGTCTTTCCACCAAGTCTGGCCATTTCTTTCAAACCTTTTACTCCATTTGTTCTTCCCCTCTTTTAGTTTGGAGAGATTCAGAGAGGGGAGAAGAGAGATGGAAAGAGAATGGGAGAAAGAGGAGCAAAGAGAAAAGTTTCCTCTGAAATTGGTTGGATCTGCCAAGGAGTAGAGTAGAACTGCTTGATGGAGCAGGAAAGAGAAAGATGTATCTATCTATCTATCTATCTATCTATCTATCTATCTATCTATCTATCATCATCTATCTATCTATCTATCTATCTATCTATCTATCTATCTATCTATCATCATCTATCTATCTATCTATCTATCTATCTATCTATCTATCTATCTATCTATCATCTATCATCTATCATCTATCTGTCATCTATCTATTATCTATCATCTATCTATTTGCTATCTATATCTATCTATCGATCTGTCTATCTACCTACCTATTATCTATCTGGCTCTTCATTCTTGCTTTCTTTAGCCTCCAGAGAGCTGACCTAGAATTAAGATAATCTCCTTGTTAATCCAGTGCCTGGAGCAGAAACCAGTGGCAGAAGTTTATACTTCATGCTGGGTACATGTTGTCTAACTTAGTTTTGGGGTTTAGGAAAAAAGAAAACTTCAACGACTTTCTGGATCTGACTTTCTGAAGAAAAAGCTCCAATTGTTGCCACAGTGGCCCTGTTGCTGGCACTAGTGCCCACACTACTGCCAGCCACTAATGAGCTGATGAGGAGGTGAGGAAGTGGTGCAGGTCGGCTTCCTTTGTGTTCTATTTGTTAGGTTTTTGTAATTATGGGTTGTGTGTCAGAAGCTACTGTTTTGGTTTTTATTACCCTATTTTTGTATATGTTGGGTCTCTAGTTGAAAATGTCTTTCTTCTTATGAATCCACAAACCCAAAGTTAATATTCTCTTCAGAGGCTGGGCTTTCTCTAGCACTATAAAGCTGCCCTTGTGATAGGAGACATAATTTGGACCAAATGATCCAGGTACAATTCGAGAATGTACTAGTCAAGATCTCGTAGACCTTAGAGCACATTGTATTAGTTCTAAAAGTAAGAAGTTAAAGCCTTTTCAATGCATCCTTTTTACGGGGAGTGTCAAGAGCAAATGAATTGCATCAGGTAGCCCACAAAAGTTGACCACCTTTAAAAAGCTACTTAGGCTTGAGATGAATTTAAAAAAATGCATAGGATGTGGCCACTGCCCACAAAGGGGGACGGGGGAGATGCAGGAAGAGCTGCCATAGATAAACAACCAAAAATGAAAGTATGTTTTTCTCCAGGTGGAAAAATGAAATGTTAGAGTAGTTCTGGGAGATTTTGAAGCGAAATGTGTGATCTGCATCTTTATTCAAATAAAACATTTTCCTAGCTGGTGTTATGCTGAACATAGTTCTGAGAACCATTAATATGTGTGCTATGGAAAAAAATATTAGTGGCTGAATGAATGGAAAGGTAAGCATGCTATCGTATTTCACAGAATCTAAAAAACAAAAACAAAATAAACCCCAAAAAACCTTTGAGTGTAAGATGCACCATTATTATATGTACTAGTAAGGAAGAAAAGCACTGCTAATTAAAGTGTCATGCCATTAATATGGAAGATGTAGCCCAGTTCCACTGATATTAAATTGTAAAAAACAAATGTGAGTCTTAGACTTGATGGCATTCAATGTATCTTCTCTTTTAAGAATGTACAACACATTTTAATAGCTCTGAGAAATCCCACAGAAAAGAAATACGTTTAATGTAGCTTTCCCCCAATTTTGTAACATGAAATACTTTTATTGGGCAAATATCTTTGTGAACTCATGCATGAAAACATATGTGATAAATTATTGAAACTCAACTTGTTGCATCTTTGGCCATGACAGCCTCTTCCAGTTGTGTTCCAAGTTCTTTTGATATGACCCTACTAATCTTTGGAAACTTTCTTGCTTTATGGTATATCGAGAATTTCTGAGCTCATTTCCTATATTTCTTGTCCCATTCCTGGAATCAGCCATTTTAAATGTACTGCAGTCCATATGATTTTTAGAAATGTTCTAATTCTTTCTTGAGTTCTATTACCTCATTTCTTGATGTTTGCCTGGTCTCTGAGAGAAAGGGAAAGAACCTTCTGCTCAAGGGAGATGTTCTGGGGGAAACTCTAGGCAAAACTCACTATTTAGATATTGCCTTAGTCTGTTTGAGCTTCTATAACAAAAACATCGTAGACTGCGTGGCTTATATAGCAAACATTTATTTTTCACAGTTCTGGAGACTGAGAAAACCAAAACATGCAGATTCAGTGTCTGGTGAGAACCAGCCTCCTGGTTCCTAGATAGCTGTCTTCTCACTGTGTTCTCACATGGTAGAAGGAGACTGAGAGAGGTCTCTGTTATAAGGGCACTAATCACTTCCCCAAATCCCTACCACCAAATGCCATCAATATGGGGATTAGGCTTCAATATATGAATTTGGGGGTGGGGAACACAAACATTCAGCCCATAACAGCTATGAAAACTTTTGTCTCAAACAAAACACTGCATGGAACCTCTGGTCTTGGTGTGTTGGGCTGTCCCATGTGAGTCTTATATGCTCCTTAGGTATAGAGGAAGGTCTGACTTAATGGCCTTATCAGTGCCTCTCTTTTTCTGGATCCTAACCTGAGCAGAAGTTAGAGATGCCTCCTTGAATGTGGAAGAAATTCCATCCCCAGCATACCACATTAGCCTCAGAGAAGAGTAGAGAGAGAGGCCCAAAGAATAACAGCCAAATGTGGGATTTTAAGGGGAGTGTGCCACAGGCACTCATGAGATATAAGCATCCTTTCCAGGCACACTGGAGGTTTCTCCACCCCAGTCCTACCCTCCACACTTACTCCCTGCTCAGTGATGGAATACACCCAGTATTGCTATTGGTCTGGACCCACATCAGCGTTTTTCCTCTTTGGAGTTGGAGGGGGAGGAAAGTGGCAAGTTGAGAGGGAGTGGATGGAAGGAAGTTTAAGTTGACCTTTGCCTATTATCAAAAGGAAGTCGGACAAAATGGGAAATAATTTAGCGGTGGGAATAAGTCATGTCCTCCTCTGTTTCAGAAGTCTGTGCTTCCTTCTCTATGTGAATCCTCTGCCCCCTCACCTCACACCTCAGGCTCTCCAGTGACCTTCCACCTTTGGACATTCCTACTGCTCTGAGTTCTAAGCATCATGGGGTGGGTACCTTTCTAACTCCAGGCACCTATTTGTTATTTGTCTTCTTTCACTTACATATATTCGTGTTTCTGTCAAAAAAAATACAAATTTACTTCTTCTCATGACACGTCCAATAAAAGTATTAGCTGCTTAACGCAAAGGCTGACTGCTTCTTCCTTTTTTACTGCCCTCAGGACCTGGTATGGAACATTCCACATATTGTTAGCTAATAAGTGATGTTGATTGATGGGATTTACAGGTAAATATGCATCAATTTCTAAATAATAAGGTGAAAAACTTTGCTTCCATTAAATTTCACCTACAGAACTCAACAACAATAATGATTCTGAAAGGAAATAATTATTTGAAGGGAGAAACAAGGTACAGGTTTGAGCTAAAAAAAAAAAAAAAAAAGAAAGGTAGTATATGGACATAAAAGAACATGCGAAGCCAGAAACACTGATGGCCACATCTAAGATTAAAGTACTAGGTTGTATGTATTCCTGAGAGCCCAGATCAGTAAACTATAGGCCATGGCCATTTGGCCAGTCCCCAGGGTTTTTTAAAAAAGATTTTTATTAAAAATATGGCTAACATACAATATTATATTAGTTTCAGGTGTACACTATAGTTATTCAACATTTATATACCTGAAGAAGTGATCACCATAAGTCCAGCAACCACCTGACACCGTACTATGTTATCCCAGTATTATTGACTATGTTCCGTATGCTGTACATAACATCCTCATGACTTGTTTTACACCTGAAAGTTTGGACTTCTTGTTCCTCTTCACTGCCCTTTTTAAATTTTTGAATTATAGCTGACATTCAATATATTTTACATTAATTTCAGGTGTACAGCATAGTGGTTAGACATTTATATAATGTAGAAGTGATCCCCCTGACTAGTCTAGTACCCACCTGGCACTATACATAGTTATTGCCATATTATTCACTACATTCCTTGTGCTTTACTTTACATCCCCATGACTATTTTTTAACTACCAGTTTGTACTTCTTAATGCCTTCACCTTTTTCACTCTGCCCCAAAATGTCTTCCATCTATCACCCTGATAAATCTAGTACCCATACAACACCATACATAGTTATTACAATATTATTGACTATATTCCTTATGCTATACCCTACATCCCATGACTACTTTGTAATAACCAATTTGTACTGCTTAACCCCTTCCCCTTTTTTACCCACCTACCCAAACCCCCTCCTATCTGGCAACCATCAAAATGTCCTGTGTCTATAAGTTTGTTTCTGATTTGTTTGTTTGTTCATTTTGTTGTTTAGATTCCACATATAAGTGAAATGACTTTGCATCTGTCTTTCTCTGTCTGACACTCCACTCGATACAATACCTTCTAGGTCCAACCATGACACTACAGATTGAAAGAACTGAGTCCCTTCCCTGGCTGAGCAATATTCCATTGTATATATGTACCACCTCCTCTTTATCCATTCATACATTCAGGGACACCCAGGTTGCCTCCATATCTTGGCCATTGTACACAATGCTGCAATGAACATATGGATGCACACGTCCCCTCAAAGTAGCATTTTGGGTTTCTTTGGGTGAATACCCAGAAGTGGGATTACTGGGTCCTTCTATGTCTCTTGTTGTAGCTTTTGTTTTCAAGTTTATTTTGTCTGGTATAAGTATTGCTACTTCAGCATTTTTTGTTGTTATTGTTTTTGTTTTTTTGTTTGTTTCTATTTTCGTGAAATATATTTTTTCATCCCTTTACTTTCAGTATGTTTGTGTCTTCTGATCTGAAGTGAATCTCTTGTAGGCAGCATATGTAAGGGTTTTCTTATCCATTCAGCCCTCCTATGTGTTTTGATTGGAGTATTTAATCCATTTGCACTGAAAGTAATTGTTGATAAATATGTGGTTATTGCCATTTTATTATTCATATTTTTATCTCTTTTTTTAATTCATCCTAAGGAAGTCCCTTTAAGATTCTTCGTAATTCTGGTTTGCTGTTGATGAACTCCTTTAGTTTTTTTCTCGTCTGGGAAGCTCTTTAGCTGTCCTTCGATTCTAAATGATAGCTTTGTTGGGTATAGTAATCTTGGTTGTAGGTCCTTGCTTTTCATCACTTTGAATATTTTGTGCCAATCCCTTCTGGCCTGCAAAATTTCTGCTGAGAAATCAGCTGACAGTCTTAAGGGAGTTCCCTTGTAGGTAACTAACTGCTTATCTCTTGTTGCTTTTAAGATTCACACTTTGTCTTTAAACTTTGGCATTTTAATTATGATGTGCCTTGGTGTAGGCCTCTTTGGGTTCATCTTGTTTGGGACTCTCTGTGCTTCCAGAGCTTGTATATTTATTTCCTTCACCAGGTTAGGAAAATTTTCTGTCATTATTTGCTCAAATAGGTTTTCAATTCCTTGCTCTCTCTCTTTTGCTTCTGGTACCTCTATGATGCAAATGTTGTTACACTTAATGTTGTCCCAGAGGCCCCTTAAAGTATTCTCATTTTTTTATTCTTTCTTTTTGCTCTTCTGATTGGATGTTTTCTGTTACCTTATCTTCTAAATCACTGATTCTATTCTCTGCTTCATCTAATCTACTGTTGATTCCTTCTAAAGTATTCTTCATTTCAGTTATTGTATTCTTTTTTTCTGAGTGGTTCCTTTTTCTGTTTTCTGTTTCCATTTTTATGTTTCCTATCTCTTTGTTGAAGTTCTCCCTGAAATTACTGAGCATCCTTATAACCCATGTTTTGAACTCCGCATTGGGTAGATTGCTTGTCTCCATTTTGTTTAATTTTTTTTTCCTGGAACTTTGTTCTGTTCTTTTATTTGAGACATGTTTCTTTGTCTCCTCATTTTGACTGCCTCTTTGTGCTTGATTCTATGTATTAGGTAAGGCTGCTATGTCTTCCGGTCTTATGTGAACGGCCTTATTTAGTAGTTGTGCTCTGAGGCTGAGTGGCACAGCCTTCCTGATCACTTGAGCTGGATACTCCAGATGTGTCCCTTGTGTGGGTTGTCTGTTGCAGTTGAGCCTTGGTTACTGTTTGCACATCAATAGCAGGGATTGACCCTGGAGTTGATTGGTTGTGTGGGTTGGCTATGACTATAATGGAGCAGCAGTTGAGGAGGGGCTGACCCTATGGAGCAGGATTTGCTTTGGCAGGGCTCTGGTGCCTGCCCAGTGTGCCCTTTGAATGTGTCATCCCTAGAAGTGGCCAGGTGATGCACTGGCTGGATCCAAAGCTGGTCGGTAGGCATGCCAGCCCAGGGCCTCCTGGGAGGGGCCCCACTGTAGGAAAAGTTCAGCTGTAGCCTGTGTCCTGCCTATGGCCTCCTGCATGAGCCACAAAAGCAATCCACAGATGGCTGCCACTCACACTTGGCTTGGAGGTTCCTTGAGAGGCTATAGCCAGCTATTAGTAGTGGTAGGCTTAGGGCTGTTCAGCCAGAGGTATGGGACACGCTGAAGCCAGATATTGCTTGTTTGGCTTTTGTGCATCTTTGAGAAATTTTATGAAAATCTTCAGCATGAGCCAAGACAAGCTGTTTTTATGGAAGAGCCACTGGAAATGGCTTGGGTGGGCCCAAAAGTTGGTGGGGAAGGGAATCAGGGCAAATGAACAGTGTTAGCTAGGTTGATGGACACTCAGATATGTCCTTAGTTGTAGGGCTTCAATTCAGCTAGATCTCAGGTTATCCTCAATAATAGTTGTTCTGTAGTTTAGTTGTAATTTTGATATGGTGGTGAGAGGAGGTAAGCACCGTATTTACCTACTCCAGCATCTTGACTGGCTTTTGGCCTGTCTCCAGCTTTTATACACAAAATTTTATTGAAACAGAGACATTCTCATTTGTTTGCATATTGCTTATGGCTGCTTTCATGCTACAATGGCAAAATTGAATCATTGCAACAGAGACCTCATGGCCTTCACAGCCAAATTAACCATTTGGATCTTTACAGAAAAAGTTTGCTGATCTCTGCCCTAGAGCAAGGACACTTGCCTAGAACTAATGCTGGAGGAAGTTTTCACTGTCTGGAATTTACTTCTTTTCTGTCCCTGCTGCCTACTTTCAATGCCAAGAAGAGAGTATCATGATACTTCATGGGCTCTCTCTTCTCTCCTGGAAAATCAAATATTGTGTAAAAGAAAAAAGGAGGAAGGGGAAGAAGTTCATAGTAGAACCTTCCCATCCCTTGAGAACTCAGACTATTGGCCCTGGTTCCCTGGCAAGTGGAATATGAAGGTGATGCTAGAATAATATATTAAATATTTCTTCCTTTTCTCTGGAAATAGCTTTTTAGGTATATCGAAGCTCATACCCATTGTACATATATCTCATTAAAGGTTATATTGCTTTAAAATGAACTCCTGGTTGAGATAATAGTATTGGATCAAGATTTAGTTTATATTGAGATGGTGTGATTGGAATATCATAGTATGAGGAAGCAAGGAAAAGGCCAAATGTGCTTACATTAGATGTAATTTAGTAAAAATGGAAAGTTCAGGTGTTTCTGGCATATAGAGAACATTTATAGCATTTTGACTTTTCACATTCATCTTTTAAAGTTCCAAGTTACAACATTTTCTTTTCTTGGCCCCTTAAAAATAATGGATAATTTTGCTCTGTACCATAGCTTGAAATATTTTGGTATATGCTAATTCAGAAGATAAAATTTCTTTTGGAAATGCTCACTTTAGTCTGCATGTTAGAAATGGAAAGTCTGCTAGCTGGAATTCTAAAATTACAAGTATCATTGGGTTCATATCATTAAATTGTTTTGAGAACCTAATTCAGAGGTCTGGAAGTAGTAACCATCCATTCAGAATATCAGCCTCAGTATGCATTATGATTTAATGAGTCTCTCCATCTGCCCCATACATTTTTAAAATCAGCATTAAACATGATCTGATAAGCATTAAAAGTAATGACATTTGAATAGCCATGCTCACCCTTCATCGTGGGAGGATTACATTTTTGGGGACTGTTAAAAAGATCTATTTCAGTATTAATTGTTCACCAAAATTTGGCTCTATCTATTTCTAGTCAGTTGATAGGATATTTCCTTGCTTCCTTTATGTTAGAAATGGCTTTTGCTCTGATGGCTGAAATGTAAGAGGAAATTTTGACTGTCACTTCTGGTTGTGAGCTTTAAGAACTTGCACACGAACCTCTCCTATCCCCCTTTTTTCCTTGCCTTAGCAATCAGCAACATTTCATAAAGTGTGGGCTGTGCGCATCTGGGTTTCAGAGTGGGGTGTTGTAGAAGTGAACCCTCAGTCAACCTGTACCAGATATGTAGTCAGAGCAAGAAAGACACCTTTGTGTTTTAACCCACTGGGATATGTGGTTTCTTTTGTTACTGCAGCATAACCTGGCCCTTCCTGATTGATTCAGTATGCCTGGGATGGCTTTAAAAAAATGATATGAATTCTCCACAGTGAGAGTCAGCTCTATGGAGAAACAACCAATTATTTTCCAAAGAGACTTATATTAATGTCTGGCATGGCATTTTAGTCAATGATTTTATATTGTTTCCTGTTTATGTTATTCCCAAGGAAGAAAACATTTGAAGGAATGCCATAGACATTGAATGTGTAAAAGGCAGTCCAGCTCTCAATCAGCATCCCTTGGAGAAAGCAACCCTAAGGAAGAACTGAATCGTATTAAGCCTGGGGGAAAAGCACCTGGAGAGTAACAAGCTATAAGCAAATTGGATTGCCTTCAACATAACATAACATAACATAACATAACATAACATAACATAACATAACATAACATGACATAACATAAATATGGGTTAGTGCTCCACTTCAAGTTTTTATTGTAAGAGGTACAGCTATGAGTGAAGAAGTAGCTGAGACTAAGGTTTAGCCAGTAAAACACACTTTTTTGTGTATGCCAGACCACTTAATCCATTTCAGCACTCCTTTTTAATACCAGGGATTATAACTGTTAACAATTTATCACCTTTTTAAACTTGGAGTGACTAAGGCTCTTCCCATATTCTTGCAAATCATGTACTTGAACAGTTTTAATTGTAGTAGCCTTAGAGATATCTTTCTTTTCTCTTCTTCTGTTTAGTGGGCAAGGATCTCTTCCAAAGATCTTCTGTTAGGCTTAGACACTTTCAGACCTTTGAGAAAGCAGCTACCCAAGGACACAAACCACTTAAAGTGGTCAGTGTAGGTTTATGCTTTCATAGAGCAAAACAATGTTCTTTGCCCATTGTTCCAGCTATAGCCACATGCACATATTAACAGCAATAATAAAATATTGCTCCATTATCCCCAAAGCTTCGGTCTCTGATGAGATAAAAGCTTTTTTCCCAGAGGGGTTGGTTAGTGTATGGGGGTGGGAGATTGGAAAGGAAGGAATACATTAACCTCATGGTTCTGATAGAAATGGCCTCTTCTGTTATGAAGAAAATGCACATGTGAAACATGTGTGACTAGCAAAATCATAAGAGATCGGTTACCTTCTCACTCTACTTATCTCAGTGTAGAGGACTAGTAAGTGGTTAGAAAGCTGCAGACTGCTCAATGAGAAATGGGTCTTGAAAGATGTACAATGAGTTAGATTTAAACAAAGAGTTGACGCAAGTAAGTCCAATGAGTTATTGAGTGAGCAGAAACTCAGACTACATCCCAGGTCGCTACAGTGTTCCTTGTGAAATTTGTGTACTAGTCTCTTCTTGTCAGGTCTTTGAATGGAGCTATTACTTCTGGCTTCTTTTTCTTTATTACCTTCTTTACTGATGGATATATGCAACATGTATGTCAGCAATGAAGCAGAATAACAAAATGAACAGTTGTGAACTCACCACCCAATTTTAGAACCATCAACATCATTGTAATTACTTACACACTCCTCCCACATCTCACACCTCTACCTTCGCCCAGCCTGGGGATGAACTTTGTGTGGAACATTGCTTACTTTACTAAAAGTCATTTTAACACATGCACAGATATGGATATCCATATAGAGTATTGCTTGGTTTTGATGTTTTTTGAGCTTTATAAAAGTGACACACCTTGCGTAGTCTGCTGGGACTTGCTCTTTTTACTCAATATTCTAAGAGGCACCCATGTTGTTTATGAAAGTCTAGTCCATTTATTTTTACTGCTTTATAATTTTCCATTAGAATTTGTTCATCTGTTTTCCTGTTAATACTCATTTGAGTTGTTTTCCAGTTTTTTGGTATTTTTTTTCTGTGGTGAACAGAACTGCTATGAATGTTTTTGTTTGTCTCCTGGGGAAAATGGGCTAAAGTTTCTCTGAGTATTACCCTGGACTGTAGTTTAGGTAAATATTCAACTTTATAACATAGTACCACATTTTTCCCCAAAGTGGTTGTACCAGTTTGCTTTACTATCACCAATATATATGGATAAAATTTCCCATAGATCCATATCTTACAAGCTTTGTTATTTTATTTTATTTTTTGAATTAAAGTTTATTGGGGTGACAATGGTTAGTAAATTTACATAGGTTTCAGGTGTACAATTCTTTAATACATCATCTGTATGTCACATTGTGTCTTCACCACCCAGAGTCAGTTCTCTTTCCCTCACCATATATTAGACCCTGTTTATCCTCTTCTATAGCCCTCCTCCCCCCTTACTCTCTTGTAACCCCTAAACTATTGTCTATGTCTATGAGTTTTTGTTCCTTCATTTGTTTGTCTTGTTCTTTTGTTATTTTCAGTTTTATATACCCCACATCTGAAAATATTTATCCGTAAATACATGTGTGTTCCAATGTTCATTGCAGCTTTATTTATAGTGGTCAAGACATGGAAACAACCAAAATGGCCTTCAATAGATGATTGGATAAAGAAGTTGTGGTATATATACACAATGGAATACTATTCTGCCATAAGAAAAGATGAAATAGTACCATTTGTGACAACATGGATGGATCTTGAGATTACAATGCTAAGCGAAATAAGTCAGACAGAAAAAGTAGAGAATCTTTGTTATTTTAAGATGTCTTAATTTATGCCAATCTAGTATATAAACGGTGTCACATTGTGGTCCTAATTTGCATCTCCATGATTGGTAATGAGTTTGAGCATCTTGGCAAATATTTATTAGCAATTTGTGTCACACCTGCTTCCTCCCTCCCCTTTTTTAAAACTAGCAAGGTAACTATATATTCAGTTCTCATTAGGAAGGAAGGAGAAGTCAGTTGATTAAAGTCTTTTGTAATTAAATCCCCAATTGGTAGATGATAGATGATGAAAAACTAAAATGAGTGCAGTAGCTTCTCTTTGTGAAAGCAGAGCTGTGTGCTGGAGTGCCTTTGGGAATTCCTTAAATCCTATATTTTTATAATAATGTGTACCTAATAAGGAACAATGAATTATATCTATAAGTAATGATATATGGTAATTGGAGATTTTCTGTATTCTTACATAGATCGCTCAGTATTTTGTGTTTGTAAGCAACACAAACCCACTTTGGCTAACTTAAGCCCCAAAAGACTACTCATAGTCATTTTATTCACAATAGCAAAAAACTGGAATAACTGAAGTGTCCATCAACAGGAGAAGGGATGACACAATTGTTGGCAGTTACAGCATCTTTGTGATGGCCCCACTGAGATTGTACATGATCCCAAAAGAAAGGGAGGCATGAATGCAGGAATGAAAACAACAGATTCCAAACACCTTGACTTACTGGGCTCTTTCTTAGGTAGAAAGACTGAAAAGAGTTGCTGATTTCCAAAGAAGACAAATGGAGTCTGAATGGAAAAAAATGTGTTTTTAACATCATCTCTCGTGGCAAACTATTACTGGATTATTTTTCTAACTGCACAACGTTCCTTTTGGTTGAGGTTTTCTAAGCCAAGCTGAGAGGCCAGTAAGATATGTTAATTTGTGCTAAGATGTGAAGATGGTAATGATTTGGCTCAGAGAAGGAGTATGCCCCAACTGCAGTGCTAGCTCGGACCTGGTGGTATATTGCTGACCTGGGTGTTCACGAGCACTTTCATGTCCCCATCCTAGTAACTGTGAGCCACTGGGAAAGGAACAATGTCTCCACTCACTAGTATTTCTTTGGGCCCTGTCACTGGCAGGGGCCATCTCTAAATGTTATCTTTCTATGAAAGTTTGAGATTAGTACCAATTTTAAGTGAACATTAAATCCTAAATCTAAGCAACTCAGATACAGAGTACCTTGGTCCTAGAGAGCCCCAAGAAACCTGGGTGGTAGGAGAGGCTAAAGTTATGTACTCCGTTTACTTACACACATAGCAATGAAGGGAAGGGTAGCACCATTGTGAAATCCCAAGGAGGTGTGACCCAAACAAGGTGATATGTAGTTAGTTATTTTGCTCTAACATTTATGTTCAGAAGAAGACTTATCAAAATACATGACAAAAAGTTAAGATACATAAGTAATAACAGAATTTTAAATATGAGCAGTGTCTGTAATAATGACAATAGCTATCATTAATTGATTTTCCCTTCTGTGTCTTACAAAGTACCCTATGTGTCCTATTTCCGACCCTCATAACAACCCTTTCAGTAGGTTTCTTACTTGTTTTTACAGGTAAGAAAGCTGACGTTCTGATCAGTTAAGTAACTTATATAAGGTAGCAAGTGATATTGCTGAGATGATGTCACATTTGGAATTATAATTGGAGTTATGAACAGAACGAATTTCAGTGCACGTTTGACTTTCTACTGCAAAGAGAGAACCAGTATTTGATCATACACAGCATTTGATAACTGCGCCGGATATTCCTGTGCAGGATTATATCAATATACCCTGATAGTAATTGTTTGTGAAGCAATTAGGATTGGAACAGTTTATTTTGAATTGGTGAAGGAAAATTGTGGCACACTGGATGCTTTCTGTCCATGATTAATACCTTTTGACATTTAGCCTCCTGCTTGTGAAATGGCTTTCGCGAATTCCCTCTTTTCCTCCTTTTTAAGCGGTATGGAGAAGTAGGGGAATGCACCGATGAAGCCTGCCTTTTGGCTGGATACAAAACAAGAGGGGCTGGAAAATGTCACTTTGTTTGGTGGAAGAGAGTTGTATGTTCAGATCTCTTGTGACCTCTAGTCTTGGGGCAGTACAAGATTTGACCCCTTTGGATAGCAGCATCGTAACAGTGTATTATATATAACTTTCTCACTTAAGCAAAAGGTCTCGATTTAATAAACATTTAATCCTCTCATGTAAGAAAATCTTATAACGCTCCACAGAACATGATCCCGTTCCCCCTTAGTTTATTATTTGTTGGCCAACTACACTCCCACCTGAGTCAGCAGGCCTAGGTATGTTCCTCCACTGGTTATCCGCCACGGACTCCAGCTTGGTGTTGTGCAGCCGTTATCGTTCAGCTCTCTCTCTAATCAGCAGGCTTGCACAGCTTGATCTTCCCTTTAATTTAGAATTTGTCTTCTTTCTTGGCTGCTGGCTGTCTTCAGAAGGGAACGAGCATTCTCAGTGAGTAAATTTAACTCCCCAACCCTCGCCCTCTTCCCACCCCAGCAATCATTAGTCAGAACATCTGTTCACCCTGCGTTTAGAGCATGCTAGAGCTCACCCTGGGAGTTTCGGTTAGGATCCTTTCAACATCAATTATTTTCTCGACCGAAAGCTCCTAAAAAGAAAGAACTACGCCCTACACTCAACTGTAATTCTGATATTGAGCCTAAGGACTGGTACCCATTAGGGCCAAAGAAATATTTGTTCAATTGCATTGAATATTTACATCTGAGACATGAACTCAAGATGGTTGGTAGACAAGGAGAATCAGAAAGCTAGATTTTGTCGTAGAGATTTATGTCATAAATCATCCTTCATTGAAAAAATACCAAAACATGTTAATGACCTTATTCTTATTGCATCATTCTTCGTATACGTTTGTCTTTTTAACTCTGAGGCAGTAGTGAGAGTTAGGGTCTTGAGCCAGACAGACTTGGGACAGATCCCAACATGGCTGCTTCCTAGTTTGGTATTTTTGGGCAAGTTACTTAAACATTCCAAGCCTCAATGTTTTCATCTCTAAAATGGGCACAAATAATCACAACAAACTTAGTTTAGTATTTTGAGATGATATTGGTAAAGTATATGTAGTAAGTGCTCAAAGAATGATAACTATAATGGTTATTATTTTACAACCAAACTGTGATATTTATAACACAGTGAACCTGTAGCCAACTTTTCCATTCAGGTTCAAAGATATAGAATTTTGCACCATCTAAAATAGATACTCAGAAAAATAATTGTTTGCTTTACTTACATGCTCTAATAATAGACATTCAATTATGGTTGCAATAACATGATTATTTTATACCTTAAAATGAATCTTTCACCCTAGCAACTCATTTTAAAAAATACATTTTTAATTGGTCCAAAGAAGTGGATTTCCGAACCAATTTTTCTCTATGGGTTCTTGTTTATTTAATACCATGTCTTGTAGAATATATCAGTCAGTTATTGCTGTACAACAAACCATTTCACATGCATAGTGACTAAAGATAAAGTCATTTTTGTCACCCACACAATTGTGGTTTGTGTGAGAGTTGGTTAATGTAGTCTGGCCTTGACTGGGTGGTTCTGATTTAAGCTGCAGGTCTGGCTAAGCCCAGTTCCTCACCTATAGAAGCAAAATTTAAGCCTTTGTTTGTATTGCACCTGCTAATATCCCAGTAGCAAAGCAAGTCACATGGCTGAGTCTAAAGTCAGAGAAATATGTTTTTTCTACATATATAGGTGGTCAGGAGTAAATATTTTTCAGCAATAATCAATCTACCAGTAAGTAAAACAACACAAGAAATTCTAAATTGAGGCCAGTGGATATATGTGTAATTTCTTACCCTGGGATTCACATAGCTATAGTGACAGATAAAGGGACTCATTTTTCTGAGGGTACCATCTTCAGCCAACCTTGCACCACTAAGTGCTCAGAATTTAGAATATTCAGCTCAATATGTCTAAGAGGGAGGTATGCAACAGAGCTTTAAAAATACAGCACTTAAGAAAATAGACTGAAGTGAGTCCTGGGGGATATAGCTAAATAGATTGCTATTACTTCTAGCAATACAATTTATGCTTCCTGCAAGAATACTATTTTAGCTTTTTTTTTTTTTTTTAGAGAGAGAGAAAAACTAAGTTGTGTATGTGCTGGGTTTGATGATTTGGCTTCTGAAATATCAGGCTTTGTATCCTTTTATATGAACATTGGCTTTGTGTATTTGACTTAGGAGAAACTTTTATTTTGGGGGTATTTCAGTCTCAAAGTTATAGGGGAAAAGAAATCATTAACACGTTCTACATCTAGATTTCCAAGTGTGTGTTGGGAGGAATGGGGAGTGGGGGAGGGCACCACTTTTACTCACAGTCTTGCTCGCTTTCAGTGAAATCTTATAAAGAAGTCCTGTCTTGATGTCTACTGTTGGTCTCAGCATGGGTAGCTTATTCAACAAAATATGGTGACTGCAAACAGGCCAATTCAACATTTACCACCTGCATGGAAAGGTATGTATGTGGAAAGGAATTTGTATTTTTTGAGTGTGATTATATTAAACTGAACACTTCTGAAGGAAATTTCCCCCCTCCCCCTCCCCACTTCCATTCTCAAGTTTAGCAAGCTGAGGGCCCCTCACCTTCTGTATTTTGAAAAAAACAAACACCTTCATCTAAAGCTGCATTTTGGATTCAACGGGGGGAATTTTATAGCTACTCATGTCTGAGTCCCCTGTGAAAGAGGCTGATTTAACTGGTCTGGGTTATGGCCTGTGCATCAGCATATTGAAAGCTCCCCTGGTGAATTAATTGTGCATCCAGGGTTGTGAATCACTAATCTAAAGCCTGGCCAACTTCATCTTTGTCATCAGAAGAGCTCGTGCCCATCGATGTGCATTTGGGGCTCTGCAAAATGGGAGGGTGGCTATTACCTGTCGTCAGTAGGCCTGGAGCCTGGCATGTTATCTCACTGAATTTCATCTTCACAAAATCTCACACAGTGGGTGTTGCTGTCCTCATTCTGCAGATTCCAAAACATAGCCCCAGAGAAAGACAGGAGCTTGCCCTCAAACACAGCTTTTAATCACAAAGTTAGGATTCTGATACCAACTATCACCTTCAAAGCCCTGGGCCCTTCTTACTCTAAAATAAAGCTGAGAAGGCACTGTTTTTACGCTGCTGTAATATGCCATCGCATATGTTGGGGGCACATGAACAGCTGAATGAATATTAAGCTAAGATGTAAACAGGGGGCACTTGTTTGGTGTAGAAGCAAATGGAAAAGAAGTATGATAAATAAAGGACATGGAAGAGTAAAGGGCAGTTAGATTGGAAGTGGGTAGCTTTAGCCTGTATATCTGTACATACAGCAGTTAAAGACTTGCCAGATCTTTCTTCGGTTGATTACAGAGGGCAGATGAAAAAACAAAACAAAACAAACACAGAATTAATTTCTGAAAATGTTTAGAAATTGGGAACGTGGCTTTTGCAATGGAATTCTGGAGGTTGTGAGAAGAGAGGATGGGTAGATGACTCCAGAGGAGCTGTGGTTTTGGTATAAGCTTGAAGGTGGATGTGAGGGGAAGAGAAGGGAAGGCCTAGAAGGTGCTTGCGATCAAGAGAAAAGTGGGTGTTGGGATGGAGAAGCCAAAGGCCATGACAGCGAGCAGGACTCTCAGGCAACACAAACATGGTGGACGCCCTCCACCCCCACTAGGGGAGCACCATACCTTGGCTGCTCTTTTGTCTATGTGGCAGAGCCCCTACACATTGTTTTGCAGAGAAGTCCTATCTGTGGGCCCTTTGGTGACATTCTGATAGTGTGTGATGTGGGGGAGTGTCTTCTCAAGATGCAACCTGCCCTCCTCCTGGGTGCATGCCCCACTGGACCTCTAAAGAGGAAGTCTCAGTATTCTGAGTGACGGCGGTGGGCGAGCCAGGTCTGTTTTCAGAGCTCCATGTTTTCAACCCTTCTATGTCCTAAAATCTTAAATGAAAACAGAAACCTCAGGGGGAAAAAAAGAAAGAAAGAAAAGAGCAAGTGCGATGGATGTGAGGTGAAAAGAAGGGAGATCCTCAATAGAACTCACAGACAATGAGCAATAATTACAGGACAAGCTTTTGTATAATTTTCTCCAACTTTTTGTTAGATTCTGACAACAAGAAAATTTAAAACGATAGGTTTTACTCTGATGTTTTAGTTTAAATGTGGGTTTATCCCTTGTAGCGGAAAGTGCTTCCAGGCGTTGAGCTTGACTGCCCTTGTGCTTGGCTTCTTGTTAATGTTTCTGAATTGGATCTGGAGTTACATGCTAATCAGCTGAGGGACAGGAAACTTCCTCTTCTGGGCTCTCCAAGCTGAAGACTGATTTCTACTTTGGCATAGTAAATTTGTGAATTAGAGAGCTGCATTTACCTTCTCAACCCACTAATAATAAAACCCTATAGTTTTACAGTAAAGTGAGTTTTTTATTGATTGTAAATTATTTCTTGGTACTTTATCCCATTTTAGTGTTACAAAATCCTTCCAAAATAATCAGAATGGGAATTTATTTTATTCTCATTTTGCAGGTAGAGAAACTGAGGAGGTTCCGAGTGGTTGTGTGGATTGGCTTCCGTGAAGGGAGCCACAGTGAGGTCTTTGTGTAACACACCATGCTCCTCAAAGCCTTTCCCCATCTACAGCCATGCTTGGTCTCGCAGGAACCCAGAGTGAGTGAGGTGGGGCAGGCATTTCCTCCACTTCCTGGATGAGGAAGCGGAGACCCTGAAAGGAGGGGTCATTCTCCCCAGTTCTTTGGGCCATGCAGAGCTAAGTTCCTCAAGGCCTTTTGCTGTTACATTTGGATCCCTATCCCTATCTTTTGTGATGACTCAACATTACTGGGGAAAAATCACTTGAAGGAAAAGAAATAACACAGGAATAAGGAATAAGGACTGCTGCCACTGGGAATGAGATTTTCCTCCTTACTCTTTCCTGATTCTTGTAGAACAGGTAGAATGTGTTGATTCTGATTCTTTTAGAATGAAATTCCCACTTCCAATTTTATGGTCAGTTATTTTAATTCTGATGAACGTAAACTCTTTAATTTTGTTCCAGTCTAGATTTTTCAAGTTCAGTTGCCTTGCTTTTCTTTCTTGAAGGATTTGTTTTTCTTTTCCAACCTCACAGAGTTGGATTCATTCTCTTCAAGTTGTTCAGGAAGTGGTCTTCAAACAAGGGAGGACAAAATGGTCCATGGGTAGTGAGGAGACTAAGTATTGTCACTTCTAATCTCTTTTTTCTCACCATTTTTTAATTTCTATTTTTGTATTTGCTTTATAATATATATGACATAAGTTGGTTAGTCTATTACATATATATAACATACATATATGTGTATGTGTGTGTATATCTATCTATCATCTATCTATCTATCTATCTATCTATCTATCTATCTATCTATCTATCTATCTATCTATCTATCTATCTATCTATCTATCTCTACCACACAAGCACACACAGACATACGTAGTAGCTATTTTAATTACTACGGATATATGTTCATAAAAGTTTGGAGACCCCTAGTGTTAGGGGTTGAATTGTGCCACCCCCCAAAAAAAGATATGTTGAAATCTTAGCCCCCAGTACCTCAGAATCTGACCTTATTTGGAAATAAGATTGTCGCAGATGTAATTAGTTAAGAAGAGGTCAAACTGGAGTAGGCTGGGCCCTTAATCCAATATGACTGGTGTTTTTATAAGAAGACAGCCCTGTGAAAACAGAAATACACAGAGAAAATACCACGTTAGGACAGAGGAAAAGATTGGAGTGATACATCTACGAGCCAAGGAACACCACAGACTGCCAGCCATCACAAGAAGCTAGGATGGAGGCATGGCACAGATTCTCCCTTAGAGCCTGCAGAAAGAATGAACCCTGCCAGTACTTGGGCTTCGGACTTCTACTCTCCAGCACGGTTGGACAGTGCATTTCTGTTGTTTCAAGTCACCCGGTTTGTGGTACTTTGCTATATCAGCCCTCAGAAAGTAATACACCTAGTGTACCATGACAAACAAAAATCATCTGAAATATTTTAAGAAAACTTGACAAATTTACAGTATTTTCAAGTGGTTCCACCTATCAATATGACCCTTTAATTAGGAGACCTAAGCAGAGACCTATTTGAAGTCTGAGGAAGGCCCCGGGAGTCAGGGAGAGAAAGCTTACCTGGTGCTTTTGGATGATATCTCATAAGCAGGGGAAAACCATCAGTGTCTCCACAGAGATAATGCCCCCCCCAAAAAAAAAATGCTTGGGAGACTGGGAGATGCCACTGGGCTTTCAGAGCAAAAGTTGAATGCTTGAAGAAAAGAATTGGGAGCTTAAGAGAAACCAGAGAGGCCGGGGGCTAATTTTTGCTGGTTTATTTTTTTCCCACTTGTTTATTCACTACAAGTCAGATTTTGGAGCAATTAGCAAAATATCATGCAAATATTCCCAGTGTGACTACACATGAATAACTTTAATTCTGCTGAACATTTGTCTTGTTACTACAAAATACATCTGCTATTTGCATTAACTTAATCTGTTAAGATATTGTGAACTAAACCACAGACTTTCAGAGACATTTAGGAAGCAACTTCCCATTTTTATTGGACACCTTTGACTGGCAAAGTCTGCTTTTGTGATCACATGATTCCACCTCAGGAGCACCTCTTTTCCCAGCGCTGTTTCAGACGATAGAAAAGGAAGCATAATGAGCTTTGTAGAAGGGTAATGTTGATAGAGCAGGAAGGATGCTTATTGGTAATAGAGGCAAGCAGTGGAATAAATAATTAAAGGAAATGTTGTAATACATGGATATATATTCTATGTATTTGAGAAAGGGACAGAAATGCATTGAACTCCTGACAGGTGCCAAATACTGTGTTATGTATTTCACATAATTCATATCATGTAGATCTTACGACCACTCTTACAGTGTATATTTTAAGGAGTCAAATCATTTGTCCTACATTACACAGAGGATAAGGAGCAGGGTCAGTGTTTCATTCATTCAACAGATGTTTATTCAGCACCTACTATATGCCAGGCATTGTTCTAGTTACTGGGTATAAAGAGGTAATGAAAAAAAAGAGGAGCCACTGCTCCCTGAGAGTCTGGTTCTAGATGAAAGACTCACACATGTGAAAGTAAACCAACAAATAAAGATACTTTCAGGTAGACATGAAGGTTATAAAAAAAGTAAGACTGTGTGATGTGATCACAAGTAGCCGGAAAGTGACTTCATTAGACCAGATAGTTATGGAAGGCCTCTCTGAGGGACTAACAGTAACTGAGACTTGACTGGTGAGAAGCTAGTCATGCAAAGAATATTCCAAATGCCACTGGTCAAAACCACAAGGAGTGAGAGATGCCATTGGAAGGTTTTAAGCAAGTGGTAATGTGACTTAGTATAATTTTTAGAAGATTGCTTTGGCTGATATGTCAGGAATAGATTGTACAGGGCAAGAAACAAAGGTATCTATCTGAAGGTGGTTGTTGAAGGTGGTCCAGGTGAGAGCCGGTGGTATCTTAGACCAGGGTGGAGGCAACTGAAATGGAGTAGAGTGGGCAATTCTGGGATTATATTTGAAGGCAGGTCTGCCATGGCTTGGGGTAGTTAGGTTAGGAGAGAAGTTCATAAAAGAATCAATAATGACTGTAACTTTTTTCATCATCAGTTGATCAATTATGGTGGCATTTACTGAAATGGAGCAGGCTGGGAAGGAGTGAGTTTAGGGTGTGAGAGAAATTGAGAGTTCTCTTTGGGAGGCATTAAGTTTAAAATGCCTGTGACCGTGCTGTATTAGGGTAGAGATCCCTAGCTCTGGAGAGAGGTTACCTGGGATCCAGTTCCCCCATCACCATTTATCAGCTGTGTCACGATGGGACAGTCTCTTAAGCTATCTGTAGAATAAGGAAAATAATAGAGCCTTGCTCATAGAGTTTTTGTGCAGGCTGAAAGTATACCTGTAGCAAATAAGGGTGACTACCTTGTATGAAGTTATGAACGTATGTATTACCATATATTACTATTCAAGTGGATGTGTCCAGTGTTTAAGCGTATGCTCATTATTTGTAAGTCTCAAGAAAAACATAAAATGAATTAAAGTTTAGTACTAATGGCACTTGGTGTGTCCGTTAAGGAAAAAAATGAAGCCAGTTGAAGTTTAGTAGTAATGACATCTGGTCTGTCAGTTATCTGAGCTCCCTAGTGGTTTTCTACCTCCCAACTATTCTGTGGCTAAGGCCTATATAAACTCACTAAATCCCAAAGAGCATGTCATTCCCTTGGCCTAAAACCTCGGTAGCCTCCCCATTGCCTATAACATACAAAGTCCAAGTACCTTACCTTTGCACGTAATAAATAACCTCCATGATCTGACCCCAAACTCCATTTTTGGCCGTTTCTTCTCAGGTGACTTTCCTTTGCCCAAGTTAGTCTTTTCCTTCCAACATAAATGTGGCACTCCTTTCCGGGAGGTGGGGATCTGTGAGAATCTTGAACATGATGTGTTGATGAAAGCCAGTACCAGCCTGCCCGAGAAGTTGGCGCTGCTGAAGGGCCCCACCGAGAAGGAGGCTGCCTCCTCCTCCATGATGCCCTCCTAAGGCCACTGGCCCTGGTGCAAGCTGTCACTGCAGCCCCTTCCTCTGTGCTCAGACCTGTGCAGGTGACTCCACAGGCAGCACCGCGGGGAGGAGGAGCCTTCTGCTCCGCAGCCTTGGTTTGTACCTTGAACTTCAGCGGGACCTGGCCCAGGATCCTTAGTGTGCAGGCTGGCGTGCAGACTGCAGAGAACTCAGCAATGGCCAGGAATATACATTCACCAACTTCCTGTGTGCCCCCATCCCCCCAAGTTTAACCCAGAGCAATACATTTGTCTTTGTCATCAAACAACAGCAATAACAAAAATACAAAAAATTTCTAATATGTTTATTGTCATTTATTGATTCATTTATTTTATAGGTGCCTGTTATCATGGTGCTAAAAGCTGGGACAATTGAATAAGCTTAATCTCTCTATCAGTTCTGCGCTTGATCTAACAACAAAGACATAGGTAAGCACACTTTGTAATACAACGTATTGTAACAGACGTATGATAGATGCAAAATGAGAAGCACCCGCAGGGGCAAGCGGCATAGGGGTAAAGCCAACAGAGTGCCCACTTGCAAGATGAAAGCGGGAGATGGATGAGGGGAGGAGGAGTGGGGCTCTAGCACAGGAATCAGCCTGCAGAATGGCAGGGATGCATGATGGTTATGGCTCCTTTGGGGGAATTATGGATTCATTTTCCTGTCTTCATACCAATCTCTCACCGGGTCATGTGACCTTTTCTTCACTTTCATTGCCATCACTCCAGTCCCATTGCAATCCAAGGTCTCATAAGTTCCCAGAGTGACATTGTGGTTGAAAGCATGGGCTTTGAAGTTGGACTAAAATCTCCTCGGATCTTGGCCCCACCAATGAGTATCTGCTTGACCTTGGGCGAGTTCTTCACCCTCTTTAAAACTTGGTTTCCTCATCTGTAAAATGGCATGATGAGAGAACCTACTTTGTAGTCGTGTTGGGAGATGTGAATGAGGTAGTCCATGTAAGTCACTTAATACAACGCTTTCTTAGTGTAACGGCTCTTTCATGTAATTCTATCCTCTACCTACAAGTTCTCACACTCCCCCGTGCAGCGGGCACCACCATGCAGTTGCTCCATGACTTCATAGACGGATACATATGTCTGACATTGTTAGTCTCTGACTTTCTATCCTCAATCCATGCTTAAGGTTTTAATGCCACTATAGTAAATGTCAAACGATAGAGATGTAGTTTCCTATTTTTAAGCATTTAAATTAAATTAATATCTTTTAAATCTCTAAATCCTTATGCCTGGGAAATGTCCAGTTTGAAGTTTATTTCTTTCCCCAGAAGACAGCAATTTGTCAGTCTTCAGAAGATTATGATTCAACAGGGAGCTTATTCAAAGTCCATTTTGAGACATAGGTTCCTTTGAGGTTTCTATACAAGCAACGCACATTTAAGGCCTTGTTAACAGAAGTATTAATATTCATAATACATCCCTCAGTATCTTTTGTGTCTCAGATTCATTCCTCTTCCATAAGACTGTGATCTGTATCACTTTATCAACTGCATCCCAAAGGAATTTGCTGATAATTCACAAAACAAATAAACCTGCTCCTTGGCCCCTGTTTCTCAATTAGTCTTCCAGTTTATCCAGCACCACTTTCCTCTTTTTTTTTCAGCTCTGATTTCTCAATGCAATGGCATGTGATTGAAACACAAGGCCTGGTTCACCCACAGCCAGTGTCTCTGATAGAATTTCCTAGAGAACGTGTCCCACTCCATGCCCAGGCCATGCGAGGGCAGTCCGTTGTCTTTGTGGAGTGCCAATGAAAGAATCCTTTGGGTTAATTTCTTATGCTACAGTGTGGCAAATGTTAGCATGTTGTACCAAGCTGGAGTGTTTGGGGGTTACTCCTCCAAAACACCAAACAAATACATGAAAATAGAACAGAGGGCTTATCTGTACCCCGTAACTGGAGATCCAAATTGACATTTTAGAAATAATGTCTGATTTTACTGGTTGATTTTTCTGGGTTTTGGGAAGTGGTGGGGGAGGGGCCATAAAAAATGAATTCATACCTATGTGCGTATACCTATATATACACATTAATTTGGCTCTGTGTGTCTCCTTTGTGACATTTTTGAATCACAGATTGACATTTCCCTTTAAATTATTTGTTTAGTAAGTGCTGAAGTAGCCTATTATTTATTTCTTCAGTCAAATCAATTGCAGTTGTGGGGCTTTCTTTATATTTAGAATTTTATACACCCACTTCCCTTTACTCTTTTCACTTCCCAAACATCTGAAAAAACTTTGAGATAGCTCAACTATTTGAATCACAGCACATTTGCATAAAATCACTGGTCCCCTTTAATCTCCCTCCCCAGAAAGTCCTACTGAGACTCCGTATTGGGTTGAGTAACTAGAGAAAAAACCAAATGCAGCCTTTAATTTGAGATCAGGAGGTTGTCTGCTTGAGAAATAAAATGGCTCCATACGTGGTGTTCCAGGAATTATACTGCTTTCTTTCAAGACCAGAGGAGGAGATTGTGTGTGTGTGTGTGTGTGTGTGTGTGTGTGTGTGTGTGTGTGTGTTTGTGGATAGCTGGAATCTGCTCTGCTTCTTTCTTCGCAGAAAAGACAAGAAATACCTCACACCTTGGTTTTCCACGAAGCTGACAAGACTGATGTTAATCCATGACTTTGAACTTTAAAATCAACAAGTCGCCCCCCTAAAAGAGCTTACAACCACATGAAGAGACAGGTGTGTGGGATAAGAACATATTACAAGAACGAACAGGACTCATGGGGTGGAATCCTAAAAGCAACTTTATTTTTGTCCCCACCTCTCCCTTCAAACCTGCTCCATGAGAAAAGATTTTTTTATCGGATCAATAAAAATTCAGACTCCTATGGCCTTTTTGCCTACCTTCAGATGACAACAGTCCAATGGTCACTTTAAGGAAAAAAACCCAAAACACAGTCGAAAATTAGAAGTTAAAATGGCCAGTCCGAATCAACTTTTCAATGTTCATGCAACCTGCCCACCTGCTCACAGGCTCCTCCCCTCTTCCTCGCTCACTTCCTCTTCTAGCTGCCATCTCAGGCCCCTCTGGGGTTGTAGAGATAAGTAAGGAAAACAGGGAAATTCTTTCTTGACTGGTACAGTTGTAAGCTGACTGCGCTTTCTCTGGGCAGGAAACGCTAGCTGGTGATTAAAGATGACTCTGTCTCCTGTGGGGGAAGTTCAGTGTTGTGCAGACATCACCCGCTGGACCCTCCACCTGCCCTTCTCTTGACCTAAGTACATGTTTATTTCTTCACTTACCCTCCCGATACTCACCTTTAGCTCCACCCCTGCCCCTACAGCCTCTTACTGCTGGGGCCTCTTATACCATCATGTCAAATCCACGTTTAAAATGACCTCAGGCTGATTCTTTCAGGGGTAAGTTGAAGGTTTGGTCCCCAGGATTTACACTTTTGACCAGTCATTGGAAGGAGCTGCAGTCTGCTCACAGGCTGCTTCAACCTTCTCATGGAACGAGCTCTCCAGGCTGCTCCCTAATGTGCTTTTCCCCTGGGGTTAGTGGGTAGCACCCTGCCCCATCACCAGGAGAAGCGGTTTGAGACTACTGAACAGCTGTTACCAAATATTCTTCCACAATTGTACTCTCTTAACCCCTTTTTATTCTCCTATGGGAAAGAAGTTTGTTGTCTTGAGAAACACGTTCTTTTTGAAAATGTGCACCTGGCACTTCAGGTTGGAGTTTCATAGGTACTGAGTTTTGTGCATCATTTTATAGTTCTATTTTATCATCCTGCTACCTGTGTTATATAGATGATTAAGGTCATAAGAATTTATATCGTGTTCTGTATATATGTGGTGATTTGGCCTCTAAGAGTTGAGGAACAGGAGAGTTGTAAGTCTTCTCTGCATGTGGCTGACAGTCTTAAGGGAGGCTTTACAGAGGTGAGGGGCTGTCTCAGGATAAAAAATGGAGATATGTTGGACTGGCACAGAGGACAGAAAAGAGTTTGCAGTTAGATGGTGTTGTATTAGCAAAGAGGAGCTAGAGCTTGTATATAGACATGACAAGGCAGAATGGCCTCCTGTGGCAGTCAGGATTCTAAGGGGACCCCCAATGACTCGCACCCTTATAAAACCCCTCTACTTGAGTGTGGATGGGACCTGGGTCACGGCAAGATGTCACTTCTGTGATTACATTATATGCAAAGGTAAAGGGAGTTTCACAGCTGTAATTGGGCTTCGTAATCAGCTGATTTGGAGTTAATGAAAAGAGAGATTATTTGGGGTGGCCTTGACCTAACTGGGTGAGCCTTTAAAAGAGAGACTCTCTTGCTGGCTTGGAAGAAATCCCACAGCCATATTGTGAACTGTCTATGGGGAAGAGTGGCCTTCAGGAGCTGAGGTCCTCAGTCCTACAGCCACCAAAACCAGAATTGTCAGCAACCCGGATGAGCTGGGAGAAGGACCTCAGTCCTCAGGTTAGACCACAGCCCTGGCCAACACCTTGGCTGCAGTCTTTGGAGTCTCTGAGCAGAGGACCAGAAAAGCCATGCCTGGACTCCTAACCTTAGGAACTGAAGCAATAAATGGTATTATTTTAAGCTTCTAAAATTATGGTAATTTGTTACCAGCAATAAAAAATGAAAACTCTTCCTTTTCTCAGACTGTTTCATGTTGGAACATGTTGAGAGACAAGGATAGAAAATCTAGCAAGAGACCTGATTAGGTAGGATTTAGGATGCTAGATTTGGTAGGAGTGTACTGGTCAGTATTGATCCAGATACACTGTGTGAAACAACAAAACCAAACCATGTCTGGCTTGCTTATGCTCCATATTTTTTGCAGGTTGACTGGGGTGCTTATCTGCGTTATACTGACCCCAAGACTCAGGCTGACGGGTCTCTTTTGTAGAGTTGCCAGTGGCCATGAAGATGAACAAGAGAACATGAGGGTGTTTACAGCTTCAGCCTGAAGGTGCCACTTTTCACTTTTTACTCACATTTCATTGGCCAATATAAGTCACACAGAGACACCTTTTTAAGGATGGAAGGAATGAACCAGAACTATTTGGTGAATTTCTTTTCTTTCTTTTTCTTTTCTTTTATTTTAAATTAAAGTTTATTGGGGTGACAATTGTTAGTAAGGTTACATAGATTTCAGGTGTACAATTCTGTGAATACATTATCTATATCTCATCTTGTGTGTTTCATGAGTCAATGTGCAACAGCCATTTTAGATTCTAAAACAAGAAGGTGACTTGATGACAACCTCGCCTCCTAATTTATACCCAAGCACCTTCCTTTTCATTCCAAATTCTGAGAAGGTATGCACGTGTTCACTGCAAGCACGCAACTTATTTAGTATTAGATATTTGACACTAGACGAACTATGAACAACATTAAGAAATGTGTCTTTTCTTGTATTAATGCTTCCTTCTCTAGTATTCCTGCTGTATGTGAAAAGGAGCTGGAACCCATATACTCATATATTATGTATATATATTCAGTTTTTCCACCTCTTCTATGCCTTTATACACTCCTTCTCGTCTCTCCTGAGACCAAGTTTGCCAGTGAATTCAGGGTGAGGCAGGGAAGATTCACCAAGTGTTCAAAGAGAGATGCTGGGGAAAATTTTGAGAGGTAATCTAATCAAAATTGTTCTAAGTGAAAGTATGAGAGGTATAAAGCTTTCCCAAAGTAAAAAGCAGTTATACTTATGTCAGTAATTTATTACTACAATTTTAACATTCTCAGGGTAATTTCATTTCTCTGGTGGCTGACATACGAAGAACAATTGTTATTACCCACTTGTGATAAGTGAGAAATTGAGGGAGAGAGGATGTTTGACTTGCCTCTCTTCCACCTCGCCTTCTCCCATCAAAATAATTTTCTAGGAAAGAATTTACTGGTATTTTACCTCTCCAGGGATTATTTGCATTTTCAGCCTAAAGTGAAATGGAATCTATGTTTCCCAGGGAAAATTATTTCAGGCACAAACAAAGATGTGGCAGAGTCTGGCATGGGATGGTGAATTCCCAGATGGTAAACACCATCAGTTTGGTCATACAGAAGCCAGGCACAGAGGAAGGAGCCAGGAAAGAAGAAAGAGAAGATGAATGAACATGTAGAGGGTAAAAGTGCTGGTTGGAAAAAGAAGCGGAGGAGCACAGCTGTGCACACGTAGCCAGAGACACAGAAGGAGAATTCGGAGAGGCCTATGGAAGGTGAGAGAAGGTACTGTTGCTAGAGCAAGGTGACTACTGAGGCTGCATTTCAGGTGGAAGCATTAGTCTCCAACAGGAGAAGGGAGCTCTCCTCTTTGAAGCAGGGGGTAGGAGGGAAAGATGGGGTCTCACGGTGATGAGGTGGGGTGAGGCCCACTTCTGGATGCCTCACTTTGCAGAGACGGAGAAGGCAGATCCAGGTCACATGGAGTTTTGCAAAAATGCTGTTGTATCCATTTTGGGGGAGTTGCGCAGCATTTGGGGAGAGGTTTACAGACTGTCCTGCTTTTGGACAACCCAGAAGGGTAATGGAGTCCAGGGAGTTCCTTTGAGCCAGCTCTCCTTCTACATGCCTGTCACATCCCTGGCAGTGCTGACATGCCATGTGCAAATTAGGGGAGAGGATAAGGGACACTTATCTTTGATCAGGTCTGAAGAGAGCACAGCTTAGGACAGGAAACCAGACCCTGGGACTTTTGTGAGTATTGTTGGGCATGAAAAAATTTAGGTTGACCTTACTAATCGCAGGACATATAAATTATGAAGAAGACAATTTTGATGCCTCTTTTCACATTTGCCTCTGTGAGAAAGGTGTTTTTCCACCTTGTGAGGGTTTTGTGGTTCAAGTTTTGTGCTTTCTCTTTGTGAGAAATGCATTTTATGTTTGGAGGGATTTGTCATTTGTTCGGTTGAAAAGCGTCTCATAAAAGACACTCTTTTTTTTGGGGGGGAGCAGCTGTTATCAGTAGAACTGGAGGAGGGAGTTTCATCTGCATGGATTAGGTTGATGTACCAGTCTCTTTCTTCTCCAGGGGTTTTAAGAAATCTTCCATGATTGGCTGAGCATGAGGAATCTTCCTGTGACAGCTCTATAAAGAAAGAAAGACAATAAAGACAATCTAATAGGCAGTCAGTCGATGAAGATTTTTGTCTGGAATAAATTTAGCGCATCTCATAAAGTTTTTATAGATGCTACCTTTCAGATGCTTAGAATATTATTATCTAGCCCAACATTTCTCTGTTCCTGATTTCTCTTATCCCTGCCAAAAAAAAAAAAAAAAAAAAAAAAGCCACTTTTAGGATGTTCTTCTGTGTCTATTTTAAGCCCTTAGCAGAGTTGTTTAAATGACTGATTTTTCTTTTTCCACTTCTTGGTGTTCTTTTCCTACGGGATTTAATTAGAGTCTTCCACAAAATTCTGACAATTAATGGGTTTTGCAATGAAATTCATGATTTGTATCTTTATTTGCCTTCACCACATAAATCTCATCAGGTCCTTTGTAAGCATAAGGTTTTGGCGCTTTGGGACCAAATGGAAGAAAAATGAAATTCAGATAGAGATAAAATATCTGATCATTCCCAAATAATAAACAGAAAGTGATCCCAAACCCAGCCTACAACAACTAAAATCAAGCCACTTAAAAATTCACCTTATAAGTGAAAACAAAACAAAAAGTAGTTAGGAGCTGTGTTATTAAGGATTCTACATACTCTTTTATGCAGTGTTCTTTGCAGATGTTTTAAGTGTGGTTTTCTCTGGTCTTCAATAAAACTATCTCTGTCTCTACCTCTATCTCTATCTCTGTCTCTGTCTCTGTCTCTGTCTCTGTCTCTGTCTCTGTCTCTACCTCTACCTCTACCTCTACCTCTACCTCTAGCTCTACCCCTACCCCTACCTCCACCTCCACCTCCACCTCCACCTCCACCTCCACCTCCACCTCCACCTCCACCTCCACCTCCACCTCCACCTCCACCTCCATCTCCATCTCCATCTCCATCTCCATGTCTATCTCTCACTTGCTTCCTCTCTTTTGTGTGTTTTGGGAGTAAATCTGAGTCCTTAAGGAAGCAAGGGTTCTGAGGCAGCTGCCGAGGAAATATGTATGTGCCAGGTAAAAATATATTCATATCTTTCCACATGAATGGTGCTCGATGAGCCTGGTTTAATGTCCCCTGGGTCTGAGGAGTTGCACGACTCTACAGCATGTCTTATTATTTAATGGGAAAGAAAGTGTATCATTACAGTGAGGCACTCGTTATGTCCACAATCATAAAGGAGGTATCCTTTATGAAAAAAATAAGTTATTTTCTTCATTTTCTGATAAAAGGGGAAGGGGAATGTCAGAGGGGGTAAAAGAGACGTAAATCAAGGAAGAATTATCCCCAGAAAATCCTCCTCTCCCTTAAATCTTAAATTGAATACTTTGACTTCTGCTAGTGAACTTCCTCTTTCTTGGCAAGGACAGAACAGTGAAAAGATAATATGTTTTCATTGCTTTTTCCCTTCTAGAAAGAAAAGCCTACCGGGCTCATGAAATCATACCCTTTTTGTGGTATTGCTATTGCTTCTATATCTCAATAAGGTATTCTAGGATTTGAGATTCACTTTTCTTATAACTTTAAAAATATGTATATTTCAGAAAGTACTTAAGTAGGAACACGAATTCGAAACCCCTGGCTGTGACTCCCTTTGCTGCCCAGCTTCTGAGGTTGGAATGCTCGGTGTAGATGAAGGCAAGGTCAATAGGGAGGTAGCAGCAGGCATCCCTGAGGACATGGCTCCACGATGCTCTGGGCAGCCATGTGTGGACCAGGGCCTGGAGACTGAGCTCAGGTATCCATAGGGCTCCCCGGTATCCAGACGGGTGGAAAACACCAAATGGAGCCTCCAGACTTGGCACTTTATTTGGGGAACAGAGAGAGGTAACAGAAAAAAAGAAAAAGTATTGCTCTGGGAGTCAGAAACTTTAAATTTCCCAAGAGCAATGCCGTTTACTCACAGTGTGACGCTGGGCAAGTGAAGCCTCTTCATGTGGCTAGCTCTGTGTTTTTCTGTAAAGCATGGGTAATACTCTCCGGCCCGCTGTCTGTCTCATGAGTGTGACATGCATCGGGTAGCACAGGGAACATGGCTGCTTTAAGTCTGGCTTTTCGTAAACTGAAAAAGCCTGTGATGGAGTGCTTTTTCTGTGCCCGGCCCTGTGCTTGGTTCTCTGGGGAACGGCCGAGAGCTACAGACCATGTCCTCACCTCTCCACATCTGAGAGGCTAATTCAAGCAGGAAGAAATAGCAGTGGTGTTGGGTCCCTCGGCAGGGCTGTCCTAGCCAGCAGTGGGCAGATGTGTGATTTAACACAACAGCCCCACACTCCCTGAGGAGTCTAGGGACTGTGTGGGTTGTTGCAATAAAGGACAGAAAGAGTTGACATATTCACTCTCTGGGATGCTCCTCCCCCTCACCCCTTAACATCTTTAAAACTAGGCTGTTTCTTACAGTTAGTGGTTGGTTATAATTTAAATAGCAGCCCTTTTTGGTTAGCAGTACACAAAATAATGGTGCATCTTATAATCTATGAAGTCTTATACCCAATAAAATACCATACAGGACGAAAAATACCATATCCCTGATATCCAACACCACTAAGTCCAATGCTGAAAAGAAGAATTTTAAACAAATGAGTCTGTCAGCATCAAAACAATTCGTTTATCATTGAAATAGTTTTACACAATGGGAAAGAGGAGTTGCACAAGGGAGGCAAATGAGGGAAGGAGGTTGTTCAAATCCTTATACTTTCTTTGAAAGGGAGGAATTGGATCTACTTACAATTTAAAGATGCTCTTTTGATTTTGACTTGGGCTATTGCCCTAAAGCCCAGTGTACCCCAGTGCCTAGTCTAATTCCCATTGATTTCTAGCTATGGGGGGTGTCCCAGTCCTCTTCCTGGCATTTTCTTTACTTTTGTGCCTGGACCTCTTTGGCTGTGGTCATTAACCAACCTGACATCCATCTTGACCTCCCCCTCTTCCCAGGCTCTGGGTTCAAATTTGGTGTATGTCAGCTAACTTCTCCAACTATCATCTCCTCAAGTGTCAAATGGAATAATAATAATAATAATAATATTAATAATAATAATAATACTTACCTTGTACTGCTGTTGTGTTGTTTAAATGAGCAGATCAGTTTTAAGTCCTCAGTCCAGTGCCTGGTTGGCATGTGGAAGCTATTCTTCATTTTCTTACCAGCAGTAGTAGTAGCAGTAGTAGTAGTAGTTGTTGTTGTATACTCATGCTAGTAATATTTGGGGACACAGAGAACCTTGCAATATTACTCAAAATTGGTTTGTGATGACATTCCTATGCTCTTTAAAACATCCGGCAGCCCTTCTCAAGGCTTGGTAGAGAATCAAGTCCTAATGCCGTAAGGCATCTATTGCATGTCATGAATTAACTTATTTACTCTGCATCTAGAACAGTACTAGCTAAGTATCTTTCTTGGGAGAACTGAGAAAACCGTCACTCAAATCATTTTCTGTGGGACTTAACTCTCTCGGGTACCTCAGTTGGAAAAAAGCTGATAAAGAATAGATTTCCATAATTCACAAAGTGGAGTCGTATTTGAAAGCCATTTGATTTAGCAGAAAGAGTGTGACTCAAAGGGGAATAACGCTAATACATAAATTCCAAGTATAGCATGCTTGTAAGGTATTCTGAAGACTCTGTCTCCAAGAGGAATTCTTCTGTTGTTTAACGTTATCCTCTGTAGACCTGATCCTGAAACCTAGTTCCCAACTAATAATAATTTTCACTTTTACATTATTGAGCCTGCACGCTGACCATAGACTTTTCTTGTAGGTGGTGTTAAATAAGAATGGTGATGCATTTATTTTGGAAGCTGTTGGGGAATGTGGTCCAGAATTTTAGCTGATCCTCATTTTCGCTGCACACTCCTTATTAAAAAACAATATGCTTTCGGTTGACATTCAAAAAACCAACAAGGAAAGGGCAGATGTCTGGAATAATGCAGCGACATCAGGTCTTTCATTTCATTTGCCTCTCCATGACAGGCAAAGTAGTGGTTGGAAACATGGGAACACTTTCCAAACTCATTTAAATTGTGAAGGCACAAACCCCAAAAGTATCTAGATAGTGATCGTTTTTCTGAGCTGTGGTGGGGCATTTGGCTCAGAATGACCACTTAGACTGGAGGGAGTGCAGGCTGGGACACTTTCTCTTTGACAACATCCAGATCTATGTGTAGATAGAAACAGAATGAGGAAATCAGAAGGCAAGGTGGATGGATCAATTTTCCCCGAACAAATCATGTGGTTAAAAGGAGAAGAACTTACTTGAACTCCAAAGGGGCTATTTGGTTAGAATGCATTCGTGTTAGAAAATAAAAAGGTGTTTCCAGTTGTCTTTTGGGAAGCTGTGAAACAACAGTGGTTTTTCGTCTTCTTGAAATGTTCTCCAATTGTATTACCATGGACTCGTTTTGATTCAGGGCAGTTATAGGAAAAGTAAACGTGAATGGGATCTGTTACCATCAAAGCACCGTTATTATATTCTCAGTAAGCCCCACATTCTGAACACATCCCGCCAGCTCATTCCATCACAACGTAGACTAATTCAACATCATGGTGACTCTGGCATGTTGAAGCCTTAATTATAGCTAGAAATTGGCACAGTCGTTCTACCTTCTGCAATCTTGCATTTAGTCTCTTTCAGTGGGCATTAATATTTAAGCTATTTAGCTAAATGAAAATTATTTTTATGGAAAGGTTAAGCTACTTATGCACTTGTATTAAAGGGATATTTTGCTTTTCCTGTAGAGATTTATCTTCACTTTAAAGATTAAACATGAAATAAGCCATGGAAAGAAAAAAGAAAAAGCGGAATGGTAGATCAGAAGAATTCCACTTTCAACATCTCCTTCTAATGAGCCTACAATTAGATGAGGATTGTCAACATAGTATTTGCCAAAGCCCAGACAATTGTTTTCTCAGATTTGGTGGAGGTAGGGATGTTAGGGGAAAAGAAAGTTAGGAAGGAAACTCAGTGCTGGGAAACCTCGCTCTTTCTGTGTGTTTATGAACAAACTAAAGAAAATTGATAGCCCTCTGAACATCCAGGGGAGGTGGAAAATCCTGGTTGTCCTCTTGCAGTAGACTTTAAATAGCTCAACTCATTGAAACAGAGTTGACGAGATGATTTTTAATTTTTTTTTTATTTGTAAATTTGTGATACAGGCTACATTTTTTAACGCTTCTCAATTATTTATTGCTAGATATCATACACCCAGCTGCTTCCCCACCTGCCCCCATTCTCACCTACATAGCAACAGCTATGCAGACTGGGAAAAGCTTTATAATGAATAACACGCTGGTATTATGGACTATTCCTTCAACTGGAAAGCAGATTTTTGAAGCTATTCTAAAGTGGGGCAACTCAGTGCCTAGAATAAATGAAGTTGTGACCTTGTTATCCAGGGAGAGAGTTAAGGGGGGAGGGCTGCTGTGCCATTACACGAGGCAAAAACTCAGGGAGACAATATTGATGATTTCAATCAGAACCAGCAGCCCAGGGTTCTGTGCTTCAAAAATACCTTGACCTGCATGTGTTGTAATGAGATGCCCTGTGCATTGGATTCTGAGTCTCTGATCAAAGGGCATGGGCCAACGGCCCCAGGTTTAAAAATGCCCTAGTAGGGATCTTCCTTCTAGATGTAGCTAGATACCTTACCTTATACCATCAGCCTCATCCTGAGGGTGTGACTAGAAATTTAGCCTCAGGATGCTCCCTGAAAACCATGCCGGTGGCATTTTGGGGCTGCTAATGAGAACCATAAAATAACACTGAAGAAAGATCTGAACTAACATGCCAGATGACTGCATTTGTGCTCCCTGAATTGGGTGTAAGATTTATGAATTGAGTTCAGGGCTGCCTTAGCATCTAGCCTCTCATAAAATTTTGCTGCAGCCCCTGTTTAAATAAAATGGAAGATAAAAGTGGTTTCAAGAGTGTGATGAAAGGATTGTTATTGAAATGCTAATTTAGATGTGGCAACTGCCTATGAGATGGCCCTGCTTTGGAGACACAGCCTGCAGTTTGAAACACATGCCCAAGGAAAGCTCTTTTTCTCCAATGTTGAGTGTGTGTGTGTGTGTGTGTGTGTGTGTGCGCATGTGTGTGTGTGTGTGTGTGTGTGTGTGTGTGTGTGTGTGTAGCCACATGTTTTACTATTTGTCAAGCTCTTCTATGAGTGTCAGCTTGGTATGTTTCTACCCAAGGGATTTCTCTGTGGCTGCTTTAACACACATTTTTAATTATTGTTGGTTGAACACATGAGTTCTCCTTTTCAAATACCACTGCATGCTCGACACAATTTAGAACCTTCTGGAAAAAGGTTGCTGTCTCAGTGGCTCTGATCATGGACTAGGCAATTTGCTTGACTAGATTATACACCTAAGGCAAGGGGAAGAAAGTGGACTGTCATCAACTCAGACCTAGTTCAATGAAGATGCTATTCCCTAGACCTTTGACCTTGAACCCCTCTGGTGAAATGGCTTCATCCAATCACCTCAGTTAGCCTCAGCAGAATGATAGGCTTTTGGACACTGAGCAAGCAGTACCTGAGGCACTGTTGTCACTGAAGATAAACAAATGCATGTTATCTGAACCATAGTCACTCCCTGCAGCAATGCAAATCAAAAAGTAAATAAATGCATTTTGAAACAAACAAAGCTAGAGGGTTTTTAAAACTCAACACTGTGATTAAAAAAAAAAAAATGTCCAGCAAATCTACCGTTTGCATATGACATCTTGAGAGAGAACTCATCAAGGCTTAAGTTTACTTGTAAAGAAGGTAACCATGAAAAATTATCACTATCCTACTAATTATGGGGAATATTTACTCTCTTCAAATTGCTTTCTCCTTGAGCACAATCGCTTAAATGCACCTTTCAGCCTCTGGAGTATTTACACTTTTCCTTTCTGTAATTATAAATGTGGAGGCTGCTGAAGTGTAATACCTGGGAAATAAAAAGGATCCAGAGAGAAATGGAAAAAAAAACCCAGGACAGAGATGAAAAATACCATGTTGGAGCTCGCAACCCCTGGCTCAGCCAGCGCTTTCAGGTCATTCATCTTGTGTTTGATTTGTCTGCCTTTTCACTTCAAATAGGTTTACAGGTTTTTAGCTGAAACCAATTAAAGAGAGCCAATTGGCAGGGTTAGCACTCGTGGTGTTTATGGTGTGCGTTGTATTGATTTATGCCGCTCAGCAGCTACAGTGAAAAGAAAACTATATGAAGAGGAAGAGAAACCTTATACTGGGGAGGCATTACAGTGCACAGGATTAATGCGAGGACAGTAATGAATGAGCCATAAAGAAAACTGCTGACTATGCAAGATCAGGCAATAACAGTTTTTTTGTTTTTTTTTAGAGAACAACATACCAATGGCAACAATTCAATGACAAATAATTATGCAAAATGCTTAGTATCAGTTGACAATGTAGGGCTCTTTCATTTAAAGTAGCAGAAAAGGATGCAGGGAAAGGAAGTGCATTTGCTGGTTTTGTTGTAGTATCTTGAGGTTTAACACACAGGACAAAGACCTAATTTGGCAGCCCCAAGGGAATGAGTTCCCGGAGAATATTGTACGGAAGTTATTGAGTAGTGAGACAAAGACACTTTCTTTACATTTTGCAGTTTTGGAAACAACCAGTGGATCATTGAAGCCTGGCAGGGTCAAACTATTAAGTGGCGTGTTGGGGGACTACCCATAAAATGAGGGTGGCGGAGAAGAACACTGGACAACTTCTGAAGCCCCTTTCTGCCTTCCAGCCACACAGGGCTTAGGAGGTCTGCAGGAGCTGTTGATGCTTTACACACTTAAGACTCAAAACCATTCTCATTGACAGGGAGTGGAGGGTGGGCAAAAGACTGGCATTTGTAAGCATCAGACTAAATGACTCTACCTTGGGTGAGGAAGGGGGAACTATAGCCTTTTGTTTGCAGCCCTCTAAGACACAGGCTTATGAAATTCAGGAAAGGTAACAGAGAACTCTTTGGACAAGTCATAAATTCTTGAAGACGAAGATATTTGATTATTGAAGAAAAAAAAAAAATTGAAGCAAGTAAATGACCAGTTTGGTTTGGAAAATAACTCAGGCTGAATTGTCATATAAGACTTTTATGATTTAGTGTTAAACTTCATAAAGACAGGTGAGTCAGGCACAGCCTTGAATATTTGTAATGATAACAATAATTATTATTATGGTGCTAATATTCGTGCCTGTGTCTTTGTTTAATAACTTACCCTCTTGTTTTTCTTTTAAGTATGATAACATACACTGTTTGATTATCAAAACAATCCTGTGAGTTTGTAAGCTTAGATATCATTATCCCCATCTGAATGATGAAGAAATAGCCTGAGGGAGTTAAGTGATTTACTGTGGCAATTGATAATAAGAAAAGAACTAACAATTATTGAAGACTTATGACTCATCCAGATCTTGGACTAGAATATGTGTGTATGTGTCAGTGTGTGTGTGTGTGTGTGTGTGTGTACAAATATATATCTCCTAAATTAGGTATCATTATCCCTTTTGTACAGAAGATGAAACTGGACTCAAACAGGTGGAACAATTTCCCACAGGTCAGTGACAAGCAAGAGGGGACACTGGGTTTTGAACCCACATCTCAAGCTCTGTCTACTCATATTTTCTCTCTAAAATTGGACAGGCAGATACAAAGAATCACAACTTAGAGAGTAGAAACCCAAGAGCAGAAACTTCCACAGCAGCTAGTACTGGGATAGGAAAACCTGCACTGGGATTCATGAATTGCTGGAGGCTAAATGTGGACAAGTCTGAGAGAGAAAAACTCCAAGGGGACTCAGTTCTAGGGTGGCCCTCACACTTTTGTGTCTTGCCTCCAGCAGCTCAACCCGGTTCTCACAGGGAAGATCAGAGAAAAAAACCCCTGAGGCTTCTGACAGGGGCAGGAGAAAAGCAAACCATTTTGAAATATGCCAGACCATTCTGTTCTTCTTAACAAAGACTACCCTCAAGAGAAACTATTTTATAAGAGCTTAATTTACTAGGGTATCATTAATGCCTAGCTGATCTGGGGAAAGGGTAATACCCAATTCCAGTTGGCTCTAGCCATCTTGTACCATCAAGAGGGTTAAAAAAAAAAAAAAAAAAAGAACAGAAAAAAACTAAGAAATCTTTGTGAAGTTCACAGCCCAGAGACACAGGCTGACTGAAAACTGAGACCCAATCATACGACTCCCTTCCCATCACACCTCACCCCTGCATTACTAAAGTCCTATTCCCACAGTTCCTTTTACCCAGTACATCGTGTCTACCATTCAACAAAATATTACAGGGCATACTAAAAGGCGAAAAAGCACATTTGAAGAGACAGAGCAAGAATTAGAAGCAGACCCAGCTATGGTAGGGATATTGGAATTATCAGACGATGTATTTAAAACAACTATGATTAATATGTTAAGGGTTCGAATGGAAAATGTAAACAACATGCAAAAATAGATGGATAACAATAAGCAGAAAGATGGAAATTCTAAAAGAATAAAAAAGAAATGTGATCAATAACACTGTAACAATGAAAAAATGCCTTTGATGGGATCATTAGTAGAATGGACATGGTCAAGGAAAGAATCTCTGAGCTTGAGGATATGTCAATAAAACCTCCAGAATTGAAAAGCAGAAAGACTGGAAAAAGAAAACCACAGGAATATTCAAGAACTGTGGGACAACTCTAATAGGTATAATATACATGTAATAAGAATATCAGAAAGAGCAGAATAAGGGAAAGTAACAGAAGGAATATTTAAAACAATAATGACTGAGAATTTCCCCCAAACTAATGTAATTTGCCAAGCCAGAGATCCAGGAAGCTCAGAGAACATCAAACAGGACAAATGTCAAAAAACTACACCTACACATATCATATTCAAACTTCAAAAATCAAAGGTAAAGAGAAAAAAATCTTGAAAGAAGCCATTTAAAAAAATTAACAGCTTACCTATACAGGAGCAAAGATAATAATTGCATTGAACTTTTTTTTCAGAAACCATGCAAGCAAAAAGAGAGTTGAATGAAATGTTGAGAGTGCTAAGAGAAAAGGCCCACAAACTAGAATTCAGTGCCCTGCCAAATTATCAGTCAAAAGTAGAGGAGAAAGACAGACTTTCTCAGACAAACAAAAATTGAGGGAATTTGTTGCCAGAAACCCACCTTGGAAGAAATATTAAAAGTTCTTCAACAAGAAGGAAAATAACATAGGTCAGAAACTCAAATCTATGTAAGAAGCCAAGAGCATTAGTGAAGAAATAAGTGAAGGTAAAATAAAAAGGGTTTTATTCCTAAGTGGTCTAAGAGATAACAGTTTTTTCAAAATAATAATGGCAGCAATGGGTGAGTTATAGTTTATGTATATGTGAAGTGAACGACAACATACAACTGTTAAAATCTGAAAGAGTCCTTAAAGAGTATATGGTCTGAACTCACATTACAGTTAAATAAAATGAAAAACTATAAAACTAGAAGATAACAGGAGAAAACCTGGATGATCTTGGATGACCGTTGTAGTATCATACAGAATAGTTATACTTCCCTATTATACAGATACTCTAATGATGGATACATGTCATTATATATTTGTCAAAGCCCATAGAATGTACAATACTCAGAGTGAACCCTCATATAAAATATCATTCATTATTTTTATTGATTAAGTCTGGCAACTTTGCTCAATGTATATTTTGTGCATCTGCTATATGCCAGGCAAGTCACACCTTTAAATTAAATTATTTGTGCAATTACTTGTTTTAATGGCTGTCTCCCACATAGACTTTAAGCTCTTGAGGGCAAGGACTATGCCTATCCTGGGATGGTAATAATATGTCAATATAGGCTCATCATTTGTAACAAATGTACCACTGTGGTGGAAGATGTTGATAATGGGGGAGGCTGTGGTTGATAGTGGGGCAGGTGGTAGGTATGTAGGAACTCTGCACTTTCTGCTCAGTTTTGCTGTGAACTTAAAACTGCTCTAATAATAATAAAGTATTAAAACAGGGAAGTTCTACGTAAGCCTCAGTATTCCCTCTGGTCAACCTGAAGAAGAACTGTGGTCTGTTTACAGTCCTTGTTTTCATCCAGTTTAGAATAGCTCCCTTTCAGTCCATGTGTGTCTTTCTCTGCATAACTTTTCCCTGTCTTCCTTAATCCATAGAAGTCAGAGCCTTTCTTGGCTCCCAAGACCTGTAGCAATTTCCTTGGTCATAGAACATGGAAGTAAGATGGCTATACAATTGATCATCCAAATCAAGACAATTTTGAAGGGAAAGAAGGCGCCAAGATAATTACACCAGGATAACAGGCATCCACTTGGACTATCCAGAGCAAAATAGGAAAGATGTTCACTCTTACCTATGGTCCTTTCTAAAGAGAGCTGAGTCAGGTGGGCATGTATATGTATGTGTGTATGTGGGTAGCGGACTAAATGCATTTTAGCACCAACTCTAATTACCTTTTACCCCTAACCAGTAGGTGCCTCAGGAGTGGGCTGTGTTTTATTCTTTTACGTACCGGATTGACTTTTGCAGGGCCTGGCATGTCTCTACTACTTAGCAAGTGTTCATTGAATGAATGAATGGGCTGACGACTCAGCTACATTTCTTCTTTGTTTCTTCTATATCCCCTCCCTCAATTATAAGTTCTGATTCCATTTATGTGTTACCTCTTTCCTTAAACATCCTTCACTCCATCTGGGTGATATCATTCCACTTAGACACGACACAGTCAATAGCATTTATCTCTCATACTGATTTTTATTTTCCTGCTCTGCTGGGAAAAGCCACACTAACCCAGTAATTATAGGAAATTTGCGTGTCAGGGTTTGAAGGCTGGGTTGGTAGTATCAGCCTGGTGAAGATTGGTAGAGGAAAGCTTACACAATAGTGTATTTGAGGGCAAAGACCAAAACACCCCCTCAAATGGGAGCAGTGGCAGACTAGAAAGCCTGTCATGAAGACTTTGAGATTACTCTGTTTATTATATTTAATATGCATATTGAAAAAGAAAATTAAAAAAATGGAGCTTGATTTACACTCCTACAGCACCATTTTGATAGAGGAAAAAAGATGTAGTAAGTTCTTAATAATGCAAAATATTTTTAACTAACCAACCAACCAAATAACAAAAATAGAGAATGTTCTTAATCTAAGGGTTAGATATAATTTTACACCTGATTAAGGCTAAGCATAAGCAAGACATGATATGACTAATTGAGAATCTGAAGAAAGTTCCCTGGGATACAAGCTAGGAAACCTAAATTCCAGGCATGGCTGAAAAGAGTAGCTACATGACTTAACCTCCAGGGGCCTAATTTTTATTTAACTGTAATGTGAGGGAGTTCAGACCATATACTCTTTAAGGACTCTTTCAGATTTTAACGGGTTTTTTTTTTTTTTTTCTTCATGATTTTTTTGTAGATACTTAGTTTGGAACACCCCAGAAGCAGGAAAGGCGGCTCATGCTGTGGCCTGACTTCTAAGACACATTGGCTCCCCAGGCCTTACAACTCTATTATCACAATACAGTAACCTTGGACCTTCTATGTTCTTCTCATTTAGTTACTGGAAGGACCCAGTTACCCTTAGAAACAGGTTTCCTAAGAATTTTCTAGCTTGGAATAATTTCGTGCAACCCCAGGAGAGAAGCTAATGAATGCTCAGGGATGAAAACATATCTAAATTCACATAGTTATGTCATAGTAGAATATTTGGTGAAACGGTGTTTTCTGACATTGCTCAAGTCTTCTCACACTGCATTGCTTCACTCACTCATTCATTCACTTATTCATTTATTCGTTCGGTGCTTTCTGAGTACCTACTAGTAAGTCAATGTTGTTTCACCTGTCAGGAGCCAAAAAGACAGGAAATAAGATCCCTGTGTAAAAACATGGTCTCTTTAGACACATATGCTGACTAAATCGCATTGTTGTAATTTTTTTTTTTCATTCAACAGCTGACTGCCTTAGCATTCTCACTGAAGAATACTGTACATTTATTTTTCTGCCCAGGGCGGTACGGCAGAATGGCAGATATTGCTCGTATTAAGTAAGATACACTGTTTCAGAAACAATAGCCTCCCTTAACTCCCTACCCCCTGCCAAATATAATGTTAAGGAACAAAATTTTTTTCATTTAACAGACAAATAAGAGCTCTGTTCCCTACATTTTTTCAGGGACCGGACTGACGGAGGCTGCGCCAGCTTCAGTACTTCCTTACCAGTTTACTCGGATACCAGTATTCAGCCAAATGAAAGGGAAGAGCACGGAAGATTGCATGTAAGTTTGTATGGGTCAGGCCTTCTGATGGCGCTGAACCCTTTTGCTCACCTCCTATTGGCTACAACTCAGTCACATGATGAGAGAGAGAGAGAGAGAGAGAGAGAGAGAGAGAGAGAGAGAGAGAGAGAGAGAGAGAGAGATAGAGAGAGAGATAGAGAGAGAAGTCGGCTGGGAGCTGTAGTCTAGCTCTGTGTCAGAAAGAAGAAAAAACTGCCAGCAGTCTTGGCCATGTTGCTTCATGTGCAACCACATGGTGAAATGTGTCCTCCAAACTTCCCTTTTATTAAGTCATTGTATGAATTCCTATTCAGATTTAGTTCAAGTTTGTCGAGGATGATTTGCTTTGATTGTTAAATGGGTATTCATCCTTCTTGAAAGTCACCTTACTTGCTTTTTTCTATGGCATGTACCAGATGCTTTTAGAATTCTACAAATAAAGGCAAAGGTTCAATATTGTTGTTTAATAATCAAACACAGACCATGAGTTGTAAAGTTTTATCTTTATATCTCACTCAATTTCTTTTTCACCATGGACAATAAAACATAATTATGCAACATTTCAGACAACTTACATGATATGCTTTATTAAAATAAACAAACAAAAACAACAATAGCAACAAGAAAAATCCTGCCTTACTTTAGAGCTATTTCTTAGGAATTAAAGGAAGAGAGAGTTAATGATACATATTTTAATAAATCTAATGAAATGTTAGTATAGAATAATTTCTATTTCACAAGAGGGATACATTTGTATAATCATGGAAATATGATTTTGCCTACCATTAGCAATTCAATGTTGGGAAATTATTCAACCTATCAGAAATGTTTTTCAGCAACTTATATGACTACCCATTAAATCTAAAATGTGGAGATTTGAGTGTAGGTATAAGTGTTAGGCTAGACTGCTGAATTACTTTAAAGAGACACAAAAGGAATCGTGGACTGAGGTCTACAGGGTGGTCCCTTGAATAGAATTTTAATTTAAAATGTCCCATGAAACAGTTAGCACTACTAGATGTCCATATGGCTTACTCCTGCACTGTATTTTCTGCTCTTTTCAATGAGACCTTCTCTGACTATTCTATGAAATACAGCCTCCCCCATTTACTTTCTATCCCCTGTCTTGGCTTTATTTTTACTTCATAGCACTTTTTTGCAATCATGCATTATATGATATATTTACTTGTTTATTTGTTATTGTCTCTATGAATCCCTAGAATATAAGCTCAAGGAGGGCAGGAACTTGGTCTTTCTTGTTCATTATCGTACTCCCAGACCTTGAACAGACAGTACCTGAAATACATTAGGTGCTCAATAAACTGAGGTTGAATGAATGACTTGTTTCGTATAGAAGTGAGGTTGCCCTATGGTCGCCTAACTGAGGCATTGGTCATTGGTTATGACCCACTGTGTTATCATAACCCAGTGTCAGTTAGTTTTTGCTGTTGAAATAACTGCCCCAAAACTTAGCGGCTCCAAACAACAATTATTTATTTAGCTTATAATTTTCTGGGTCTGCAATTTGGGCTGGGCTTTCAGCTGGGTGGTTTTTTGGTCTTGGCTGGGCTCACTCATGCATCTGTGGTCAGCTTCGAGTCAGCTAGGCGGCTCTGCTTCTGGGGGTTGGCTGGCTGTCACCTGCGGTGATGGGAGTGACGAGGCATGTCTCTCTCATCATCTAACAGGACAGCCAGGCTATTGGCATGGAAGATGCCCAGGGTTTCAAGAGTGAGGGCAGAAGGTAGAAAGCCTTTTGAGGTTTATGTTCAAAATGGAACAAAGAACGTGTGCTGTAATCTATTGGCCAAAGCATGTCATCATGCAGCCCAAGTTCAAGGGATGGAGAAATAGACTCTGCCTCTAAAAGGATGGTGTTGCAAAGCCCGCTTCCAATAACATGAATCTAGGAAAGGGACAAGCTTGTGGACACTTTTGGAATCTATCACCAAACCTTCACTGTTTTGGTCTGGGGGGTCTACTGATCCTGGACAAGTGCCTCTTCCACAAAAGCATCATAAAACCAAGGCAAGCTAATATACAAAGTTCAAATGCACATCTAGGGGCAATACCCTCATCTGCATATTCAGGAAGCCTTCCCTGTGAGGGAGGACTGATTGTCAGCCCTGTAACAGCCACCTCCTCTTCTTTCTCTCCCACAATATTGATTATATTCCATGCTCATGTGTCTCTGCTCAGGTATCCACCTTACTTCTCAATAAAAAGAGATGCTGTTTCAAAATAAATAGCCCGACACATTGTAAAGTTGCTGCAGATACTTAGAAACAATACTTTCTAAATATTTATAAGCTATATTTCAAAATCTGTTCTATTCGGTGAATTGTGTAAATAAATATCAGACCTGCGAGTTACCATCCCACAGCGCCAGTGCCGCAAGTGCAATTACTCATCTATAAACAGACAAGTCATCATTTAAAACTCTGTCCTCCGCCTTACAGCTCTGTCTTTGGATTCTATCCAGGAAACAAACCGAAAAGTGTGAAACTTGTTTTTTTCTTACTAAAAGAAGTAAGAAGATTATCTTCATTATGAGGAGAAATGGCAGTGTTGGTGTTATTTATTTTTTGATTACTATAGGACATAGGAGAAACCATCTACTTAAACTGACCCCACTCTTAATTGGAACAGGGTAGAGGGACATGGGGGAGGAACCAAGAGGTGGAATGAGGATAGGAGAAGCAGAGAGTCTTTCTGCAAAGTTGGAGCTTAATCCTCTTGAAAAGTTCCAGGCTTGCCGAGCTGTAGTCTGGATGGACAGGTCAGCCAGATGTGAGTGCTTAGGTTACAAATCTGGAACAATATTCCAGTGCTTACATGGCTGCAGGATATGAGGATAAGAAGGGAGCAGAAAGACCCACGAGTAATTCATATAATATGTCGGCGAAGAGCATCCACACTTTGTGTTTTTCCCTGTCCTAGGGATGTTCATCTTCCAAGAGACAGGATGCAGATCTAGACAGAGATGAGAAGTTTGTAATAAAAGCCTGGATATAGCAAAGCTAATATATGGAGATTAACCACAAATCTGCAAGGGTTTTGGGAAGGGGTGGTTCAGTATGGTGAGGAATTTAGGGGGTCTTCAATGTAAACTTTTGGGGTAGATAGCAGATTAATCTAGAAAAAGTGTCTCTGGCAAGATAGGCAAAATTGAAAAAAAAAAAGAAATGAATTAGGGTATCTCAAGATTGTGAGAAAGTGGTACTGAATGCAGAGTAGGGTGGTCTGAATGCAGAGGGGTTTGTGTTGGGGACTAACAGGAGCTGTGAAGGTGGAGAGTGTGTAATGTGTTTCCCCAAAAATAAGACCTAGCCGGACAATCAACTGTAATACGTCTTTTGGAGCAAAAATTAATGTAAGACCCGGTATTATTATGTTATGTTATGTTTTATGTTATGTTACGTTACATCATGTTATGTTCTATAAGACCTGGTCTTATATTACATTACATTATATAAGACCCAGTCTTATAACATAGTAAAATAAGACAGGTGTTATATTAATTTTTTCTCCAAAGACACATTGGAGCTGATGGTCCGGCTAGGTCTTATTTTCGGGGAAACACGGTAGGGAACCTGGGCCTATTTTAATGGTAACTGGAAGCCGCTGATGACTTTTAAACCAGTATATGAAAATGAGTGTGTGAGAAGATGTGGGCCAGAATGTTGTGTGGCATCTCCCACCACATTTAGAGCCCAAGACACAGCATTCCCATCTCCAGTGATGAATTTTAGCAAAGGTAGATGGAACCAGACATGGCCTATTGACCATCTATAACCCACTAGAAGTTTCTGTGTCAACGATAGATACTGATTAACAAAGGAAAGAGACTGAGTCAGCCCCCCTCCCCCCCGAATCTGAGAGGTTACATTCCAAGGCACAGGCATACCGACTTAGGAGTAGCAGTTACTTTCAAGGCTTTTTGTTCATCATTACAGAAAATGACTCTTCTTCTGGAAACTTGGAAATTTGAAGCAATCTCTCTCGTTAGTCCCTACGCTTCCCTCACTGTTGGTCACTGGTATTGTACTATAATTCTCAATAGGCAGGTTCTTCAAACAAACAAATCAATGAGCAAAAACAAGCAAACCTCCTGATCTAATGAAACATCCTCACCATCATTCCTTACATTAGCGTCTTTTCTCTCAAGCTTTTTCTGATGATTTATATTGGCTCTCTCTTTCCCAACTTTTCTAAGGCAGATTATGGCCTAATACAGATCTCTACTACTGATCTGTTATTTTTACTTTTATACTCTTACCAGATCACCTCATCTCTTCCTCCTGTCCATAATGCAGACACAACTAGAAGAAAGGTAATATTTTCTATTTCGGAAAGAGATTTAAAACCTCCCTTTAATTCATTTCATGAATTTCATTGGAGAGTTAGAAGCGATATTTTTAAAAACTAATTACTTTTTCTGAAAATAACAATTGTTTACCATAAAACTTTAAACCACAAGAAGGTATAAGAAATAATAAAATCATGGAGAATTCTAATTTACAACGGTAACTAATATTAATATGTGGAAATATGGTCTCTGTTCTCTTGTTCTAAATGTTTACATGCACAGGAATACCCATATACACAGAGCTTTTTATCTAGGAACGAGAGAGAGAGAGAGCTATAATTTTATTTTCTTCACTATTTTTTTAGAGAAAATGTGAAGGAAAAACATATGGCACAAATACTTTATATAATTTATATATACTATATTTATATAGTTTTTATATAAACAACTTAAAATATCAGTATTTTTCTGGTTTATTCAAGCTTGGCAAAACTTAGAACTTCTTTACAAATTCAATAATATATTAAAACAGAATCAATGTCATTGTAAGGGCTACAGGGCAGGGAAAAGAAAGCAACAGACAGACTAGTAATTATAGTGGAGCCAGCTACCAGAAAGGGTTAGGGGTCTCTTAATAAGTCTGTTAGTGTTTGTAGTACTGTCTAACCCCCTTCCCAATTTGAGATTTTACAGCCTCCACATAAATATTTTTAAAGACCTAAATTGGTTCTTCAAGGTGTGAACGGCAGAGCTACTTTCCTTTATTAAAAAAAAAAAAAAAATCCCATTGTTTAGAAGCGTTGAATGCTTGCCTTAAAGACACGGTATATGCAGCAAAGAGGAACTGTAATTAATATAACATATAATTTTGTTGATAACATTCTCCTCTATAAGAATTTAGGAGTTACTGAAAACACCTATCCAGAAAAATAACCTATTTAAAATGCCTTAAATCTACTGTCTTATTTCTCAAAATGTTTATTCTGAATAAAAGATGCCTTGGGAGTATAAATGGAAAACACTTTGGAAATTAATATAAACTAGGAAAAAAGCTTGTTTCTATAATTAGCTTCCACTCTCAACCAAGAGCAGAATGATCAATATGGGGATGGGGCATATTTTTGTCTGAACTTAGTTCCGATTCAATACGTTTCTTTCTTTTTGTTTTTTGCAAAAAGTCGCAATAATGTAACTTACAAAGTTTCTGGAAATATTTATTGTATACAGCCAAGAAGATGAAAAGAATGTAACTATTATTCTTGGTTTGTTTTGAGGTTATTTACTTAGGGCTAAGCACCTCATTTTTCTTGTGTACAAAAAGTAATTATGCAGTCAAAAGAAATATAGCTCATATACTTCAAAACATATGAAAAATGTAAAACTTTATTACACACATTAATTTCTAACAAAGGACATCTCTAACATCAGTGTAACTGGGACAAGCCAGATAACTGATGTATATATACGGATGTTTCTCCCAAATGGGTTTTATAAAGGCAAACAAACAAATAAACAATTTCTTCTTTTATGTCTGCCTCCCTTTTATAAATTTTCACTTCCCAATAGAGGCAATAGTTTTGAGGATTTTTTTTTTTTTTGGTGTGTGTGTACATTAATATATTCTGCTCAAGTTAGTCTTGCTAGTTCTCCCCACCCCTCATTTTTCATTTTATTGTTTCAAGCTACTCAGGTTGAATCCATTTGTACATGTAAAAAAGCAAAGATATGAAAACTTACAAATTATAAACTAAACAGGTCCATGGTTTTTTGAACTCGGATCTTGCCCATTCTGACCTTCCAGAAAGGTCAGCATATTCTTGGAAAGCCACTTTTAGTGTGAGCCAGGCCTGGTCTGCTTGCCCTCACTCTTTCATTCCCTGAACAGCAGTTCCTTGATAACAAGATCTGGATCTTTGCCACTCTGGGCAGGAAGATTTGTGAGTTGACATCAGTTGTCTTGGGGCCCAAGACAAGTGATGGCTGATTCACTGGGGGCATCATGCTGCACAATACGGTATGTGGCTAATGTAAAGGGTGATGGGGGGGCAGGGGTGCTGCTCCCCTTGTATGCACTAACTGATAACTGGAGAAATCATTACCTCAATGAAAGGAAACATAACTGTAATAAAAGCAAAATAAACCTTATCTCATATGGGGGTAACAGAACTTAACATTTTAAACTGTTAAGGCAGAAGCCGTCAGTGGGATTTCATTCTGGTTAAACCTGCAAGAATTGTTTCTATAGGAAGCTATTTGTTTTTTATAAGTAAAAGAGAAATTTGTCAGAGGAAAGGTGAGTGTACGTCTGTGTGTGTTTGTTTGGAGGTTAGTGAAGGGTGAGAGAGTGGCTCATAGTAATGAGAAATATCGCAAGGTAAAGGAATAAATATTTCCCTCAGGATAAGATAATCTATGACAATACAGAATTTCTTTCAGAAATAAAAAGCATAGCACTCATTGAATTCAGTCAAGCAACATAATGTTTTGAACACCTAAACAAAATAAAATCTGTAGTCCAGTTTGATGAGTAACTGATTTGATGATGCATTGTTTTAACTTAGCAAAGCAGACTGTTTTCAAGAAAATAATGGATATAGAAGTTACACACTTCTGAACTGCAGTATATGTTCCCCCTCTAGTCTTTGTTTTTCCTCTGCAGTAGTACGAAGAGGGGGAAATCTTTCAAGAGAGAATTGGCTATGAATGGTGTTCAGGAGTTTTCTGAATGGGATTTTAGAAATAACAATTAGACTCTGGACTGGATGTCAATACTCCAACATTAACTTGCCACAGAATTAACACCAATGTTTAGGTTTGATGTCTCATTCCCCCTTCTGTTCTTTTAAGAATCCTTCATGTGTTTTCCAGTGTTTATCTGGGCGCTTGGGAAGGGGTGTAAAGAGATTGTGAAACAGATTACCATTTAAATGCAAAAAATTTTTTACATCTTGACATCCAACATTTAAACTTAAAGTTGGAAGCTATTGAATGAGAATGATGACTCTGCTATCAAGAAATGACACTGACAAACTGTCTTAGGGATTCTTTTGACATCATAAAGGTGTATATTTCTTTAAAGCAGTCAAGACTGACATCTTTACAAAGGGAGCTCCTCAAGTTTGCCTCTGTTTTTGCTGTCAAGTTATGAGACATTTGTGGAGATGACGCTAGAAAATATAAGTTTTCCCATGAATAGATTTCTGAGGTCTTTTGCCCATCTTTCAGGGCTGACTTATCTATTGTATGTAGTGCCAAGGCCCACAGTACTTTTAGGGACCCACAAAAATGTCTTAATTGCTTTAAAAATTAGAACAAAAAGTGAACTGCTAGGTTAAAGAAAATGTCTTAATGTGTAATATTAATACATTTTTTTAATACCAACAAGTCATAAAATATAATTTAATATTTCTTGACAGAGGAAGTAGTCCACAAAGGTAAAAGGGCCTGTAGGGCCGGTGAGAGTCACATGTGCCCTCCCGCCCCAATTCGCTGCCTTCCTCTCTGAAACCCGCCTCCTTATATGAACTTTGTAAATGCACGCATTTCCATTTCTTATCAGTCAAATGAAAGTATCATCTCATAGGGTTGTTCTGAAGATTACACAAAGTAACAAACCCAAGAGCATTTTGTAGACTGTCAAGACCTTTCATAAGTGAGATCACATTATTATTTTCTTGGTGATGGTCATTATCATCTGTCTAGTCACTGAAGCTAGAAATCTGGGATTAAATTTGAATTCTGTCTCTCTATCTCTCCTTCCCAATGGCCACCAGCATCTTTAATTTCCACCTCTGCCACGGCTCTGAAATCCATGTCTTCTTTTCTGTTCCCATTGCTAAAGTACTCTCTCTCTTTCTTTCCCAAACTTTTTTATAATGGAGAACTTAGACATACACAAAAGCAGACAGAAGAATATAACACACCCCATATGCTCATTGCCCAGTACCCCTAATCACTCCTGCTCTATATCCATATGCCAGGCCACCTTTGGAACAAATCTCAGGCATCATGTGATTGTATCCATACGTATTTCAATGTTTCTCTACTCAATAAGAACAGTTTTTAAAAAGTATAAAATCACAATACTATACTCACCCTTAAAAAGAGCAACAGCTTCTTAGTTCACCAAATATCTAGTCAGTGTTCATATTTACAGTTGTCTTATAAATGTCATACATGTTTTTTAAAGTGTGTTTTCAGCCAGTCTCCAAATACAGTCCTAACATTATGCTTTGAGGTTCGCTCCCAATCTCTTTTTGATTTCTCCACCATTTGTATATTAATTCATCTTTACACCATACTGTTGCTGTAGCTCGGCTTCTTGTTTCCACATTCTTTTCTCTCTGATTTACTTCCCACGCTGATGTTGACATTACCTAAAATGGATTTGATCATGTGATTCTTTTCCTTAAAAAAACAATACTACAAGCTTCAAAATATTTACAGGATGAAGCCCACTTATTCATTTGTGTGTTTGTTATATGTGCAGACTACTGAAAGCCTTCAATCATATGGCCTAAATATACCCTTCCAAACTGATTTCCCATCACTTCTCCTATTCCTTCATCCACAACCCTCCACGTCCCTCCCTGACACTCTGCATTATTCTTTTTCAGGACCTTTGTCAGGCTGTTTTTATCTGTCTTGCCAGGAAAACCCTCTTCTGTCTTTGCTTATCAAAATCCTACTCATCTTTTAGAGGTTAGTTTGGATTTCACTTCCTTTCTGATGCTTTTGTCAATACTCTCCATCTAAATTAGCCTCCCCTGGCCCCCATCCCCTGTGCTTCCTTATGGCATTTTGATAATACATCCTAAATGCTGATTATAAGAATAACAGCATCTAAACGCTTTAAATGCCTTAAGTCATTTAATATTTCCAACCACCCTTCAGAGAAGGTACTACTATTATCCTTACTTACAGGTGAAGGGACAACAATATTAGCTAACATTTACTAAACGTCCTTTAGGTCCCAGCCACTGATTTCTCTGAATGTAATTCTGATGGCGTCCTCTTGACATAGGTTCTGTTATTAGGCCTGCTATCTATTTGAGGTCTATGAGGCACACAATAACTTTGTTCAAGGTCTTGCATCTAGTAAGTGATGGAGGAAGGCCTGGAACACAGGTATTTGGGCTCCGGAACCCATACCCTGAAGCACTGTGCTAGATTGCACTTATGGGCACATACAGTTCTTATGAAAAATATCTAAGCATATATATGTGTACGTGTGTGTGTTATTTTATAGGTCTCCTTTTGGAACATATATTCCTCCAGGCTGGCGCTTATGTAATTCTCCAGTGCAGGACAGTATATGTATTAGACATTTAAATGTTAAATGAATTAAACATCTTGAATTAACTTTAAAGTATTTGTTAACTGTAACGACGAAAGATCATTGAGAAAGAAGAGCTATAATTTCTGAAATTCAATATAGTTCAATGTAAAATCAAGGTCAAGTTTACCAAAAAATTAAAAAGAACGATCTGCATACATAGTTTAGCAGCATATGTGTTATGAAAAGCAATGCACATTACAATAGAACTAAAATGTACTAGTAATGAAATTACATGGTTTTCCTTCTTTTTGAGAAAATGTGAGACAAAAATATGGAATATTAAGCTATAAAATGATGCATATTCCTGTGTCCTCAAATAAAAGATATTTCACAAACAGGCCCATTGTCATTATGTTGGTGTTCTGACTGTGATATACAGACTATTTGTTCAGAGGTAGATAAACTATTTCTTTTACACATGCAGCAATCACGGCTGAAACTTGAATAGATTTGGGGAGAGAATGGGATGAGTTGTGAAATGGTTTTTGAAACTGCATTGACTACTCCAGTTTAGGAAAGAAGCAAAGCAACCAATGGCTCCTCCCAGGGTCTGAGCTTGCCATTCATTTGGAATTAAGATGGATAATGAAACTACAGATCCATCGGTTTTAGGATGATTAAGAAACAAGATAGATGCCATGCTTGGAGCCATCGTAGAAACTCTTCCAGTGAGATTCTTGCAGCTTGCCACCAAATACTATAGGAATATTGTTACCTTTCTAAAGAATACAATTTTTTTTTTTTTTTTAAATTGAATATAAGAGTTGGAGAACTTCACAGGTAAGAAAGTTGGAGAACTTCACAGGGGCCAAAAGTGACAAAATAAGTTTTTAGCTCTGAACTATCAAATTTCTCAATGACATTTAGCTGAGAGGTTTTGTAAGTTCATCTTCTGAACTCTCTTCAAAGGCAAGGCCTGTGGTGCACAAGGTCCCACCAGCCCCATGCGTGGGATCTGCAGCTCCAATTTCTAATGTCTTGACTTCACTTTGCAGGAAAAAACAATTGTACTTTTCCAAAGAGCGAGAGCGAGTGAGAGAGAGCGAGAGCGAGAGCGAGAGCGAGAGCGAGAGAGAGAGAGAGAGAGAGAGAGAGAGAGGGCCCTGGTGTTTGCAGACCCCTCTCCCCTAAAAAACTCAGTCCAGGAATAGGACTTCAAATCAGAAAAATTTTGGAATCCTTAATGACTAATTTAACGGATAACTTCCTGCCTTCTTGATTTCCTATTTCCGAGCAGACAGCATTCCCTCCCTTAATGGTTACTTTAAAATTATTTGCACCTGCTATCAAAGACCCGCCCCCCCCCCCCCCCCTTGTATCTCTTTTTCCAGGACACTGCCAACTCCTAAACATCCTAGGTATGCCAATGCTATAAAAACACAACATGCATAACCCATCAGTTTTTGGTTTGAGCCTAACAAATGGAAGCAATTAAAAAAAAATGCTTAATTCACCATTGACTAGGGATGGAGACCTGACAGACCCGTGACTGTGTATCTCCATCTGTATGGTCACGGGAGCAAGGGTAAAATTGTCAGTTCGTATTGTCCTAGGAGGTAGGTAAAAACCGTGGGCTAGTGGATGGATAAGGATGGTCTTTTGTGGACATGTCATGTGATTTCTCGTTGATGACTGCTGTTCACTTTGATAGAAATTTGTTAAGCATCTTTGGTAGTATTACTGGGTTCCATATTACATATAATGTGAACAAACAGGATTGTGTGTCTTGAACTTTGTTAAATAGTGCCAATTTCAAATATTCCACACTGGTTGTTTTTATAGGAATAAATTCACACATTAGAAAGAGACCCATTTTTAGGCCCTACGGTCTGGTCTGCCTTTTGATTTTGTAAGAATTGTCATTGCATTTGAGAAGCCTGACTTCAAGGTGTTTATAATCTAGTTAGTAGGATTAACTGTTGTGTATGAAATTTAACAGCTTCCTGAAATGTTACCCTCAAAGAGCTATGGAAATCACGAGCAGCCCAGGAGGTGGTGGTATTGTTGCAACGTAAGGCAGAGTAGAAATGATACATTCAAATAGGAAGGATGGCAGTACCGGGCATTCCTGGGCACCAGAATAAGCCGTTTGTGTTTATGACAGTGAACCCAAAAGATGAAAGGAGCCCATGATTAACAACTAAAGACAGATGCAAAGAGAAAGGGAAGGTTCACAATCTCTTTCTCTCTCTGTTTTTTTTTTCCCGGAGTTGAGGAAAACCCCTAGAAGTATTAAGCCCCTGGTGGAACTTGTTCCCCAGAAACGTTCTTCTCAGCAAAAGGGGGTGAAGACGAATGTTCAGAGTTTCTGGCCAACAGCCTAGAATTTCATTCCTTGAATTTATACTCCCTTTTGGTTAATCTTCAAACACTACGAAAGAATGGAGGGGTTAAGGTCTTTTTAAAATACAGCCTCTCAAAAGTTGATTTTTCTATTTGCTTTTCCTATAGGACTTTGGATGATAATAGAACATTCCAAAACTGTGTTGCCCAATTCCAGACAAACTGTGCTCTCTACCGATTCTGACTTAGGACATTCTTGATTTTTTTTTTTCTCTTTAGTCTGTGTCCATTTGTTTTAAAGAATGATAAAAGTATTACTTAGCCTTTCTGACGATTATGAAGAGGAGGTTTCTGTTTTCCTTTGGTTTAAGAAGGTCTTCAGGTTTAGGAAATGAAGTGAATAAGAGAAAGCAGGGTGCTTTTAAAAATGGCTCACAGTTGGCATTGAAGAAAGTGAGAAGAGATTAAAAATTGTTTTTCTCTTTCTTGATGAACATTACGATTAAGTCTTTCCTCCAGCAAATTATCCTCATTCTTCATTTAACAATGACCAAAAAAAGGAAAAACATCAGGAAGGAACCACAGCCTTAATTTTTAATTTCCTGGTTTTTGTCAGTTTATGTCACAACATTAATTTTATTTCCACATAGGAGGGACGGTTGCAGGTAATTAATATTACTTTTCTGTACTCCTCCCAGAGGAAAAATACCCTATCGTCAGTACCCAGTTATTAAAGCACAGAACAAAAGAAAAGTGAGTCTGAGATGTAGAAAGAACTATCCCTAAGTGTCACTTTACACGCAGGAGGTGGGGGTAGGTAGTTTCTCATTGGAACAATGGTACTGGAGTTCGTTCATCATCAGGCAGGCCTACTTGCTAATTAGATACCATCCCAGCCAGTGCTATGAACCTGAGTATGTCACCCTTTTAGAGGTCCTGTTACAATTTTGGTGACACTTCTGCAAGGGGGAGTTTTTTGCTTTCTGTTCCTCATTTGCCCATCCTTTATGGAGCAAATGTTGAACACCTGAAAATTGAATTTGATAGCATCTCACCAAGCTTCTTAGAAGCATTTTCCTTCTCCCCTCTCTGAATTCAGAGTCTGAACAAACCCACGTGTGGATCTAGCCCAGGATCCTCAAACATTTGTAAAATGCCTTTAAATGAAAGAAGAGTGTCCTGGTACCCTGCTAAACCCTGCCTGTAATCTGCAGCCTTACAAGGAGACAAAGAAGCTCTGGTGTCCTTTAATGTAATTGGAACAAAGATAGGATGATGGCCTTCGAAGTAAACATGAAATAATTATGTGTAGGTTATGCAAAAAAGCTTTGTTCCTAAATACTGGAAAAGCAGTCACCCTGAAACAATGGGGCAAATTAGTATGCAGCCAGCTCAAGGCTCTTAGATACAAGTGCACACACACACTTACTCACAAGCTCCCAGTGACAAATGTTTGGTGCTTGCTGGGAGGTCAACACTAAGAATCTTTCCTGGGAAGGCAGCATGTCAGATTTCAGACACTTTCCCTACAAATGGTCTTTTGCTGCTCAAAGGGGGGCTTTCTGATCCAGATAATAAAGTCCATTTACATGAAAAGATGCCGCTTTCAATGACATGATTAATTTCGGAAATACCTGGCATCTGAATGAAGCGGAGACTTCAAGAAATGACTGATGATGAGAAAAGATAATTAGGCAAATGTCAAGAGTTTTGCTTGGTGACTGAGGGGCTGGCATGGCTAGGTTATCCTATACTCATTCCAAATGGAAATGAAAGGGCTTTGTGGGAAGTTGGGGATGATCAACCTATGGTTACATATAAACTCTCTTTAGCTCATGTTTCTCTGGATTTTACTCCATCATGACCAGTGAGCAGCCAATGCTTACCTTCAATGACTTCTCAGTGAATCCCAGACAAAGCTAGCCTTGTTTGTCACGAGGCCTGAAAAAATGTAAATTTATCTTGCCTTACATGTCATTTGTTCAAAAGTGACCTCTTTGTTCTGAACCTTTTCAAAAATCTCATTGACTTTTCCTCCTCTCCCCAAAGAGGAATACAAAAAGGGGAAAAAGCCAAACACCATTTAAGACTCTTCAGAAAGGACTTTGAAGACCAAGGCTGAAGTGGGGGGTAATGCAAAATACCTCCCATACATTTTCTTGAAACCCTTTCTTCACTTTTTTGTTTGTTTGTTTGTTTTGTTTTGTTTTTTTAAACCGGATTTTTTCATTGGTGAATTGGAGGATGTCAATGATGAGATTAGTGACCGCCACAAATTAGAGTTGATGGAAAGCTGGGCACCCCTAGTGGGCTGAAAAAGTATTTCTCAAAAGGAACTTTTGAGAATAAAGGAGTCTTGGAACAGTGGCAAGAGAGACGGAGGTTCTTTCCTTATTTTTCCGACAGTACATCTTAATTCCTCCAAAAACAGTATTTATTATAGATTAGAGCAGGGTGTCCAAACTGTGGCCCGCAGGCCAACTGAGGCCCGCAATCCATTTTTAATTGGCCCGCAGCAAATTCCAAAAATATATTTAGTTTACTTAAATAAACCAGGTGAGGCAACACGTACTTCACCTCGAGTGAGTGGCCCAGCTGTTTGTATATTTTACCGCATACGGCCCTTGGTGAAAAACGTTGAAAAAAGTTTGGATACCCCTGGACTAGAGGTTTGCAGCGATACTGTGGCCTATGAGTGATTCTTTAGCAACCCTAACCTCTTCACTTTACTGTTTCTTCCTCTGGCTGACTGGTTTCTAAAGGAGAAAAGTACCTTCCTCTATGACACCATTAGCAGGCAATGGAACCCCTCCAAGAAGAGATGAGATGATCCAGAGAAAGATCCTGGCTAACCATTTAGGCGTGGGCACACCAATTCAGCTTTACATCTGATGTTGGTTAATGGTTGCTATGGGTTGAATTGTGTCTCCCCCACCAAAAAAAAAAAATGCTAACCCTTAGTGCCTCAGAATGTGACTTTATTTGGAAATAGGGTCTTTGCAGATGTAATTAATGAAGATGAGGTTATACTGGAATGGAGTAGGCTCTTAACTCAATGGGTCCAGTGTCCTTATAAGAAGATGATGTGAAGACACGCAGGGCAAACCACCATGTGACTCCAGAGGGAGAGACTGGAGTCATGAAGTTGCAATCCAAGGAATGCCAAGGATTGACTGCCATCACCAAAAGCTAGGAATAGACAAGGAAGGATTCTCCTCTACATGTTGCAGAGGGAGTGAGAACCTATTGATACTTCAATTTTGGATTTCTGGCCTCCAGAGCTGTGCGACAATAGATATCCCTTTTTTTTGGTGTTTGTTTTTTCTTCTTCTTTTTTTTAAATTGAAGTTTATTGGGGTGACAATTGTTGGTAAAGTTACATAGATTTCAGTGTACAGTTCTATAATACATCATTTGTATGTCACATTGTGTGTTCACCACCCAGAGTCAGTTCTCTTTCCATCACCATATATTAGATCCCCTTTACCCTCATTTACCACCCCCCCTTCACCTTCTGGTAACCCATAAACTATTGTCTGTGTCTATGAGTTTTTGTTTCATCATTTGTTTGTCTTGTTCTATCATTGTTTTCAGTTTTATATGCCACATATCGGCAAAATCTTATGGTTCTCGAATTTTTCTGTCTGACTTATTTCGCTCAGCATAATAATCTCAAGATCCATCCATGTTGTTGCAAATGGTACTATTTCATCTTTTCATATGGCAGAATAGTATTCCATTGTGTATATATACCATACCTTCTTTATCCATTCATTTATCAAAGGACACTTTGGTTGTTTCCATGTCTTGGTCACCGTAAATAAAGCTGCAATGAACATTAGGGCACATATATCTTTATGGATAAATGTTTTCAGATTTTTTTGGTAGATATCCAGGAGAGGAATTGTTGGGTCATATCGTAATTCTATTCTTAATTTTTTGAGGAATCTCCACACTACCTTCCATAGCAGCTGCACCAGTCTGCATTCCCACCAACAGTGTATGAGGGTTCCTTTTTCTTGATAGCCTCTCTAACACTTGTTACTATTTGTCTTGTTGATGACAGCCATTCTGACTGGAGTGAGGTGATATCTCATTGTGGTTTTTATTTGCATTTCTCTGATGATTAGTGACGTTGAGCATTTTTTCATATGTCTGTTGGCCATTTGTATGTCTTCTTTGGAGAAATGTCTACTCAGGTCCTCTGCCCATTTTTTTACATTGGACTGTTTGTTTTTTTTGTTGTTGTTGAGCTGTATGAGTTCCTTATATATGTTGGATATTAGCCCCTTATCAGAGGCGCTGTTGGCAAAAATCTTCTCCCATTCAGTTGGTTGTCTCTTTATTTTGTCGATGGTTTCTTTTGCTGTGCAGAAGCTTTTAAGTTTGATATAGTTCCATTCGTTTATTTTAGCTTTTACTTTCCTTGCCTTTGGAGTCAAATTCATAAAACGCTCTTTGAACCCAAGGTCCATAAGTTTAGTACCTATGTTTTCTTCTATGCAGTTTATTGTTTCAGGTCTTATGTTTAGGTCTTTGATCCATGTTGAATTAATTTTGGTACGTGGTGACAGATAGCAGACTAGTTTCATTCTTTTGCGTGTGATTTTCCAATTCTCCCAGCACCATTTATTGTAGAGGCTTTCTTGTCTCCATTGTATGTTTTTGGCTCCTTTGTTGAAAATTATCTGTCCATATTTGTGTGGATTTATTTCTGGGTTTCCAATTCTATTCAATTGGTCTATGTGTCTGTTTTTCTGCCAATACCACACTGTTTTGATTATTGTTGCTCTGTAGTACAAGCTAAAGTCAGGGAGTATGATACCTCCAGCCTTGTTCTTTTTCCTTTTTGCTTTGGCTACTTGGGGTCTTTTGTGGTTCTAAACAAATCTGATGATTTTTTGTTCTATTTCTTTAAAAAATGCCATTGGGATTTTGATGGGGATTGCATTAAATCTGTATATTGATTTGGGTAATATGGCCATTTTAACTATGTTGATTCTTCCAATCCATGAGCACGGAATGTCTTTCCATTTCTTTGTGTATTCTTCAATTTCTTTTAAAAATGTCCTATAGTTTTCAGCATATAGATCTTTCACATTCATGGTTAAGTGTATTCCTAGGTATTTTATTCTTTTTGTTGCATTTGCAAAATAAATTGTTTTTTTTTTGTTTTAAATTTCTTCTCTGAGATTTCATTGTTAATATATAGGAATGCAATGGACTTTTGTAAGTTGATTTTGTAGCCAGCAACTTTACTATATTCGTTAATTGTTTCTAATAGCTTTTCGGTGAAGTCTTTAGGGTTTTCTATATGTAGCGTCATGTCATTTGCAAAAAGTGACAATTTAACTTCATTTCCAATTTGGATGCCTTTTATTTCTTTCTCTTGCCTGATTGCTCTGGCTAGAACTTCCAATACTATGTTTAAAAGCAGAGGTGATAGGGGACAGCCCTGTCGTGTTAGATTTCTCTTTTAAGCTACCCAGTTTGTTGTACTTTGCTATGTCCGTTCTTGGAAACTGATACAATGGTTATATAATTTAATATAGCAGGCCTATAAAGAAGTGGAAATATTCTCTTTTGCCCCGACTTAAACTTTTATAGTCTTACTCCAATTCCATCATAGTGGAGAGAGATGGGTTTATTAAGAGACAGTATCACCTGTCACAAAAGGTGAAGGGTATATCACTCCATATTTGCCAGAAACAGAGAATCTGTCTCTAAAAAGCTTGACTAACTGTAAACATACTCCCAGACTATGTAAAACTGCTCATCAAGTGCCATGGCAGCCACCCAAAATGAAATGCTCCATGTATTTAGTGAAATACTATATGCTAAGTGCATTAAGTGCACTGAAAGATACTCATTAGTCTATAACATAAAACACCATTTAATCCAAGACATGAGGAGAAAGAAACCTCCTTTGGAGAAAATACATTAAAATATATTCATAGCAAATATATGAGGTCTTTGATTAAATCTGTTTCTAATAGTGGAGTAAAGCTGGAAAGAATTGAAATTAACCCACTGTGTGGAAATTTCCACTTAAAATGGGACAATTTCATCATTTCAATGTACTTAAAAGCTCTTCACCCAAAAGAGCAAAGTGTTTTTAAATAATACATATAACTTGGTATGAGTTATATGTATTTCCTTCAAGTTTTTAAAACTTGCTTTAGAAATTACATTGCTTAGCAGCAGTTTGTACAAATGACAAAGTATTAATAAGAAAAACAAAAAAGGTTACCCTGCTCTTTATAATTCACTTATATAGCATAGCATAAACATATTTTCTGAAGTATGCCATTTCTTTGATTTTGAGTGTTTGTTACTGTTCAAACCAACTATCTTGACAGCTAAACAATTTTAAAATATAAAGATGAGTTTTGCTTTGGGGAGTATAAAAATGTACAACTGGGAGAGGGTCCCACAATTCAAATATAATATGGTTGTGTTGTTCTATTTGCTTTTAATCATTGGTAATTCCTGAGATACTTAACATTTTATGTTTAAATATTATCTTGGTACAAAGCTTTTCCCCTGCTTATGCATAATTTCATCTAGAAATTAATATCTCCCACTTATAATGCATCAAAAACGAGAAATATTTTACTTTCTCAATGGTGTAGGAATTAGTATAATTTTAGAACACTCAAGGATGTAATTATTTACAGGTACTAGAAATATTAACTAAAACTATCTGATCAAGGTAGGGGGGAAGTTGGAGAAAAGAAAAACATTCCTTAAAGTCATAAATAGCTACTTATGTTAAATGTCCCTTAAAAAGAAATAATTAGAATATGTGGACATCCCAGCTTCTAGAAAAATCTATTCCTAGAATCCTTTGAAAATTAAATAAGTTTCTGTATTTTTGAAATAGTGCAGAGTACTTGAAAATTATCTCCTTTATTTTCTGTTCAAGTTAATATGTATGTATATATGGCTTTGGTGTTGTTGAAAGTGATAGAAAGAAATAAATGAAGTGTTCATTTAATAAATGTGTTGCAAGTTGTGCTAAAATTGAATGCAATGCCTATATGTCAATTGGATATATATACAATTGTAATATTTTTATCGTGAGTATGAAGTGTGCTTAGTTTTATAAATGCGTTTGCTCATTGTGATGATTCCTGTGCTCCGCTTAAATGGAAGTTCTCATTTTTCTTCCTTTGTTTATAAAGGTACCGTTTATATTTCTTCTGTGATTTATTATATCCCTGTAAGATCTGGGGATTAACAATATAGTATATTTTTTATTGAATTATTTCACACACAAATGGCAGGGCCCAAAGGGTATTCTGGGTTTACAGGATTTTTCTAATATATGTGTTCCCTTCTGTATTAAAGCTGCTAATTAGTGCTTTTGAACAGCTCAACATTGAATTGTTGCAAGGCGCCCTATCCGCGACTAATATAAAACTGTTTATGTGGAAGGATATATAAAATAAGAAGGTGTTAAACCCAACACAAATTGAGTGGCAGGGGGTACCCACCAGTGCTAATTTTATGTTTGCTTGGTCTCATTTAAAGTTCAGATGCTTGTGTTATAATTGTGATGTAGAACATGCTGTACATACAGATGGACTGAAATGTGTCAATTTAGAAGCTGCATTTGTCTGGCAAAAAGTCAATGGGTAGTTTTATCAGGAAATAGCTATTCCTAAACACTAGTTTTTATTTTTAACAGAAGCACATCTGGGGATTTAAAAAATATGCTTTTATATATGCCAGTTATACAAGACATGCTAAAAATTCCAATTCCTGGTAAGCATGTTCACTGTGCTTTTTATAGTGTTTTGATATGCTTGTGTAACAAAGCAATAATCCATTAATAGAATTTTGAATTTCTCAAGAGAGTTTCGTTGCTGCAAGTCAATGTACATGTCTAAATTAACCCGCGAGTTCTCATATCAGATTCTATTCTCCGTATTATGAATGAATCAAGGTAGAGGGAAACTTAAGAGGTCACTTATTTCAATCCAGTCCTCCCAGCTTCCACACAGACCAGCTGGAAAACTTTCTGCTCTTCAGTCCTTCCAAAGAAATTTATCACACCCTCTAAGCATCCCCACCAAAGTTTAGCGATTGGTTTCAAGGGATGACTACTCCATCATTTCTGTACAGATGGTTTCCTGACTTATGACTATTCTATTTATGATTTTTCAACTTTAAGGAGGTGTGAAAGAGATACGCATTCAGTAGACACCATATTTTGAATTTCGATTTTTGGTCTTTTCCTGGGCTAACAATATGCAGTAGGATACTCTCCTGTGATGCTGGGTGGTGGCAACTGCAGTGAGATTATTCAGCACCCAGGCAGCCACTCAACCACCAATGCAAACAAAGCCTACTCTACAGTGCAGTATTAAATGCATCTTCAACTTACGAAATTTCCATTTATAATGGTTTATCGAGACATAACCCCATCGTAAGTCGAGGAACATCTGTAGTTCCCTTGCCAGATCATCTCATCTTAAGTGAAGTACAAAGGGGCCTCTGGGAACCCTGCCGGAAAGCATTTTTACTAAATATCATCTTTTACTTCATCAAAGCACATTAGTTTCAAATATGCTTTCTGTCTAGCTTTATTTCTTACATAATGCCTTCTACTACTCTCTACATAAGCATTCAGTTACAAAGGTTGTTTTTATTTGATTTTGTTTCATTTTTAGTGTCTTTTAAAAAACTGTTGTTCTTTTGAATATGAATACTTGGGAATTCTATGATGCTGGATATGAAAGAGGACATATTTTTCCTCAACACTCAACTAGATTTTGGGAATGTCGTACAGCAACCACAAGCTAGATCTTGATATATACATATAATATATATTATATTGTTATAATATAATATATGTATGATAATTTTATATGTATTATATATATAATATGTATTATATATATAATTGATAGCAAATCTGATTAAGGTCAAAAGAGAGTAGTCATAAATTACAAATATCAGGAATTAAAAAGAAGACATCGTTACAAGTTCTTCAGGTATCGAAAACAACTTAGAAGGCATAGAACTACTTTATGACAAGAAGATTGAGCAATCAGATTAAATTATTAAAATACACAACATATTCAACCTGACACAAGATGAAATAGGAAATGTAAACAATTCTAGATATATTAATACTGTTGAATCTGCAATTTAAATCTTGCCACAGAGAAATCTTTAGACCTAGATGGCTTCACTGATCAATTCTTTCATACGTTTAAAGAAGAAGTAACACCAATCTTATAAGGCACTTTTAAAGACTAGGAAAAGAGGAACAATTCAGAACTTATTTTATAAGTGGTATCTTGATACCAAATCCTGACAAATATAGGAGGTAAATTACAAGCCAACCTCTTTGATGAACCTAGATACAAAAATAGTAAACAGCATCTTTAGACAATTTAATCCAGTGATTTATAAAAAGGATAATACATCACAGCAAGTAGAGTTTATTCAAATAATGAATGTTGTTTTGACAATATCACAGAATGTAATTTACCACATTAATAAGACAAAGTTCAAAATTATATGATCATTCTCAATAGATATAGCAAAAAGTATTTGGTAAAATTTAGCACACATTTCTGGTAAAAAAATAAATCTCAGTTAATTAGAAATAAAAAGGAGCTTCTCTAATCTAATAAAGGATGTCTACAAAAACACTTTCTTCAATCATTCCTAATGGTAAAATGTTGAAAACTTTCTGCCTCATATGGAAACAAAATATTTGCTATGACCACTTAACATAGTTCTAAAGGTCCTAGTTATAGAAACAGGCAAGGAAAAAAAGAGAAGGATACGAGAAGAAATGATAAAACTATTATTCACAGGTGACATGATTGTCTACATAGGAAATTCAAAAGAATATATAGACAATCTAAGGTAATTAATAAATGAATTTATCAAGTTAATTGGATGAGTTTAATAAACAGAATTTTAATTAATAATTTTATTTGTTAATTTTTATTTATTAATAATTCTTTTTTATATATTACTTTGTGTTTTTTAAAATAGACTTTACTTTGTAACTTTTGTGCATAATAGATCAGTGTTAGGTTTATAGAAAAATTGAGAAGTTATGATGTACTATTCCCTTATACCCTGCACCAGTTTCATTTATTGTCAACATTTTATATTAATATGGTACATTTGTTGCAATAATGAAACAATATTGATATATTATTATTAACTAAAGCCCATCAAATTTACTTAGTTTTTAACCAGTGCCCTTTTGCTGTCCTAGGATCCCATCCATGATAGTCATGTTACATTTATTTGTCATGTCTCTTTAAGGCGCTTCTTGACTATGACAATTTCTCAGATGCTTCTTGTTTCACATGACCTTGGAAGTTTGAGGAGTATTGATTAGGTATTTTGGAGAATATTTCTGTATTGAAATTTGGCTGATGTTTTTCTCATGATTAGACTGGGGCTATGGCTTGGGGAGGAAAACCACAGAGGTAAAGTGTCATTCAAGGGCACATACTATGAATATAATTCAACGCTGTTGATTTGACCTTGATCGCCTGTCTGAGGTAATGTTAGTCAGATTTCTCTACTCACTATAAAGTTACCTCCCCCTTTCTGTATTGTACTCTTTGAATTAAAGTAACCATGGGTAACCCACACTTAGAGTGGGAATTTATCATCCCTTTGTGAAAGACTGGGTATCTACATAAATTATTTTTAACTCTATTGCATGAGAGATTTGTCTTTTCCCCCCAATTTTTTATTTATCCTATCATTTATTGACATCAGTATGGACTCATGGGTATTTATTTTATACCTTAGGTATTAATCCAGTTCTGCTTTATTTTATTTTATTGTCCGATTGTTCCAGATTTTGCTGTTGGGGGCTCTTTCATTTAGCGCCTATGTCTCTTTGACAAACTCTCATCAATATGGCTTTTTTTTTTTTTTTGCACTTCCTTACTTCTTGTCACTCTAAGTATCTCCAATCTCATCTATATTTCTCACTCCATTCTTAGAATTAGGCATTTCTCCTGGTTCCTTTTATTGTGTTTTTATGTACTACCAATAAAAGATAAAATAACATTTCAACAGAATAAATGTTCCAATTCCTAGGAGAAAATGTACCAAAAAGAGATTCAATATTTCTATACTGAAAGCTTTAGAACATTACGGGGAGATATTAAAGAGATAAATAAATAAATAAACAGAGGATATTCACACATTAAAGACCCAGTATTGTAGCTATGTTAATCCCCCTAAATTGATCCATAGATTCAATTCAATCCCAATCAAAATCTCAGAGGAACTGTTACAGAAATTGACAAACTGATTCTAAAATTTATAGTAAGAGCAAAAGTCCAAAAATAGTTGAGACATTCCTGAAGAAGAAGAATTTAATGTAAAGCTGGAATAAGTGATATAGCATGGTATTAGCTAACGGATAAACAAATAATAGACTAAACAATCTCAAAAGAGACCTACACATACCTACATATATGGTAAATTCCTGCCCCTAACCTTTTAATATGAAAAATTTCAAACATAAAACAAAGTTGAAAGAAGTTTACAATGAATAGCTATACTAATCAACCAGTTTCTACTACTATCATTTAACATTACTTGCTTATTATGCATTTATCCATCTAGTCAACCATCATATTTTTGTCACATTTCAAGGTAATTGCAGATGTTATTACATTTCCTTCTAAATATTTCAACACGAATACCATTTACTATAATAGAATTTAATATTTCTTTACAGTTCTTCTGATGTAAATTTACATACAATGAAATGAACAATTAAATCTATAATTGCTGAAATTTGGCAAATACACACACCTATGTAAGACAATCCTCTATCAAGTTATAGAAAGTTTTATCGTGCCCATTTCCAGCCAATACTTTTCCCTTTGCCCAGAAACAACAACAATACAGATTTTTTTTACTATATATTTTTTGATGTTCTAGAATTTCATATAATTAGAATCATACAGTATGTTCAGCTCTCATATCTACCTTTTTTAACTCAACATAATATCTTTAAGATTTATCCATATTGTTGCATGTATTGAGAGTTTATGCATTTTTATTGATAAGTAGCATTCTAGTGTATGAGTAAATCATAGTTTGTTTATTCATCCTTCTATTAATGGACACATGGGCAGTTTCAAGTTTTGGGCTGTTATGAATCAAACTGCTATGAACATTATTTTATAAGTCCTTCGTGACAATATGATTTAATTTCTCTTGCATAAATATCTGGGGTGGGAATTGGTGTGTCATAATGTAGGCATATGTATAGTTTTAAGCAATTGCCAGAACTTTTCCCAAAGTAGCTGTACCATATTACAGACTTCTCAAGTACCCAGTCCAGGATATAGAGGAGCTTAAAAAAAAAAAGCAGGAACACAGTGCTATGTGTGTTCTTCAGTCCCAAGTCCCATAGCCAGTTATCTTCTTTTCTCTACCCTTCAGAGTCTTCTTATGTTTGTTTTATATACAACATTCAGGGGTTTTAGCTATGCTTAGTGGGAGGAGTAGAGAGAAATGTGTCTACTTCATCTCATTTATAACAAAAAATGTGATGCTATTTTTATTTTATTTTATCTTGAACATGCTGATAATGACTGGAGACAGGGCTGTCAAATGACTCTGATGCTCTTGATTTATTGCCGGTGGACATGTGATAGAGCTTCTTGCCATAGTTTTAAAGTCAGAAGACACAGCCGTCAGAGTTTATGACTAAGAGGAATTATCTGATCTTTGTCTCACGGGAAGATGCTTTGAAAGAAAAGGGCTCAGATGACTACTGAGGGATGTCAGATGAAAGGAAGGGGAACATTGGCAGGTTGCAACATGGGTACCTCAGAACAATGAGAAGAACAAACTGGAGGGGCGTCTGTAAGTAGTTCCTGAGGCATTCAAGGCATACCAAGTGGTGCTTTTTGAATCCAGAAGGGTAGAAGCAAGAAGACATGGGAAGCTGCAAAGCAATTGCTCTTAGTTGTTGAGATGTGGTGTAGGAAAACCAGATGAGTACTCCCCATGTCCCCATCTCCTCTGGCCTGCTCTTGTCTTCAATAGTCACATCTTCGGCTGGGGAGGGACCTGACGCCCACAAGGAAAGCACCTGGGATAGGAGTCAGTCAGATGTAATTAGTGCAGGTGCAATTCTTGAGGAGAAATCTGACATTGAACTCAGGTCAGCCTTGAGCAAAGCAGTGAAGAGCTGGGAGGAAACATGTAAGACAATGGAACAAAAGGAATTATATTTTAGTAATTAATGATGAGGGCATTTTTACCATTGGATGGCAAAAGGGAGGGTGATTTTTCTTTTTGTATAGTTTATAAGAGTGAAATTAGCAAGAAGAGAACTAAAAGGAAATAAAGACAAATAATAGAATTAAAGCTTTCATTAAGCACAGTGCAGACAAAACATTATCATTAGCATAGAAAAATACCTTCTAAAATAGTTTTTAATTACTTCCCATATATCTACTCATATATTACTTGCCATTTACCTCTAGTGTAGCACCTCCTTGGGGTTCCTATTTTGACCCTTTATAGTAGTGTGTGCTGGTTTATGCACAATGTATATTCAACACGAAGTCATTTGTCAATTAGGCAAAATATATACATATGTATTTGAAGTGCATATCTTTTCGATTTTGATGTCAAAAATCTCTCTTCACATTATTGATTATATTCCCTATACCATCTTTCATATCCCCGTGACTATATTGTGACTACCAGTTTGTACTTTCTAATGCCTTCAGCTTCTCCTCTATCTCCCCACTCCCATCTAGCAACCATCAGTTTTTTCTCTGTATCTCTGAGTCTATTTCTATTTTGTTTGCTCATTTATTCTATTCCTTAGATTCCACATATAAGTGAGATCCTATGGTGTTTTCTTTCTCAGTCTGACTAATTTCACTTAGCATAATATTCTCTAGATCCATCCATGTTGTTGCAAATGGTAAGATTTAAAATTTCATTCTTTTGTATGGCTGCGTGATACTCCATTGTATAAATGTACCACAGTTTCTTTATTCAATCGCCTATCAAAGGGCATTTCAGTTGTTTCCATATCTTGGCTATTAGGAATAGCACTGCAATAAACATAGGGGCACATATATTTTTTCGAATAGTGTTTTGGATTTCTTTGGATAGATATCCAGGAGTGGAATTGCTGGATCTATAAGGTAGTTCTATTTTCAATGTTTTGAGGGTCCTCCATACTGTTTTTCATAGGGGCTGCTCCAATCTGCAGTCCCACCAACAGTGCATGAAGGTTATCAATTTGTGAGGGGTATAAATGTCTAACTATTATGTTGCTTTGTATGCTTGAAAATAATAATAATAAAAAGAACTCTCTTCCCTATGGATTCCATTAAAAATAGATTGGAAATAACATTTGCCCCAACCAGTGTGAGTCTTTTAAGGGTTACTTTTATTCCTGTCTCAATTTGAAAACTGAATACCTTTTCTTGCCTATGATACTGCATAGAATTTGTTGATTTGCTAATGTGAGATATTTAATCATGACTCACGAGGGCATCTCATCAACATGATTGAACATGATACCAGGCAGTTGCCACTTAAGTATGGTATATTGCTTTGCTTCTCTCACTGACCCAAGTACCCCAGGAGATTAGATGGTATGCTGAGTAGGGAGGACTGGGTGTCATGTAATGCTGCAGGATAAACATGGCGATGTGCCCAGAAGAATCAATCCTATGTGAGCATTTGAGAGACAAAGTTTAGAGAGTAAAAGTCGTTTTGCATACACAGAAAAGATTAGCAGAATTCCATTTTCCATATCAGACCATTTGAATTCTTCACAAAAGCACTGGAAATAGCTGGAAAATTCAATACTTTGGCATTATCCACTCATTACTACTAGTGCTAAAGATCCATCAAAGAGAACGGGTGATGACTTTGGCGAGAGGACATAGAACTAATGACATAGGTCCAAGCGGCTAGTTCTCTTTCTCCTGATATTTAAAACCAGCTACAAAGGTGATTTCTTGGTAGGTCCCAGGAGGTTTGCATGGCTAGAATTTGGGGAATATGAGTTTGTCCCCTGAGATTTAGTGTATTTAAATTTGATTATACACATACAAAATGTTTCCCACATACTTGTTCAAGTTTCTGCTATACTTTTACTAAAATATCTGTTTACAAACATGCTCCTATTCTTACTTCCATTTCCCTCCACAGTGAGTTCCTTAGTAATACAAAGGAACTGATAATTCTAGAATTTGGCAGTTACGTGTTATTCTTCATTTACCTTTTAAAAGTTAAATAAAAACATACTTGGAGCGTAAACTTCCCCACAACTGCTGAAGACAATTTCTCAATAAGCAAAATAGTGAGAGAAATTTGGGACCCTTAGAAACTGTAGAGGTTATGGCAAGTAGTACCTTGCTGCCTGATGAGCCTAATGATAAACTTGAAGAGGCTGATAAAGCTCAGTGAATAACTTGAGAAACTGTAGTCAAGCTAAGTGGCAGTAACCTAAAAAGTATGCGATGCATTTAGATGCTTTTCCATATTTTTTATCGTGGAGAGGCAAATTGGTCCTCACTTTGGTATTGCCTGAGAAATTTGTGAGAAAAGTCTATAAAACATTGAGCCTATAGATCAATTTTGAGAGAACTGATGCCTTATTATTATCAAGGCTTCCATAAATTAACATGATATATCTTTCCATTTACTTAGTCTTATTTGATTTTTTTTTAGTAGTAAATTTTAGCATACAGATTCTGAATATATTTTGTTAAATTTATACTCATAAGTTCATTTTTTGGAGCTATTGCAATAGTTTCTTAAAAAGATTATATTCCAATTGTTCATTGCTAGGATATAGAAATAACAACAAATGTATTGTGTTTATTGACCTAGTATCTTGCAACTTTGCTCAACTCATTTATTTCTAGAAGCTTTTTAATGAATTCTTTAGCATTTTCCATGTGTAGAAGCATGTTGTCTGTGAATAGAGACAATTTTATTTTTTCCTTTCCAGTCTGCACAAATTTTATTTATTTATTTTGCCTTATTGCACTGACTAGAACTTCTAGTATGATGTTGAATAGCAATGTTGATGAGGGAATTTTTGCCTTTTAAAAACATCTCATGGTGAAAGCAACTACTCTTTCACCATTCTGAAATTCCAAGTATACACATAGTAGGCTGTTTGATATTGTCCCACAGTTCTCGGATATTCTATTCTTTTATTTTAACACATTTTTTTTCTTTGAATTTCAGTTTGGGTAACTTCTATTAATCTATCTTCAAGGTCACTGATTCTTTCTTCAGCTGTTTCAAGTCTCCTTGAAGACTCCGGTGAAGGCATTTTTCATCTCTGTTACTATATTTTTGTTAACAGCATTTCCATTTGATTCTTTTTTATAGTTTCCCTCTGTGGTGAAATTAGACATCTGATCTTTCATGGTGTTCATCTTTTCCATTAGAGATGTTAACACAGTAGATGTTGTTATTTTATTTTTATAAGTATATAATTTAATATAATCAAATATTATAATATACATATATGAATAATTTAAATAATTTATAATTATTTTCAAAGTGTTGGTGAAGATACCAGAGTTTAATGTTTACCTTTCACATTTTTGTTTAATGTAGGATTGCAGTTTGATTCCAGCTAATCTTGTAGAAGCATTTGGATTATTGATTAACTATAATGAATCATGCCTTGCCACCCATTTCTTTCTACTGTGCAACATACTTTAAAGAAAGCCATTGATCCTGAAGGCTTCCTTTATGTAGTTTCTAAACAGATTTTGAAAAGGTAAAGGTAGAAAAATGATTACCAAGAATACTTGTGCTAAAGTTTCTCCTTTTATTTTATTTTGTAAAATATTTTTATTAAAATATAGCTAACATGCATTCAATATTGTATTAGTTTCAGGTGTACACCATAGTCATTCAACATTTATATACCTAAAGAAGTGATCACCTTGATAAGTATAGTAACCATCCACACTGTACTATGCTAGCACAATATTATTGACAATATTCCCTATGCAAATGTCTCAAGGCACACCGAGGCCAGTCGCTGCCCGTATGGGGCCCATGGACTCTGATAGTTTTCCAAGATAAGTGCAATTTGGGCAGGTTTTGCTGCTCGTGGAGAAAGTACCTCTGGTGTTACGCTAGTTGGGTGGGGTGGGGTCCCAGTGAGTCAGCAAAGCTGAGCAGCACAGCTCACCAGGCCAATCAGATTCAGATTTGGCTTGTGGGGGAGGGCTCAACACAGGAAAGATGGTGCCCTCCTGCTGGCAGCATGGGAGAAGCGTCCCTCACAGGGTAAATGCTGACTGACCTCCAGCCCTCCTTCCAAAGCAGCACAACTCAGTCTGCTCCCCAGATGTCTCCAAGAGCCCAGGTTACTCTCCCTCTGCCAGAGCCCAAGGTGAGTGCTTACGAGTGCGGGAGTCTGTGAGTTGGCCATTTAAGAGGATGTCTGGGTTTCCTGCCGCCTTCTGTCTCACCTAGATGGTCAGAATCCCCATTGTTTTTCATAGCCAGGTGTTGTGGGGATTCCTCTTCCTGGCACCAGTACTCCGGACTGGGGAGAGTTTGTGGATGGTGTCCCTTACTCCTTCGGGGAGAATCTCCATAGCCAAGATATCTCTGCCAGTTCTCAACTTACATATGGAGGTTTGGGGCTGGCCCATTTTGCGTGTCCACTCCTCCTACCAGTCTTGACATGGTTTCTTCTTTATATCCTGAGTTATAAAATTTCTGTTCAGCTAGACTTCAGATGATTCTCCAGGTTGATTGTTCTATAATTTGGTTGTAATCTTAATGTGTTCATGGACGAAAGCAGGCATAGTGTTTATGTACTCTGCCATGTTGGATCTCCTGCATTTGGTTATTTTAAATTCTCTGTCTGACATTTCTAACACCTGTTATATATTTGAATATAGTTCTGTTAATTGTGTTGTCCTTTCGTTGTTTGTTTTATCCCTTGGTTGTCAGTTGGTTGTTTTTTATTGTCTTTTTTATAAGTTTCATACCTTTTTTGTTAAACGCTGGACATCATGTATAGAATAGTAGAGACTGAAGTAAATAGTTTCATGCATGGAAAAGGGCACTTTTTGCTTCTGACAGGACCCAAGTGGCTGCACACTCTCTTACCAGCCTACACATATTCTCCACAAAGTTATTAACAACTCGAGCTGATTCTCCCTTACCTGTGTCTGCCCCAAGTAAGCAGTGCTCACGTCCTATTACTCCCTCCACCCAGCTGTCTCTCTTCTGACTACAGGCTTGTTAGTTCTGTGACTGCAACTCTCCTATGGCTTCAAGACAAACTGTAAACTTGCAGTTTGTCTGGCTTTTTGGTGTTCGTGCAATGGCAAAAGTGATGCTCTTTCCAGGCCTTCACATACACAGCAGTGTTTTATATATTTTTAATAATTATTTTGAACAGCTAATACAAATACATGGTTCAAAAACAGGTAATACTATTACGAGATTTGAAAAGTCAAAAAAGATTTAAATAAAAATCTCACTTTTACTCATTCTGCATTCATCTTATTTCTTCTCTCTTCCTCTAAATTTTGTTTCAGTGTTCTTCATTTAAATCCAAAATCCAGCAAATACATGTAGATGTATTAATTCTGCCTGCCTTTCTGACATGAAAGTTTTTGCCCCTTGTTTTTTCCCCTGAAGATCTTTCCTAATAGGCACATAGAGACTTTCTTTATGATTTTCACATAAGCTGAACGACATTCTTTGTCAGTATACCGTACTTTTTTCTTCAACGGTTGCCTATTGCTGAACATAGAGGTTGTTTCTAATCTTCTGTTATTATATATAATATCACAATGGACAATCTTGAACATATATCATTTTCTTACATGTGCAGATTTATTTGTAATCCAGATCCCCAGAAATGAGATTGCTAAAACAATGCATCCGTAATTTTACATGCTACTGTCTGATTCTCCACACTTTCTTTATCAACATTATCTTTTCCATTGTAGTGGAGTTTCAGGTGAGAGTTAAATTAGTCATGTGTGCTTAATCTACTATCTTTACCCAGTTTTTCCCATTTGTGCTTCAATCAGTTCACTCTAGTTTCTGCCCCCACTACTTCCTTGAAACTGCTATTGTTAAGGGCAACAATGACCTCTATGCAGCTAACTAAATCCAAAGGTCAGCCTATTTAGAAATCATTTTGTTTGACGTTTCAGCAGCAATGGGCAGCTACATTTTTTTTTCTTGGGTTTTATGACCCCCAGTATTTTAATTTGATTTCTGTTTATTTGACTATTTTTGGTCGCCTTTGCCAGCTGCTCCTATACATACCAATCTCTCAACATTTAAAACTCTAATTCCCATCCACCCACTATGCTAATGCTGATGCATATATGAATAAGAGGGATATACATGAAAGAAATGCCATATACTTTTGTAGGATTAAAATTAGGGAACACCTGCATGTCACTTCCAAACTGGTAGCAAGTTTTATAGACGTCTCTACATCTACACCTCTATACATTTATACCTTTAAAGAGATATAAAGCTTCTGATTAGATAGCCTGAAACAGCCTCCCAGGGTTTTCACATATTCAGTGTTGTGCAAGAAACAGTCAAAAGAAACAGCCAAATGTGACTCATGCTCCCAGGAGGGGTGCAGAAGAAGCTGAAACAAACAAACAAAAAAAGCAAACAGAAAACCACGTTAATAATTGATTTGACAAAATGCCATAGGACGTGATTTTTTTTTTTTTTTTTTTTTTTAATATTTTAGCGGAAAAGGAATATAAAAATCCAAGAGGTTGTATTTTGACTGGAGCAATGTCATTGATGTCAGATCTTGGAATAGAACCTGGTTCTCCTGACTCTTGCATAAATTTTACTGCCTCTACTTTAATATCACATTTACCTCCAATGGCAGAGCAGAATTTGGGATCATCCCAAACAGTGAAATTTTGTAGAGGTCAGTGTATTTTAAACATTTGTGTAGGACTTTATTTCTATATCATACACAATTCATGTGTGTTTTAATTATATTTATTTAATTTAAATAAATTATATTTCTAACATTTATATTATATTTCTAATCTTTAAAACTTTTTAGTTTGAGTTGTATGACACTGAAATTAGTCATCCTTTTCATGTTTAATTTTTGTATTTTCCTTCTAATATTTGCTTGTTCATAAAATTTAGTCATATTTTTATACACATATTTCTATAACCATTTTTCTATAACCATTTTTCTTATCCATTTATGAGCTCTTTGTTTTGTATTGAGGATAAATCTCATTCAAAAACATAATTTTTCAAGAAACATAATTTCCTTTTTAAAAAACTGCTTTATTGAGGTATGATTGACATGTAAAAAGCTGTACATATTTACTGTATACAACTCTGTGAGTCTGGGGATAAGTATACACTGTGGAACCATCATCACCATCAAGGCGATGAACATACCTATCACTTCTCAAAGTTTCCTCCTGCCACCTTCCTCGTCCTCCTCTTCTTCTTCCTCCTCCTCCTCAGAATCATTATTTTGTGAGAACACTTAACATGAGATTTACCCTCTTAACAAATTTTAAGTACGTAATAGAGTACTACTAGCTATAGGCACTATGCTGTGTAATAGGTCTCCAGAAGTTTTCTGGCATAACTGAAACTTTGCTCCGTTTGACCGTAACCTATCTTTTTCCTTCTCCCTCCAGTCCCTGGCAACCTCCATTCTACTCACTGCTTCTCTGAGTTTGACTAATTTGGATTCCATTTAAATGTGAGACCATACAATATTTGTCTTTCTTGTCTGGCTTATTTCACGTAGCATACTGTACTCCAGGTCCATCCATGTTGTCACAAATGACAGGATTTCCTTCTGTTTTAAGGCTTAATAATATTCCATGGTATATATATATATATATATATCACATTTTCTTTATCCATTTATTCATCGATGGGTATTTAGATTTTTTCCATATCTTGGCGATAGTGAATAATGCTTCAATGAACATGGGAGTGCAGGTATTTTTCTTTGATATCCTGATTTCCATTCCTTTGGATAAATACTAAGAAATAGGATTGCTAGATCATATGGCAGTTATATTTTTAATTTTCTGAGGAACCACCTACTGTTTTTCACAATGGAAATTTATATTCCCACCAACAGTGTATCGGGGTTCCCTATTCTCCACATTCTCACCAACACTTGTTATTTATTTATTTATTTTTAAAAATAATAGCTGTCCTAACAGGTGTGAGATGATATCTCATTGTGGTTTTGATCGGCATTTCCAGGATGATTAGTGATGTTGAGCATTTTTTCATATGTCTATTTGCCATTTGAATGTCTTTGGATAAATGTTTATTTGGGTCCTTTGTCCACTTTCAATTCAGGTATTTATTTTTTGTTATGAAGTTGTATGATTTCCTTATATATTTTGAGTACTAACCTCTATCAGATATATGGTTTGCAAATGTTTTTTCCCATTCTGTAGATTGCCTTTCTATTTTGTTGATGAAATATAACGTTTTCTAAATAGTTAACTTAGTTTATATTATAAATCTTTATTTCTGTGGGTGTTGGAAAATAAATCATAAACAATTCAATGATTTCTCCCCATTTTCTCCCCAGACATGAAACATAAGCTTTTTTGAACACCAGAGCTCACAAGGTTTTAGCCAACAAGCAAGATTTGACTAGCTGAAGTGCTGTTCAGTGACATGTACAGGGTTATACAAAAAAAGAAAAAGGAGCCTAACATCTAAAAGCTTTCACATTTAAAAATGTGAAATTTGTACTTTCTGTTGTGACGTCAGACTGTCCATCCCCACTGGCCCTACATTCTTGCATGGCACTGTTTACCTAGGAATGAGGAGCAGTACCCTTTTCAATGGTGCATGTATGTTTTCCCTTCAACAGGGTCCTTCCATGTTTCTTTTAAAAATTATGGCATATATGTGTATGTGCGGATGTGTATTTGCATTTAATTGTCATGTGTTTGCATACAAACTTATCTATACATTTAGAACATATATGTGTTCTAAAGGAAGAATTTCTGTTAGGATACATATCACAGCAAACCATTGTTATTATGCACTCCTTCCTGTTACTGGACACCTGCATACTTCCCTCATTAACGTTGACTAGGTAGTCCCTGTGATCACTTAATTTTTCAGCCTCTTTTCCAGATATTGTGGAAACTGTGTTAATGATAAGCAACCTCTTTAAAAATTGATACTTTGAAATTGGATCATTGGGGAACTGTTAATATATGATTCTTATATTAAGCATATATTATCTAGGCTATATTCACAGGGATCTTTTTCTAATGACCGAATAGTGTATAATTGCCTGCTTTATTTTGTCCATTCAGCTCTTATGAAATGTTCACTTGAATATAAGCTTCTGCTCGTGCTATTGGTCAATTGTGCACCTCCCAGTAGCTGAGACTTATTAAATGACACAGTCTGGAGCTCAGAGTTTTTTTCTTGGGTATGTATGTAATATTTATTCCCTAGAAATCTTTTGTGCTAAACAAGTAAAGAAATAAAAAAGAAAGGTGGCAACTAAAAGGAAGGTGGGCATTGCATAATCAGCGAGATGGGTTGGAGGGAAAATACACATACAAATAGCTAATATACATATGTAATGTTGTGAGGAATGTTATTGGTTTGGAGGGTACAAGGAAAACCCCTCTATACCTCTTGAGTTATGACCTATTGAGAAATAGAGGTAGAGAGCTAGATATGCAAATTGGATAACAATGATAAAAAAAAAACCTAATTGAAATTGTATAGGAATTTTATTAATTTTTATTGTCAGAATGCTGAATTACTGAAGTAGAAGTGCTTATGAAGTTTTAGTCAATTTCATTCACAGTTAATTTAAGTAACAGCCTTATAATTATTATGAAAATTCTGTTTTTGTGGATCCAGGACTAGATAAAACAAATATTTGCCATATATACACAACTTCTCTTTTTCTCTGCTAGACACTTTTTTCCTCTTTGTAGTTACTATTTGGGACAATATGTTTTTAGCATTCTTGGACGGCTTCGTTTGTTTTTGTTTCTATTTTATTTTACACCGTCTCTTATTTGTGTGGACTTATTGTATGGTATGTTGGAATTGTTTTCTACAGAGGGAAAAGCTAATAAAACTCTGGTCTAGAAAGAGTTTGTAACAATATGTGTTTACAAATTGCTTACTATGAGATGGACAGGTGAAAGGCACTAAATAAGTGTCAAGTATTATTATCTGCCTAAATCGAGCTGAGTGAACAAATCTTTTTAATGCCCATTTTAATGACTCAGTTGTTCCATATGGTGGACTTCAAATGCATAAAACAATCCAGAGTTAGTACATTCCCTGGAGAGAACCAGATTGTCCAGGTGTGCCATATTTTAAACTCAGGGTAGAAGTAAGAAGCACAGCTTTTCAAAATTCAGGCTCAAACAGCAACTCAGACCAAATAATTTCTCTCTTTATTGTTTCAGACAACACAGGGCTCTTTCATTAATGAAACAAAACCACGCATTATCTGCTGAAAAGCAGGTCCTAATTATGTTATGGTATTTGGGTCTCTATGGATTTTGGTAAGAGGAAATATCCTGGAGCTGAGCTATTAAGATGGAGATATCTGTGTAAATTTGATTAAATTTGGTAAAGACTCAGGTTGGGCTTGTTCCTGGGTAAAGCCGATTCCATAAAGATGGTGTTTCTCAGAGAGGTCTTTGGTGGTATCTTTTAGGTCTTGATGTATTTTGTTCATTATGGCTCACAATTCCTCATCACCTTTTGCTTGGCGGATGGAATAACTAGACAGAGGCCACAAAGTCTGTCAACCTTAGAAAGTCATGGTACATTCATGAAATAGACTTGGTTTAAGGATGAAAATGATTTTTACCGAGACAGATTCTTTTTCTTCTTTTGTTTTGCATTTATCGTTGAAGTGGATCTCTTTTTGCTGATTGATGTAACACTGCTCTTGCAAAGTAACTTAGGTGTTGTATGTAGTATGTTGGGGAAGCTGGCTAGTCCTGGGACCATAAGGGAATAGGAAACAAAAGTCTAAGTGAGAGAGCAAAATCAAGATACTTGCTTCCAGTGTGCTGGTAGAAAGGTCTGATTGGCTTGGGATTTTTTTTTTTTTTTTTTTATGTCTTGACTGCTTCTATAGTTAAAGCATTGTCATGATGAGGTTGAAGTGGACCACGCTGGCTCCAGATCATGTGCACAGACTGTATTCTCCACCCTCGTTAGCAAATGAGTGCTTTGAATACAGAGAAGACTGAGAAAGAGAAGACAGGCCTTGAAATATGGTTCAATGCACCGAATTTCTGGTTTGTATTATGCAGCTTGAAAAAAATGGTCTTTGAGTTCCCTTGTAATAACTACTTATTTGTGCATAGTTTACAAAGGGTAAGGTATCTTAAACCCAATCGAATGCTTCGGCCACCATCCCATGTTGCAGGTCTTCCTAAAATGGTCTTAAATGATATCTGATCCCAAATTCAGAGAACTACAGGGTCTAAAAATCAAAGGATACCTCCCAGAATAATGATAATTATGATGATAATGACAACTGCTGCTAAAATATATTGAGCATTTATGATGTGAAAGGCGTTCACTTATTTAGCTTGCCCTTAACTTTGGTGAACTCATTTGATGTGCGTTAGCCCTCCAATGACGCTTGTACTACATCATCCCCTTTCGCAGGTAGGGACCCTGAGCACAGAAAGTTTAAGTCATATCACCCAGCTAATACGTGTTTGGTCCAGAATTCAAATCAGGGAGTCTGACTCCAGAATCCATTTCTTGGGCCCCTAAACAACTCCTTATAAATAGTTTCCAAAGAGAGGTGGATTCCTAGAATCGAAGAGGTTATTGACAGAGGAGCCTTTTCTAACGTAACTTCGAAATAACATAAGGGTCATGGGGCAGGAGAAATTGACAAAGGTGATGACACAAGTCCTATTAACTCGTTTGTTACAGAAGGGGAGGGGAGGACTCCTTAGTCCTACCTGAACAATGCGGCTTTCAGTCCAAATTACTGTTGAATGAAGGGGAGGGACAGAATAGCTAGGTGATCAAAGGCCTTTCAGAGAAGGATGTGAAATGGCAGCTACAGTCTCTTCCCTGTTTCCAGAAGTTCACTGCACTGCATTTAATAATTGCTTCCCATTATTGCCTGACTGTCCTTTCCAAATAAATCCACCTTATTGGGATGGATTTGGTGTGGGAATATCTGTTCCAGCCTATTAGCCAGCACCTTCCTGAAGATTTCCCTGTCCACATTTATTAAGGAGATTGGGTGATAATTCAGGCAGGGTTCTGGTTCTCCTCCTGGTTTCAGAATTACAATAATGAGTGCTGATCTGAAGCCTGAAAGTCAGCATTTTGTTTTCACATCATCCTCTTCCCTTCTTAGCAGCAGAGGCAGAAGCACCTTGCTTTGGGATGTATAACTAGATCATCAAACACCACGGCTCTAGGTGCATTTCTAAGGGTGGGAGATTTTAGGGGCAGGTTTTCTTCTTTTTGTTTTTATATTGTTCTCTGAAAGTGACTGCACATCTGGCTATACTGGAAGCTTCTGTTATTCTCAAGCGAACCCTTTAAAAATACACCACTAGAGCCTAAGGAGGAGGAATCCATGACTTGCTTTGCAATACTACAGAAAAAAGGCCCTCTCTTCCTTCTGGGTAATTGAATCTTCACAGTACCCTGTAGTCTACTACCTAGTAACAGAGAAGTTTCCTGGTCTCCGCAAGTTCTGAACTCACCACCAATACATGACCCAGCCTCTAGAAGAGCAGTTATTTTGTTCTAGGCATCACTACACCCATTATTATTGATAACATTAATATTAAGCTCTTAATATAGGCCAGGAACCATTCGAAGCACTTCATCTGCAGTGATCAGTTAGCATTCACAGTAACCCTATAAGTAGGCATTATTATTGGCCACCCCATTTGTCAGGGATCAAAACCAAGAGTTAAAGAGACTAAGTACTTGCCCAAGACCATGTAGCAAGTGAGCTGGGACTGAACCACAGATGCACTGAATCTCAGTGTTACTGTTAGAGCTCTGCTCACTCTTCTCTTCCACATTTTAGTCCTGCGATCAGGAGACAACTTAGTTGTCAGTAAAATGCCACTAGCACAGAAGACAAAGCGGAAAGAGATGGAGCTAGGGCAGAAAAGAGCACCAAGATGGATCCATGGCCAGAGCAATAAAGGAAAGACTTCTGTAATACAGAAGCTAATTCAGCCAGGTGCATATGCCTGAAGACGAGCAATAATAAAACACAACATTTTCTGAGGCAACAGTAAGGCCACTCACCTCTGAGGGGTAGTAATTAAAGGCTAGGCTTTTCCCCACCCATCTCACTGAATCCTTACAACCTCTGACTCCTATTTTACTGATGGGGAAATTGGGCTGAAGCATTTATTTGCCAAAGGTTGCAAAGTTAGGAAGTGTCAGAGCGGTTACATCAGTCCAGGTCAGGGTAGTTCCACATGAAGGAAGGAAGTAGAGTTTGACCAGCACATATGACCAGAAATCATTCTGAGAAATGTTTCTATATAAATGAAGACAATTCAAAGCCTCAGCATGAGATCTGTTTCTTTCCATGTCTCTGTGTCTCTTTCCTCCCTACACACACACACACACACACACACACACACACACACACACACACACACAGCCCTAGTGCAGTTCAAAAGGAAAAAACTAAACAATGAGACTTTTTAGGGAGGAAAACAGTGCAGTATTATTGCATTACTTATCAACTTCTGTAATTCATGAAAGCATATCTAGAAAAGTGAGGGGTCTTCAGGGAGAGAAGTTAGTGTGCTTCATCTAGACGAACCTTTGGTGATTTGCTTGTAACTTTGATAGAATTTTACTTTTTCAATTCCTTAAATATGTTAGAGTTATCAGTGGTATGTACCTAATCCTACATAATGTAAAAGTCATATTTAATTAAATTAATGTAACTGAAATAGTTCAGTTGGCTTAACTTGTTCATTTTCTCTAACTAAATATCAGCTTACACTAAAATTTTTATTAATCACAGTAATGAGAATTTTTATATTAAATGTATATATTACATTTAGTTTAAACGTTAATAGTCTACATTATTTTAATAAATTGCGCTAAGGGAGTATATATGGAATAAGTCTCTCATGCAGATTTTATTGGTTGCTGCATAGTTAATGGACACTAATGTGATCAGAGCCTGGGTGTGATCCTACGATCAGTAGTTAAAATGATTGAAATATAAATTAGGAGCTGGAATAATTGTTTGTTGGAAGCTCAGATAATAACTGTTTGGTAATACTCGGAGGGTCGAAGAAATAAAACATTCAAATGTGCATCAGTAGCAGGCGAGAGAAACACTTTGAGGCAGACGAAGGCTTTCCTACTAATTGCTCCTCTCTCTCCTCCCCCTCCATGGAGGCCAGCCATGAACCTCCCTGCGCTCATATCTTGCCCCCCTCTTGGTTTATCAGGGAGCTTTCTACTCAGCACTGCTGCTTTCTTTCTCTCTCCTTCACCTCTCTATTTACAGTCCATAAGGCATTACTAATGATGACAACCACCTTGCCCTTACCTTACTATGCCTGGTTCTTTGAGAACTGGTAGAAAAGCCACCCTTGTTTTCTGTTGGCTGGGTGCTCTTTCTTCTATGGCAGGGGTTCACAGACTCTTCATATAAAGAACTAGGTGGTAAATATTTTAAGCTTTTGGGCCATATGATGCTTGTTGCAACTACTCAACTCTGCCTTTATAGATAAGTAAATGGGCATGGCTGTATGCCAGTAAAACTTTACAAAACAGACACTGAGCTTGAATTTGGCCCCCGGGCCATAGTTTGCTACTTCCTGTCCTATGTTGTCAAATATTCCCCTGACCCAAAGACACATTTAGCTTTTTCTCTCAAAAGGAGATTCTCAGTTGAAATATCTTTCTCAACAATGGTGCTGTAACAAATATTTTATATCTGTTTGCGTGCTATGCAATCTTGACAAGGTAAAACTGGAGATTGTTAATAAAATAGAAGCAATCTACACTCCATGACCCATTAGGCCCAGAGGTTAATTAAAAAAGAGTGTGATCGTATTTAAGAGACTTCATCAACTTCTCTGTTTCATGTAGCTATGAGGACTTCCTCCAGACAGGATTTGATAGTGACCAGATCCAATCCTGCAAACAGACTTTTTGGGTAATTTGATAGTAAATTTCCCTTTCTTATCAGAATTCTCTCCCCACCCCCCCCATTCTTGGTAGAGTTATTGAAAAACCACTTTGTTTTGTTTCAGAGCCTTTGTCTCCTCGCTGTCCTCTCCATTCCCATCAATTTACCTGACTCCTTTACCTTTTGGAATATTTTTCTTTAGTTATTTATCTTGATGGTTTGACTTGGAAAGTTCAAGCTTCTTTCCCATGGAGGGTTTTTGGTATTTTTGAGCCATGTGCCTTCTCAATCTCTTTAATAAATTCCTTAAGGAAGTTGGGGTTTCTGACAACAATTTTTAAATAAAGGGCCTCAGATTTCCTTTTCTCCCACTCCTCCAGAAACCATATAATTCTAACATTGTTTCCTCTTAATCTCTTCTACAGGTCAACTATTTCAACTTTTGACTTCAATTTTTCATTTTCAGTGCTTGTGTGTGTTAAATTCATTAATTTCTATTAAATTCCCTTAATTTACTCACTATGGGCAAAGCACTGTGAAAGACAATGTTGATGGAGACAAAGACATTTAAAATAGCCTCTGCCCTTGAGGCACTAATCATTAAGCTAAAATACAAGGTTGCATGTGACAAGCACTATATGAGTGGCATAAAGGAAGTTAGGAAATGTGTAAAGGACATAAAGGCCATTGTTCTCTGGGGCTAGAGTGCAATAGTGGACATTGGTTGATTTTTCTGTGCAGTATCCACAACTAGCTTTTTGGTTACCATGACTCTTTACTCTCAGCCCATGCGCTAGCTGTAGTTTATTTCTTACTGACTTCATTTCCAGTGGGATCACGTGCCCCAAGCCAGGCTAATGCTCCCAGTCCGCTCACCTGGCTGGAGTCAGGTTTACCAGTAAACATAAAATCCCAGTATGGATTCCAAATGTTCTTTTTGTGCCACCCTAGAAGCAGATTCTCTCTTCTGTTCTGGATTTTTTTTTAATTTTTTTTTTTACAAAGGGAACCTTGAAGGTGCTGTGGGCCACCATGCCGATCCCCAAATGTAGCCAACAAGGAGAAGCCCCACGGAGAGCTGGATTCTGCTGCCATCATTTGAAGATTACATCAATCTGGAACTGAAGCTGAACTGGACTCCTCAGCAACCCAAACCATATATTTTTTTAGCTTAAGCCAGTTTCATGGTTTTTTCTGTTTTGCTATTTTTTAAAATTATAGTTTATTAGGGTGACAACTGTTAGTAAAGTTACATAGATTTCAGGTGTACACTTCTGTAATACGTCTTCTAAATCTCACATTGTGTTCACTACCCAGAGTCAGTTCTCTTTACATCACTATATATTAGACCCCGTTTACCCTCTTCTAGAGCTTCCCTTCCCCTTTTCCCTCAGGTAACCCATAAACTATTGTCTATGTCAATGAGTTTTTGTTCCTTCACTTGTTTGTCTTGTTCTTTTGTTGTTTTCAGTTTTATATACCATATATCAGTGAACTCATATGGTTCTCTGCTTTTTCTGTCTGACTTATTTCGTTTAGCATTATAATCTCAAGATCCATCCATGTTGTCACAAATGGTACTATTTCATCTTTTCTTACCGCTGAATAGTATTCCATTGTGTATATATACCACAACTTCCTTATCCATTCATCTATCAAAGGACACTTTGGTTATTTCCATGTCTTGGTCACCGTAAATAAAGCTGCAATGAACATTGGAGCTCACATGTCTTTATGGATAAATGTTCTCAGATTTTTTGGGTAGATACACAGGAGAGGGTCATATGGTAATTCTATTCTTAATTTTTTGAGGAACCTCCACACAGCCTTCCATAGTGGCTGCACCAATCTGCATTCCCACCAACAGTGTATGAGGGTTCCTTTTTCTCCACAGCCTCTCCAACACTTGTTACTATTTGTCTTGTTGGTGGTAGCCATTCTAACTGGTGTGAGGTGATATCTCATTGTGGTTTTTATTTGCATTTCTCTGATGATTAGTGACATTGAGCATTTTTTCATATGTCTGTTTGCCATTTGTGTGTCCTCTTTGGAGAAATGTCTCTTTAGGTCCTCTGCCCATTTTTCAATTGGGTTGTTTGTTTTTCTGTTGTTGAGTTCTATGAGTTCCTTGTATATTTTGGCTATTAGCCCCTTATCAGAGGCGCTATTTGCAAAATTCTTCTCCCATTCAGTTGTTTGCCTCTTTATTTTGTCAATGGTTTCTTTTGCTGTGAAGAAGCTTTTAAGTTTGATACAGTCCCATTCATTTATTTTAGCTTTTACTTCCCTTGCCTTTGGAGTCAAATTCATAAAATGCTCTTTGAACCCTAGGTCCATAAGTTTAGTACCTATATTTTCTTCTATGCAGTTTATTGTTTCAGGCCTTATGCTTAGGTCTTTGATCCATTTTAAATTAATTTTGGTACATGGTGACAGATAGCAGTCCAGTTTCATTCTTTTGCACGTGGCTTTCCAATTCTCCCAGCACCATTTATTGAAGAGGCTGTCTTTTCTCCATTGTATGTTTCTGGCTTCTTTGTCAAAAATTATCTGTCCATATTTATGTGGGTTTATTTCTGGGTTCTCAATTCTATTCCATTGGTCTGTGTGTCTGTTTTTCTGCCAATACCACACTGTTTTGATTATTGTAGCCCTGTAGTACAAGCTAAAGTCAGGGATTGTGATACCTCCAGCATTGTTCTTTTTTTCTTAGGATTGCTTTGGCTCTTCGGGGTCTTTTGTGGTTCCATACAAATCTGATGACTTTTTGTTCTATTTCTTTAAAATATGCCATTGGGATTTTGATGGGGATTGCACTAAATCTGTATATTGCTTTACATAATATGGCCATTTTAACTATGTTGATTCTTCCAATCCATGAGCACGGAATGTCTTTCTATTTCTTTGTATCTTTTTCAATTTCTTTTAAAAATGTCCTATAGTTTTCAGCATATAGGTCTTTCACATCCTTGGTTAAGTTTATTCCTAGGTATTTTATTCTTTTTGTTGCAATTGCAAAAGGAATTGTGTTTTTTTGGGTTTTTTTTTTATTTTTATTTCTTTTTCTGAGAGTTCGTTATATAGGAATGCAATGGACTTTTGTATGTTGATTTTGTAGCCAGCAACTTTACTGTATTTGTTTATTGTTTCTAATAGCTTTTTGGTGGAGTCTTTAGGATTTTCTATATGTAGCGTCATGCCATCTGCAAAGAGTGACAATTTTACTTCTTTATTGCCAATTTGGATGCCTTTTATTTCTTTCTCTTGCCTGATTGCTCTGGCAAGGACTTCCAACACTGTGTTGAAAAGCAGAGGTGATAGAGGACAGCCCATCGTATTCCTGAATGTAGAGCAAAGGGTTCCAGTTTTTCACCATTAATTATGATATTAGCTGAGGGTTTGTCAGTTTAAATTGGGTTTTCTGCCACTTGGAACAAATAGATTGATAGAGCACATGACAATGGAGCTTGGACTTGGATGGTCGATCTTCATAGGTAATGGTGAGGTCACAGTTTTCAAACATTTTCATTTATATGCAAACTTCTGCATTTGACAGTGTTGAGTCCAGTATGTTGGGATAACATACTGATTTAAAGTTTGTTGGTGTTGGAGGTGCTCATTGATTGTGTTCATCACATTGCCCACAGAAGCTTCAACCATTCTAGGCATCTGAAATAATATAACGGAAAAGGGCATTTTTGAGCACGTTAACACATTTTGTATGTGATCCACTCACTTTCCCTGGTGACATCTTCACTGGCAATCTGTGTTATACTTCAGGGTCACTATAGATGGCTTACTTTTTCACCTGGCATTTCTGGGCTTCCAACCCCATGAGATTTCTGAGTAGAAAATCACTATTTTTACTCCTCTATGAATGTGTGGAAGGAGGGAAGAAAATGAATATTTTTGGAAATCCTCCTTGTGTCACGATTTATATTTTATCTATAATTTTTGCCATGACTGTAGCAGAAAATTATTATTCTCTTGAAAGTTGGAACAGAGAGACTGGAAGGGCTTACTTAACTCATCAAGATTATATATCTAGTACATGGAAGTATCAAGATTTGTATCCAGGTTCCTCTGACTCCCAAGCCCCTGCTGATTCCTCTACATCATTTTCTACATCTTCCCTAGATGACAAGCTGACCATACCCCACCTTCACCTTCTACCCACTGACCAAATAGAGGAGTTCGTGAGACCATGGACGACTTCCTCTGGGGTGGCCCCTCTGATACTCCTAATGGGTGCAGGCCACTATTGTGGTCAAGTGCCTAGGCTGGGTGCAGCTCTCAGGGCCATCACTACATCTTGAGCCGTTATTTTTGTGTCCATCATGACTGGGACAGGGCGTAAGGCTGAGAATGTAGTCGGTGTGGTTTTTGGCTGCAGCGAGTCTCTGTAGCTTCTGTTGTTAGTGGCTGCAGCTGTTGGGGAGGGCTAACGGAGGACTCTAGTGCTTGTCACCTTTTCAAGCACTTCCGGGCTCCTCACAGCTGGACAGCCCAGCTTCTATCAACACTCTTTAGTGTGCTGTTCACAGCTGGAACCCTGCTCAGCTCTGACATTGTACAGCTTTTTCAAATAACAGCACTTTCAAAGAACATGCTCACAGTCAGCACTTCTACCCTTCCCTTTGACTCTAGCCTTATAGTGATGTACTTACTATTCCTTGACTAGCAAACCTGGAGGAACCCAGCGCACGTGCTGGGCAGGGCCAAAGGGAGATAGCTAGGGAAGCTGATCATTGTCTCTTAGATCATTGTCTCCAGACTCATTGAGATACAAACCAGATTCCAAGATCAGACCTGAATGTTCAACCATCTGCCAGGATACACACATATACTGAATTCTGGCAATTGACAGAATGAACTCGGAGTCTGCAGGATCTTGATTTGAATGCAAATTCTAACACTTAATAAGTATGTTATTACTAGAGGTCTCTGAAGCTTAATAGTCTCATGGACAAAATGAGGATAGATTCTACTTCATAGGGTCTTTGTGAAGATTAAATGAAAAATACGTAAAGGAGCTTAGCAAATAGTATGTACTTAGGACATTGTAAATATTTTGACTAATTGTCCTTGGTTCTACTATTATCTTTCTGTCTTCAGTTGGTATCTATTAGGGGTACCAAGAAAAGGTATACAAGTAGACACTTTGGTCAACATTGCTCAAGCAGTTGTTCGCCATAATCAGAAGTGTCTGGACACTGATGGTAACCACTTTGAGCACCTCTTGTAATTGCAGAAGTCAAATTGTAATTGCAAAAGAATTCATCTTTTGTTATCGGTATATATTATTACAATTTTAATAGTTTTTTCCTTTCTTAAAATGTATATACATTTTTTGGGGGCACCCTCAGCATTTCTTTGATGTATAAAAATGCAAATTATCTTACAATTTCCATGATAGATATTTATTTTGCACCTTAGCTTTCCACATATGGGGGAGACAATATTTCTAATATCTAGTATGTATCCTGAAGCTATCCCTACCTTTTGTTATGGAAATCAAACAACTTTGCCCCAAGTGACCAGTGTGTATTGTCATATTGAAGCATATTCCTAGAAGGAGTGGAGCTCATCACCCGGTAGGGAGGTTCCTGCAAAGATCAATGAGTTTCAGGGCTAATGATTAAGCCTTTCCTCTCTTGATTTGCAAAATCTGTGGGCTCTCAAAGACATATCAAGATGTTTAATCCAAGCTCCTTTGGCTCTACAGGCAGAGTGATGCTTTTAGGATGATACATTTGGAAAACATTTGGTTTTGCAATCTTGAGTTTCTGAAGGGTTTTCTGCTGTGCTGTATTGGTAACGTCAGAAGGCAGGTGGCCAGGTCATCTATATTGCTGAGTAGAAGGACTCTTAAGTCAGTGCTCTTAGCTTTGATTAGACTGGGATAGGCATGGCATAACTGGAAGGATTCCCTGGGATCTTAGAGATTCTATCATCTTCAGTCTCTCTTGAGCCTGATTTTAAACTTACCTTGGACTGATACGGATCTATCACCTCAAGAGCTCTGTTAGAATCAAACCGCTCCATGGAATGAAGGAGGTATAGATCTCATTCACATTTTTCATCTCAGCACCATGTTATTCTTGGCAGTTAAATGCCAGGCTCAGCAGCATGGTGTAGTACTAAAGACCCTTCAGGGTGGTTTCCAGTTGAGTAACAGTTGAACTGTGTTAGTACTATTAGGGCAGCAGAATTGGGGCAGAGAAACAACACATTGATTGATTCTCTGCTGAAAATGTGATGAATAACGTTGAATGAAAGGGAGGATCACTTAATGGGTTCAACTCTGTTGTAGATACTGTAAGGCTGGAAAGAAATATAAAGCTCAGTTTCTGTCCTTAAGGAACTTGTATTTGTGTTGGCAAGGCAAGAGTAAGGCACATGAAGCAACAGGCTAGATGAGGGAGTGTGTGATTAAGTGACAACTGAATAGTACAGACAGAAAGTGCTCTAGGGGCCCAGCCCTGGGAGAGATGGTGGAGACGGCCAAGTGATGACAGGTTTGCAGTGATCTGATGTTTTTGTGAGATGCTTGCCCAGGGTTAGAGACGCAGTGGTGACTGTGAACATGGCAATTCCAAAAATCACATCTCAATAATCGTTTCATTTTCTCAAGTCTTAGATCCCTGTTGATTGAGGGAATCACATTGGGAACTTTTCAGGGTCACAGGATGGTATTTCTAAATGGTGCTTTCTAAGAAGCCATTCAGCTCAGAGTTTCAACAGTTCTCAAGCTCTGGTAGAATTGTAAATTTCTGAATGTATGAGATCCGGGTTGCCTTCCTGCCACTCACTGACCGCATGACCTTGAGCTTGTAATCCTTCTAAGCTTCACTTTCTCTGCTGAATAAGAATGATAATACTGTCCTTAAAGAGTTGTTGTGAGGATCAGAAGAAGATGATGTATACAGAGTGCTTGGGACATGGAGGGGATTTTAGTACAAGACAGGTTTATCATGGTGACTGCTGGGCCGGGAAGAAACACCTTTGAAATGAATAAAAATCAGAGAATGTGGGAGCTACGAGGGATCAGAGTGGTCACCTGCACCAACTCCTCATTTTAAAGATGAGGAATGAAGGCTGAGATGAACTAAATATTTGTTCAACAACAACAACACACACACACACACACACACACACACACACAAATCTGGGCGAGCCACCATGTCTCCTAACTGACATTCCATTGCATTTCTTTATCATATATATGGCTTCCCTTGTTAGATTGGTACAATAAATCACTGAGTTCAGCAATTCCCTCTTCCCATCTGGCTCTTTCTTTCACCGTCTTCCTCCAATATTATCAATAATTACTTTATGTTGGGGACTGTGGGGGATTTAAAAGTAAACGAGATGCACTTCTTGCTGTCAAGGAATTGGCACCATTGATAACGCAGCCACAATTAAGGTTCTCAGATTCATTAGGGTAAATGTGGAAATGGATTGACATGGGGAGGGAGGATAAACAGGCACGGAGAGGGAAGCAAGCCAGCAGAGTGGTTCAAGTTGTAGTCTAGCGGCAGGTAGATAATCTTTGCCTTAACCTTGAGCAAGTTATGAAACTTCCTATCTGAATGTGAACTGGGGATGATAAGAAAATGGACTTCTTACGGTTGTGTGGCTAAATCAGAATTTAGTACAGTGCTTGGCACATAGCAAAGCATTTAGTTAATAATAGCTGTGTTTATACAGGAAAGGTCCTGGTGGCATTGTGTCTAAGAGAGAACAGGATAGTGAGGATAGAATTACAGAATCATAATAAAGGATGTCTGATGCTAAGTAGGAATTCTATTCCAACGCTGGGAGTAAAGTCCTCGTACACAGTGACTTCTTTGCTTTTCAGGAGTGGGTCTTAAGGTATTTCCCTTCTCAGAAGACTCAAAGTTACTAAAGCTTTTTCCAAAGAATGAACTTGGCCCCCCTCCACCACACTTAACAAACGTGAGATCACTTGAATTTTCTTAGGAAGTTAAAAGTGGTGAATCTGGATTCTTTTTTGAATGTTTAATTTTTTGCCAAACTGTCATTTCTGAAACCAGTTTCTGATGAGCACCTTCATCTGGGCAAATGAGCTCCTCTTGTTTCTTACAGTTCTATTTCAGATTCGTTTTTCATCAGCTCTGTTATTACACATTCTTTTCAGACTCGCTCTCAATGTAATAATAATACCTACCATTTCCTTTACAGTGATTTATGACTTTATTAAAGCTCTTAGATTTCTGTTCAGATTTCTAATCTATTGACTTGGGTCACTTTGTATAATTTAATTATTGTCTGAGGTTTTGCTAAAGGTAGGGACACCTGAATTTAATTAATGCACTGTTTGCATATTTCACATCATAAATAATGATGCCCAATAAATTACATCTCAATAGTAATACCGTAGTAACCCTCATAACTCCCTACATTTAGATCCTTGCCATGGATCAAATTCTTGTCTATGGCACTTGACATCTAAATTTTTCCCCAGGATCTTTCTGACCCCTACGATGCCTCTTTTTCTTTCTTTCTTTCTTTCTCTTTCTTTCTTTCTTTCTTTCTTTCTTTCTTTCTTTCTTTCTTTCTTTCTTTCTTTCTTTCTTTCTTTCTTTCTTTCTCTCTCTCTCTCTCTCTCTCTCTCTCTCTCTCCCTCCCTCCCTCCCTCCCTCCCTCCCTCCCTCCCTCCCTCCCTCGCTCTCTCTCTTTCTTTCTTTTTCTTTTCTTCCTTTTTTGCCCCACTTGTATAACAGTTATACCCAGAGGTTTAAGAAGTTGACCAGTAAAGAAACACTAAGAGCAATACAATTTGATTTTCTTCTCTGTGATTTCCTTTTCTGGGTATACAAATACCAGGAATCCAGGGGGTTAGAAGCCAGTTCACCTTTTTCTAGTTTCTTCTTTACAAATCTACATAAAGATTGCTGCGGATGGACTCGATGGGCCACTATCCAGAATCCACTTCCTTAGGCTCTACAAATCAAAGTCACCACTTTAAGAAAGTATTTCCATTTTACTTTCATCGAAGAGTTAAAAAGCCAAAGCCTTTTAGTGTCTCATTTCACTTACACACATAGCCCATTATAACCTGTGTAAACAAGGATGACATGTGGAGATTAATGAGAGTCCCCAAGTGACAGAACAATTTAATTGTCAGAAATCATAGGAGCTTTACCAGTGTATTTATATAAGACAACCATAGTCTAAAAACTTCCCTAATTGATTATGACCAATAAGTAATAACTTGGAAAGCAGTCTTCTGGTATACAAATAACAAATGACTCATAATAGTTAATTGAGGTATTAAGATGCATAAGGGAAGAATATTAGATTGACTAGATAAATGATTCATAATGTAAAGCAAATAATTGGAGAGTTCATACTCCGAAGTAGGATATAGCTCATAAGCAAAGCTAAAAGTACATCAAATAAAGGGACCTGTGTTTGCTAAATGGACTCCCAGCTAACTGGGTGTCATAGCTATGTTGCCGCCAGGCTTTGTGGGATCCTTGCTTTCAGGACAAGCAGCCTTCTTATGGTTCCTTCTAAGCCACAATTCGTGTTTTGGATCCTGCAGCCCTTGCTACACTAACGTATAAGATAGGAGAGTGGGGGTGGTAGGTAGAGCTGCCACATGCAGCTGACACATGCGGACGTGGACTGTGTTATGGCTGAGCCCATGACGTGGTACCCAATCCTGCCTTTTGACCTAAGGCTCTGACTGGCCATGGGCCCAGCTTTGGGGAACCAGGGCAACTGGTGTAATGTCCTTCTCTTACTAGCAGATGGAGGAGCTGCTTCTGTAATAGAACTTTGGGGAGACTCTGCCCCCAAATATCTCTGTACCTCAATCTGTGCTAGATTGTTCTCCATCGCAAATCCCAGCAAGTTAGTTAATTTGATCAAAGTCACAGCAAAAGTAAATGGCTAAACCTAAGTTTTCCAGCACCAGGTTATATTCTCTGTAGTCTCTGTCTAATATGATTAAGAAGAGTATCTTGAAATCTAATTTAAGAGCAGTGATCTTTTAGCCATGGTCTCTTTTGTCTTTATTTGCCATGTGCAAGTTTTAGTGAGTATTGTACAATACTTACACATTAGAAGTGTGTTAGAATTTCTTGTTGGGAATCTCATCCACAATTCTGCACTCTCAGTGCATTCTGATTGGCTTTAAGTTCTGGCTGCACAAAGGTTCCAGATACTTGAAGCCCATTTTAACCTTCTTTCTGAATGTCTTTTTAAATCCTGTTCTGCTGATGATAGATGGATGGGACTTCACTTCTCCATTAATAAACTAGGTAACCCCTTGGCTTTCTCTTATCTTAATTTCAAAATAATAACATCTTCTTTCATTGATCTAAATTGTGAGAGATAAGCATCCTTTATTAAGTGACTATAATATGTGTGCCCGACGCTATTCTAGGTGTTTGACATGTTCTCATTTAATCTTCACCAAAACTTTGAGAAATAGGAGATAGTCTCCTTTTGTTTTGCATAAGAAGCCTGAACTTGGGTGGGAGTAAGTGACAAAACTGTGTCTTTTACTTCCTTCGCCCCTTGGTATTCTTCATTCCCAATTGTACCTAGCATGTTTTCTGGGACAGAAGTGGGCCCTTAATACATGCCAAAAAAAATTCAACTCTGCAAATGCCTGAGTTAGGCTTTAGGATTAATGAGTGAATAAGTTGAGATGGAGCAACACTGTTCTACCAACACTCTTGCTTGATGGTGGTTTGGTGACATGAATAAGAAAGAGACTGTGCTAACATATATGTATATTTTAACCGTCCAAGGGCAATTTTGTGGAAGTTAATACAGTTTCTGAATTTAGAAACATAGGTCACGACTCTCCTCTGGGAAAATCCTTGCAATGGCTTCTCGTGCTTCTTGGGGCAAACAACCGTAGTCTTTATAGTTACCTGCTGTTCCTTGAACCCTAGGCCTGCTCCTCCTCACATATCCGCATAAGTCACTCCCTCATCTCCTAGAAGTCTTTGCTCAATTGTCAGTCACCTTTTAATTGAGCCTATGTTGACTGCTTTATTTAAGAGGACAACCTACACCAGCTCCCAAGCCCACTCCCACACTCCCGATCCCTTAGGCTATTCGGCTCTCTCTCTTCCCTAGCACTTAACATATTTTAATTTATAGGAGGATTTTCTAGCTTGTTATCTTTATTGTGTAGTTTCTCCCCTCCAAGAAAATGTAAGTTCCAGGAGTGTGTGGACCTACCTCGTTTCTTCACCGATGTGTCACAAGTGCCTAGAGGAATGTGTGTTCTATAAGGGATGAATGAATGGACAACAATAAATATTTGCTGAATTAATAGAGAGTAACATTAGATAATTCAGTATTTGTAATGAAGTTTAAGAAACACTTTTGACTAAATTGTTCTCTTTATAGTTATGTAATGCTCAGTTAGTAATGCTCAATGTAGCTGAGCTGAATCTGTAGATTTTCAACCTTCCTTGTTTTATTAAGCTTCCCCTGCCTTTCAAATTTCACCTAAAGATACAACATTATATATGTATTATTTGGTTACTTTTTGAGTATAGGAAAACAAATATTAAAAACTTGACTTCTAAGTTTTAGTAGCTGTCAGATCAAAAGAGAACGTGCCACCATCTTGATCTGTCCACCCTGTTTCAAGATGAGGCTATCAAAGCACTAAGGCAGTAAGTGATGCACCTAAGGTTATTCTGCTGGTGAGTGGTTGAGATTTGGAGGAGATGCTTGAATGCTGGTGGTGGACCTCTCAGTATATTCATGTTGGACTCTATCTCACTGCCCTACCAAGCTGACCTGTGTGTGATGCATGCCATTCTCCTAGTGACCATAGGGAAGTTTAGTCTTTAAAGCTCATAAATGTCTTTCCTCCCTCTTCTCTTCTTACATCATCTCCAACATTAATTCTACAGTTCAAGTGAACCATACAGTGGTGAAAGCTCCTGCTGTGGTAGTCCAGCTCAAGACTGTCCCTTTTGCCGGAGAAGCTCAAAGCAGTTCTTTTTGCCTGCGTCTTCTAGGCATGCTTGAAAAATAACCCAGCTAGTGTTCCCCTAGCCTCCATCTATGATTTCATTGGGAAACTATGCATAAGATAGTTTGGAAATAAATATATACAAGAAATTACAACTCTGTTTGAATGACCCTCTACCTTGGAATGTCTAGAACTGTGAGAATTATAAGGCCAAGAAATATGTCCAGGCCTGCTGGCTTGAAAAGTTACTATTCCATATATGGAATCTGTACAGACAGGGAAGCTGAAGTTGTGTATACTAAATGGAGATCTTTTTTCCCCCAGCCACTTTTGTGCCTAATCCTTGACCTATTTCATTTATAGGTTTCTTTAAGATACTATGCCTTGAAAGTTCATTGCCTTCTTGATGGTCTTCCAACAGTTATTTGCAGAACAATAAGTGCTTTACATGGACTTTGATTGTATCAGAAAGATCCAAGGATGGATGGATCCCGAAAGGGTCAGGCTATGAGTGCAGTCGTGAAATTATATCTGTGGAATCTGAGGCCTGCTAACAATGTGGGGGTCTGGTTAGAGTACCCCAGGTAGAGTTTATTCATTACTGTTGAAAATTTAAAAATGCAGACATTCACAAATGTTTAGTCTGGTTTTCAGTAATGAAGAAGGGCAAGTAGATTCAGACAAGGACCCACAGCACAATAAATATTTCTTTTACTCTATTTCCTTGATAATGGAGAAAATGGAGCAAAAAGCTGTGAACCTAAAGCTAAAAATAGAAATTCTGTTTTTTGAGTGGGGTAATTATTTTTTCTTAGACAATGTAGAATGGGGACATTTTGCAATTTTGGTTTGCATAGAATATTTTAATGTAAGCAATTCAGAATACTGACAGTGCATGTTTGAAAAGGTTGTGCTTTCACCAATCCTCGCCAGCAGTTCTGAAGCCTACCTAGGTTCAAATCCCACCTATACCATTAACAAGGATAAGTTTCTTACCCTTTCTAAGCTTCCTTTTTCTCATCTGAAAAATGAGGATTAAGAATAGTACCTACCTTCTAGGATCATTGTGAGAGTTTAACAAATTAAATCAACATAAATACAAAGCCTAAGAAGTACAATGGATTTTGTAAATAGATATAGTTGTTACTCTTACTAGCGATATGTATTGGTTGCCATCCTTAACAATATTGGAGTTTTTAAAAAGTAGAAAGTAGATCATAAAAAGGCTGAGCATTACTAACTTCAAGATTAAGAGACTAATTCAGTTAAAAGTGTTTCTTAAACTTCGTTACAAATACTGAATCATCTAATGTTACTTTCTATTCATTCAACAAGTATTAATGCATTTTGAAAATGGCTGATCTCCTTAGTATGAACTCACTACTTTGTTACTCAAGGTTTCTTCTCCTTTTCTAGACTTGGGTCTAGATTTTTAGAACAAATAGGGAAGAGTGACCGTTACCTAAATAATCCAAAGGAAGGGCTGAGTTTTACCTTTGTTATTGGAATTTTTCAGATCAAAGCTTGCATTTCTTAGATACGTGGAGTACTTACTTCACTTAAGTACAATCTTACACTTGTACTTCACTTAGTTGCATAGATATGTAGAGATTGATCTGCAGCTTGACCAAAAGATGATTAAAAAAAGATACAAAAAACAATAACAGATAAAATATCTCTTCTTTTTCCTAAAGCCTAGATGTCAGTATTCCCTCACGTTGCTCTCCCTTCAAGGCGGTTTCTGTTGCAGTGCTGGATGACCCAACAGCAGGCTTCACTTAGGGTGCCCTGAGAGCAAGTGGAGGCTTCCACACTCCTGCAAATGAGGAGAGCTCATCTTTGAGGAGTATGTTAGACTTTCGAAATGAACAAATCTAGAAGGAAGGTATTTTGGTTCTAGCATACATTTCTAGTCTGTGGTTTAAGCTTAGTGTTTTTATTTTAAGTGCATGGCAGATGGTGGAAACGGTGCCAGAAGCCTTTCCTTCATTAGTGTCTCTACAGGTCTGGATCTAGCCCTGGTCTCATAGATGATTGGAATCCTTTTAAAGCCGTTTGGGCATTTTGTCACCAAAATAAATACATATTTTACATTTAGGTAAGGTTAAAGGAAGGAATCTCAAATTGGTTTATAAGCTCAGCATTGGAAATAGAACGAGTACTTTATATTTCTATTTCATTTGAAAACACCATTTGTTGTTAGAGGCTTTAATGTAATTCAGGCTCTGGATAACTTTGATTTTGGTAAACCAGATTTTCTAGTTTTTAAATCTGCAATCACTAAGCATCGGTTTTTGCTCTTTAAAGAAGCTAATACTCTGATAATACTTAATATTTTCCATTTTCAGCAAAGCCAGCTTTAAATATTTCCTAGTGCTAATGCATGATTTGTCTAAGCATTTTAGCTAAATCTAATCTTTCATTACTGTTGATGCTCATCTCTGTTTTCAGATGGTTAATTTGCAGACTTTCTGCAAAGTTCAGTTTTTGTTACATGTCTGATCAAGCTTAACAATAATTTCCTATATTATATTAGCCAAAGTAATGTTTGTTTATGAGCTTTGAGTCATATTTATTAACATCCATGATTAACTGAAAATTGCCCCATGTGGTATTTCAATCCACAAATGTGTTTTGATTAGAGAAGGGACAATTATTCCATTTGCATTTAATTCTAACACAAATGGTATAATTTTCAGCTCTCCTAGTCAAACAGATAGTAGTGGGGGAAAGAAAAGTAGGGTCTGAGGAAGACTATCCGTGTGGCTGCCGCTTTCTGATCATTTAGACCCTAATGTAATTTTTTCCTTTGTAGCACATTTCTATAAAATAGTTTTGGTATGGGTAATTACCTTAATTGTTCACATACTCTCTAAAGTATCACTGGAGTACTATTCATTTTGCTGCTTGAAATTGAGCATTGTGTACTTTCTAACATATTTCATCGTCTTTAGGATTGGATGTCTGACTATTTAGATTTAATACTTGACAAATATTAGGTATGTAGAAATCTGGTAAATAAGAAAAAAATATATTTTGAAAAGATGATTTATGTTCTCTTTAATTCTGACTGCTTTCTCTGAAGCTTCTGTGACCTGATATAAATCTCCAAGTCTGCTTTTTTTATCTGGTAGAATAGAATTAAGCTTCTCACAGCTTACTTGAGCACAGAGCGAGGGAGTCTGTTTGAGCGTCTAATGCCACGGGAGTCTGGAACCTGGTTTTCTGAGTGATCAGGACTCGGGGTGGTCTTTGGAAGCTGAAGTTCCAGCATAGGATCTAATGGATACAAAAAGCCATGACTGGGGGGATGGAGGGGATTGGCCTCCCCAGGCCTGCTGATCTGGAAGTCACATCGTAGGAACTCCTGGAGGACTCAGTCACTTTTGCTGGAGATAAGAACAACACTTTAAGGGCCAAAAACCTCAGTCTTTCCTGTCAGATGGGGGTGGGAGGTGGGGAGGGGTGGGGGAATCACTCTTTTATTTGTAATTCAGAGCGATAACTTACAGAAGATGGCCTGATTTTTGTTATTGTCTTCCTTGAGTTGAGAGCTCAATAGATACTATTTACGTTTTTGTTCCTATAGTCTTTTAAAGCTGTACTGAACAAAATGACAGAAAGGTGCCAGTACCTAGCGCAATTGCCAACACTCGCCATAATGTTGTTTGAATGAATGAATGAATGAATGAATGACCTATTCAGAACATCTCATGTGATGATAGGCCTGATGCGCCCGTTTCAGACCTCTATGCTTTGGATGGTTTCTTCACCCTGTTTGCTCAATTAGCTGTATCCAAAAGTTTTGCTTTGATTTCTAAAAAAAAAAAAACTTCATACGAATCAGAGGACCTCTTAAATTTTTTTTGATTAGCTTTAATCTGCATAGAACCCCCTTTTCATGCCAGAATGCCAGCTTTAATAAATCAGCCAGCTCAAATTGAATAAATCTATTTAAATACTTATAAAATATTAAGGATGCATTTGGGAAAAGCCTCTAAGGTTATTGTGGCACCCATGTACCTCACAGTAACTAATTTATTAAGCAGTTTGCAAACCTGGGAAGAAAGGAAAAAGAAAAATGGTTTCATAAACCAAGAGCAGAAGCCAATTTTTCAGCTCAGATGATGAAAGGAAGCATGCATTTCTAATCAAAAAGACAGATAAGCCTTCTCTCTCCCACCATTCCCTCACCGGCAAAGTGCCTTTTCATCATCAACAACACTCCATTCCTAATGGCTGCCTGGGCCTTTCTGCACCTTCTCCATACGCTGGTAATGTACACACAGCATCCCTTTGAAACAAGAGCCCATTAGCTGTGGCAGACTACCTTTTCACATGACGTTCTTCTGTTGCAAGTCATCAGCTCAGTGTTAAATCATTTCTACTGGGCATGCTCAGAACCCTGTCAGAGGGATAAACTGATATTTAGAGCCATAGCATGAAAATTGCTTTTCAGCCCCCTTGAAGGACAGTTAAAAAAAAAAAAAAGGGAAAAGGTCATAAACTAGGCAGGTAACACCAACCTCATTCTTTTACCTTGGAGCTTTTCTTCTTTGGATTTCTTTAGACGATCAGTTGTGACCCTCAGTCTGATGCATGCCATGGCTGTCCCTTTGTGCAAAGAGGAGGGTCAGGGCCTGCGTATTGCCATAGTTCAGTATTCCAGGTCTTCCTTTTCCTCCAACACTTAACATTACACCCCCCTCCCATAACAAGGCAATAAATGTTGGTATTAATGACAGCTGTCATTTTAAACGCGATGGGCCTGCCTTGTAAGGTTCAGAAATAATACCTTTCCATTAGTCTCCATGCTGTCTTGCACAGGTGTTGCTGATTGTAGCAGCTGTGGTGACTACAGAACATACCATACATAGATCCTTAGTCTTAAGGCCTTAATTGTTCCATCATTTCCCACAGGCCACCCTGAGAGAGTGCTCACCGTGCCTTCTTCCTCTCCTCACACGGGTTTATTGAATATGTATTGATACTTAGTAATAATTGTATTATGTTTAATAAAGCGTAAGGAAATGGTTGGGGACAGGGAAGATAGAGTTTGCAGGAGTCACTTTGTTATTTATTTTTAAGGGTCAGTATCAGCATACGATGTGCTAAACCTAGCTATGGCTTATCTTAGCGTCATCTGCCAAGTTTGTGCAGAAAACAATAAACATGGAGGCCAGTGAGGCCTCCAAGTTCAGTGATGGGTTTTACAGATCCACCGACTGGACAAAGAAAAGGTTTCTAGAGGGTAACCTATAGCTCCTTTTACCCAGAATAAAGGAGGAGGGAAGACTCGATTTCTGACAAGCTGCACATATATTCAGAGTCAAATCATTTGTTATTTTAGGCCTCGATTCCTAAGCACATTTTCTCAAGGTGCTTATATGCATGTTTCCATGTTTTTCTTGCTCGAGGAAGCTGGTTGAGACATGTTCAGAAACAGGGCTTTGGTGAATGATTTTCCTCCCAGTGAGTGTAGTGAGGGAACTAGAGACTCAAATTTACCAGCAGGTAGGGTGACAATTCCCAACAGCTCTGAGCAACACAGGGGAGATGAAGACCAGGTTGAGAATAGCCATTCCTGAGCACAATCTATTTCATTGCCGTCATCATTGGCTTCTGACATTTCTTACCACATCCTGGCCTCTTTGGGGCCACAGCTCTCCTTGGCTGCAGTTCTGATCTGGTGCTATTCAGTTGCCATGAGACATCAGCATGTCTGAGGGTTTGGGCCCCTGTGATTTTGCCTTTGATGCTTTTTATCCCTTTAATTGGTCACCACGTGAATCACAGTTTGGTGGAAACCTTAAAGATCAGAAAACTGGAACTGACTTTCACCACCCCAAGCAGCAACTGTGTGCAAAGGAAGTGGCACGAGAAAGCTCAGCAGTTTCTCTTGTCTTCCCTGATGGTAACATACAACCCTTCTCACCATAGGCTGCCTTTTCCTTGGAAAATTCTGATTCGGTAAATCTCCTCTGAGGGCTGAGAATCTGTTTTTAATAGGACAACCCAGTGATTTTCCTCAGTAGGAAAGGTTGTTTGTAAGTATTTGGAGGAAAGTTCTTATTGCTATATACATGCCAACAATTCCTGCCTGGACAGCAAGTTGATAAACACTTTGGTGCATTGAATGAATGAGTACTTTTATTCTGAGTCCAGTGACACAGAGTCTACTGGATAAAATGACCCCAGAGAACAAGTTTATGTATGAGGAGTAGTAGAGGGTGGGAGGAAGGATGTGGCTAGACGAAAAAAGCTCTGGAAAACTCCGGAAAACTCAAGGCAGTGGTGGGGGGTTGGGGTAGGAATGGGGTGACCTCAAGGAGGCTCAAGCCCCAGGACAGTTATCTCTGCCTTTGCAAGGGCTGGTTTTAATCACTCTCTTGTAGCTTTTGCTGGCGTCATTTGTCAAACCTTTGCATAAAAGTTGCAAAGTGAGGTTATTCAGCGGGTACCATCATCCATCTCAGATTATTGACCGGAGTGGGAGGTGGTTTACCTTTCCTTGGTCTCCAGCCTGCCGTGCTTTTGTTCTGTCTGTCTGCAACCGCTCAGCCCCATGCTGGAACAGGGTGCAGCCCCCAAGGCCTTTCAAACAAAGCCCTTTGCAGCCTCTTGCGTGTACCTTTTGGGTGTGCTCTCCTGGCGTCTGCTTTACAGACTTCCTCTTCTGGGGATTTACCGATTTGAAACAAATCCCTTGGCTTTGGCCCTGAATCCCATAATTTTAAACTGTGCGATGATCAGAGTTCTTCACCAAGCTCTAATAACAATGCAGTAGGAACAGTTTTCCTCTTGTTTCTGTTGCATCCCTGGGGTGCTGCCGGCTCTGTCCCGGGTTTCGCTGCCTGCGTTCTGTCCATCAAGCTCCAGTGTCACAGTGGAGTTGGGTAGACACAGCTACACGGGCATATGGCAACAGGGATATCTTCATGTACAGGATTTGGCCGCCCTTTTAATCCAAAGACGACTGAAAATGCCAGTGACTGAAGTTATGAAACACAGCATATTCCGGGCAGCATTCCAGCGGGTTATGTGGATTAATTTATTAATCCTTGTGACAACTCTATGAGGGTGGTACTTTGATCAAGCCCACTCTGTAGATCCGGTTCATGAGCACACGGAAATAGATTTAGGCCCCCCAGTCTACCAGCTCACCTACTGAACATGTTGCGTGGCCTGGGAGAAAAGGTGGGATTTTGATAGAGGAAATTATCTACAGATAAGGCGAGGAGGAACAAGGGAACTTCTAGATTGAACAGGTCACAAGAAAGCATCTAAAGACTCATCCTATATGACAAATCTGTGTAAGATTGAAAAACAAAATCCAAGTGGACGTTTCAAGAAAGGCCAGTAACTGGCATTATAAAATGACTGGAAATGGACCACCTGAAATGCACAGCAATAAGGCATGAAGGCTAAGTGAGGCCAGTGGGATGAACAGGAAAAATGAGGATGTATATAAGCTGACACAGCGGCAAGTTCACTTAGGACTGGGTCTGGGACCAAGTAATCAGCATTTGATGGTAATGAATAGAATAACTGTGCTGATATGTGAATTTGAGTACAAAGACTTTGAACTTTTTTTTTCTTCATTTGGCCCTTTGACCACTTTACAGATAACTTTATTTCTAAAAAGATTTCTCTGGTTTTACTTGTGTTTATTTTTGGTTTGCTAACAAAAGATGATAACATTGGTTCCCTTGCTACCGGTATCTTTCTCCTGGCCCACAACACATTATTTTCCTTTTCAGCCTTTCTTAAAACCGATGCTAGGTGAGATAGTATTGTCTAGCATAGTACTCACTGTAATGCAAGCGAAATTTAATGCAAGCCACATGTGCATGTTAACATTTTCTAACAGTCATATTATTAAAATGAAAAAATAACAGATAGAATCAAGTTTAGTAATATATTTTATTTAATCCAACATATCCAAAATATCACTTCAACAAATCTCCAAAATCTGGAGTGTATTTTACACTTACAGCATATCTCCTTTTGGACTAGTCCTACTCCAACTGTTCAATGGCTACACCTGGCTCGTGACTATCTTGTTGGCGTCTGCCATTCTCGCAGTTAAGAGTCAGCCAAACAGGTCATATTCTGGTTCTCTTGCTTTTTAGCCGAGCATCTTTAGAAAACTTAGTTAACCTCTGAAAGCCTCATCTCTCTCACAGGGAACATAGTGGGTAATAATAAAGAACAAATGAATTTATATATGAAGCTATATTGAACTTGGACACTGTGCTGGGTTCCTGGAAGCACTCAGTAAATGTTACAGCCCAGCTCTACCTGGCTTCTTTCCTTTAGAACTTGTGCAGACTAAAGTTAATGCTCAGTTTTTAAAAACATTAGACTCCTTATTTCTCTGTATAACTTTTGATTATCTATCTATCTATCTATCTATCTATCTATCTATCTATCATCTACCTATCATCTATATATCTTTATTTTAATCCAGTGGGTAGAGGCAGGAAGGCTGCTAAATATACATTTCACAGGACAGACCCCTCCCCCCATCATAATAAACAGTTATCTGACCCTCAATTTTAATAGTGCCTTGATTGAGAAATGCTGTTTTAACCAGACTAATCTGCATGTGTATGTATATATGGCTTTCTTATTCTTTGATCCGTTTTGATGCAATTTAGAACATGAGTTATAAGTAAGTACCAATAGCAGATACCATCCTTGATCCTTGGGATACATCTCACTGATGTGGATAGAGGGACTCTGCACAAGAAATTCCATGCATAGGCTTTCTCAGGCTTTCAGGAGGGGACGCAGTATGATTTGTGCAGTTGGATGTGGGAGGCAGATGAGCTCCCACACTCCTGTGACCTTCCACCAGTCAGCAGAGCCTCTGCCATTGTGGGGCTGATGGGATCATGACAAGGTTTTGGCTTCCACTGGACTAGTTCCCTTGCCCAAGTCGAGTGCCATGTGAAAACTGACAGCTGCCTTCCTGCCCCCCGGCCCCTCCCCCCTCCCCGGGTCTGCTGGGTCACAGGACCCAGGAAGAAGAAGCAGGAGCCCCCCCTCCCCCGCCACCTCCGCAGTGCCAGTGCTGGGGCAGGTCGCCCCATGATAGCCCCCTTCCAATCCCCCTCTCCAACCCCTTTCTCCCATTTGTTTTATGATGAATCCACTCTTGGAGGGGACTTGAAAGAGATGGTTCCACCATCCCACACTGAAGATAGTTTTAGAGTGCCACATAGATTCGCAGGAGTTCCTTAGGATTTGCAGGCTGCAGGCTACAAGAGACCTGAACCGGCTCGCTTTCTCTCCTCAGTGTTCTCTCAAGAAGTCCTTGTGGGGGATTCTTCTCTCTTTGTTTCTATGCTTGTGTACTTTCCCTCTTACCATTGTGCTGTTTTCCCTTACGGTTTTCCAATGAAAATCTTTGGGTTTCTCAGGTTCATCACGGAAATAGTATTGTACCCCATGTCGGCACTGGAGCTCATTTCATGGAAACCTCCAATAGACATGGATATTCAGTCCCCTTTGCTTCTGATGGTATTGGAAGAAATTCATTTGTGAATCTTGCTGCAAAAACCTGCTTCAATGCTTCCCGGGTTTCTGCCTTCCAAGAAGCAGCGGTTTTGTGTGGTTGCCTTTGTTTGTTGTTTCCTGGCTAGCTGTTGCAGCATCTGTCATTCCAGTGCCCAGAAAGCATCCCTTGCACTGTCTTCTGCTGCTGAAGGTGGACGCAGCACTGGGAGAAACACAATACCATGCAGCTCTTTCAGCTTCTCATACCACACCTGGCAGCCTGGGCTGATGAAGCAGAGATACCCTGACTGCACGCTCTAGCTGCCACTAGGTCCAGTGACCTAGTGACCTCTCCAGACCAAAAGACCACTCTCACTAACAAAAGAGAGCAAACTCCCCATTAAAATTCAAAGTAAGTGCAGACACCAGGAGGAAATGTCCTTGGTTTTAAGACCAGGTTTGGTGAGCAGACAGATGAAAGCATGGCTCTTGCCAATGCTGGGGAAGCCATTCCTCTCCTGCATGGCTTCCTCTTTCACCAAATGATCAGGTTCCTTCTGGCCACCTGGAAAACAGAGTCAAACACCTGTTTAAGTAGGTATGCTGAGCTCTGGGCCTGCCTCCACTGACGCATCTGTAGCGCACAACACACCATTCACCAGCTGCGTTACTGAGCATAGCTGGGAGCATGGGCTTTGATGAAAGCACCAAAAACGCACTTAAACCACTGCTGAGTCCATGCCTTCCCCATCAGCGGGGAGGTACAGGCTCACAACCCGGGGCCTGTCAAGGTTTGCCCAGACTGGGGGAAGGGTGGGAGGCTGAAAGAGCACAGTGCAAGCCCAACGAGCCTGGGTCCACAGCTGGCCTCCCGAGCGCTGGGGCTGAAGCAATCCTTTTCCAGGAGCAGACAGTGGCTTGGCTAAGCAGACAATCTGATTCTAGAAAAATGAGAACATTCCGTTGGAAGTAGCCATGGAGACCATCATTTTACACAGCAGTTCTCCCCTTTGTCTGAGAAGTGCTCAACCTATGGAGAAAGCCCAAGAAGAGAGGAGAGATAGTTTTGCCTCTGTATTTGTGTGTGGGGGGCATTTGCATTTTCCTTTCTTGGCTAGGCAATATTGAGTCAGTGCTCCTTTAATTTTATTGTGACCAATTGTGCGGTGCAGGGCAAGCAGCATACTTTGTCCCAATACATGAGTGCCCTCTGCTCTCAGAGGCAGGATGCAATATGAGAGAGTTTCAGTTTATTTTGGAGGGCGATACCTGAAGAAATACCAGAGCCTTGTTCTTAGAGCAATTTGTGAATAACTGAGTGGGAAAAAAGGAATCATTTCCATCCTTCTTCTGGCCTAATATTTGCATCACCATAGAATAATAAATGGACCCAAACATTCTACTGAGTACTTAATATGTGCCAGGTACTGTTCTAAGTACTCTGTGCTAATGAACTAATTTAAATCCTCGCAGCCCTCTAAGGGAGACATGGCAGATTTATAGATGAAGAATCTGATGAACAGAGAGGTTAAGTCACTTCCCAAAGGTCACGTTGTTTGCAAATGCTGGAGGTAGGACAAACCAGAATGTATCCCAGACTGCTGAGACCGCATCGTTGCATAGGGCTTGATCATAATTATGAATTACCTTCATCTACCTTCTAGACTGTTTAGACACTAATTCATTTTTAAACATTTTATGACCAGGCAATTCTAAAATGCCCATTTCCAACATTAAAAATCTCTTATTTTGGGCAACTCTTTCCCACACAGCCTAAGTGCTTTTCCCGTAGAGCTGACTCAGGCCTCGTGGAGATGGAGGCTTTGGGTCACCACCATTTGTTGAGTCCTTACAAACTTCAGTGGCTATGCTATCCTCTTGAGCAATTTCCAGTCCTATCTACTTTTAACTGCCCAGAATTCTGTGAGCAAAATAATTGGGTGATTTGTGATTGGAGGGGAATGTGGGCATGGCAGAGTGTGGAAAAACATGGAAACATTTATAGCTCCCGAATGGGTTGTGCAGGGAGAAGTGAGGTACCTCCCCTGTCTGTCTGTCTGCTCCCTTCCTCTAGTGGCCCTCTTCCTCCCAGACTCACCTGCCCTCTTGATGTGTCCCAGGTATCCATTTGCTCCCTAGCACTGGCGAGCAATTGTCTTCAGCTTGTGAAGAGTGAATGTTTGACCCAGGACCCAAATCAAAATTTCTAGTCACCACACCTGACAAAGAGACGTATCACTGATGAAAATGCAAGTCAATCTACGGAACCGTCAATCTGTATTTCTCTGGAGTCTTACTAAGTCTTAGAAAGTCACTCTATAGCATTAAAAGACTAAAGTCTTCCGAGACCAGTGCTATCCATTATGGCTTCCCCATAGCCAAAAAATATCCCTTATTGACTCATATCATTGGTGGTAGAAGAATAAAGGCAACGGGGAAGCAATTGTGGCAGTGAATTCATTTTTCACACGTGTTGGCTGTCTCTTAGGCCTGTGGACTTGAGGCCAGGATGGGCGGAGTGTTGGTAGGTACACCTGTGTGCTCAATGTGTGCTAGAAAACACTCTGATGTTAGCTATATGATACAGGTAGACTGTTTCCCACATTTTATTTAATTTGATTCCAATAGCAAAAAGGCAGAAAAAAACAAATTCAGAAGACACGGACTCTAGCCTCAATCCTTTACTTATTAATTGTGTGACCTTGAAGAAGCCACCTCAAAGCTCTGGCTCAGTTTCCTCGCTCATGGAATAAGGGGGTTGGGCCAGATAATCTGTCATCTTATGCTTGGTTATAATAGTAATAGATACAATTTCAAGAGGTGTATGTAGGTGGGTTACGTTTCCATTTTACTTTGGGATTCTAAAGAAAGTTAAAGACTCTTCAAACCATGAAACATTTAAAAAGCAAGCAAGTTTATCATTTTCATAGCATACTGTATGTCTATAGATATATAAATATATAGCCAGCAGCTGGAACATAATGTAAAAATTTTTTTGAGTAATTTCAAAGCATATGCCATGTGCTGAATGGAGATTTCTAGGACTTCTACAATTGCTAACTTCAACACTCACCTCTAATATATTCCGACTTAAAGTGTGCAACCTTGTTTAAAATGCACTGCTAAAGCATATATTTTCATGTATTGCTATGTCTGAATGCATGATAACCAGGTTGAAAATCAAATTATCTGTGTTAGGGTGAATATTACAGTGTGAATACTGCCTGCTGTGCTGTGAATGAATCTTGTAAACACAATCAAATGCATCTTTTCCTTTCTCACGCATTCAGACCCCCACCCTGCTCAGAGAGGCAATTCTTCACCTTCCTCTTCTTATTGTCACAGCGGTTCATGTTTATCGTGGTGACATCTTCAGCTTCATCGCAGCATGAGCTCTGCCATGTTGAAACTGAGCATTCTCATAACATCAGCCTTTAGATGAAAGCCGCTTCATGAATAATGAAATGTAAATAAAAAAATATCGCCCTTTTTCCTGAGGTATGTGAAATGCTTTGCTTAACTAGTACAAGTGTCTGCTGAGAAATTTCAGGTCTCTCAAACTGCTTTATTGAGGCCAAAGAGTAGATGAATAGAGGGAGTCATTTTTATTCCACTGCTAATTTACTAAACTATCCAAACAGAAGGGGGGATTATGCTGTGTGACATTTAGAGAGGACGTGGAACTTCAGGAAGTATGAAGCCAGCAGAAAGCCAGAGCATTCAGGGTGGAGAGTAAGTGGGTCCTCTGCTGTCACAAGCTTTGAGTCACTTCTCCATGCTGTCTAAACACTTTGTGGAGCAGCCATGATTGTCATTTATGGAGTGCATGGCTTTAAATCCTGACAAGGGATTAGGAGAGGACTTCGTCCAATGAAAGGAACTCCATTGTTCTAATGCCATACAAGGCAAGGTTGCTGTAAGATCTGAGCAAGTGATGGCCCACACAGGGTTGCATTAGATCTTTCCTCCTTCTGGCAGCATCCTTACCTTAATGTTGCCAAATCTTTAAAGATCACAACTGAAACTTTCAGAGCAGGAAAATAAACTCCATGAATTATGGGGTTACCCTGACCAGTTCTTTATGTAACAAGTCAGTTAGTTGCTCCCTTAGCAAAATAGTGAAGGGAATCGTATTTAGAGATGAATTTCTCTCTCCATACTGGACCTTTCCTTTTCTCTTTTTCTATTTATCCTTACCTGACCTCCACACTTATTGCCTCATAAAACCCTCTAGCTCTCACGCATGCCTCCTCGACCTCTACCCACTACAGAGAGCCCACCTTGGGCAGCCCTCAATTGCTTCCCTGAGCCCCTTACACAGGTTCTCTCCCCATATCCAAGTGTCCCTGTCTGTGGACCTCTAAGATGTGAATAACTGATGGGATTTCATAGCTCAATTCCCAGGCAGAGTTCCCATCTTATCAGAGGTCTTCAATGCCATGATTCAAAGGAAGAAGCAATGGTGACATTTTAGCACCGGGGCAGTCCAGTGGCTTAAGCAATCTATGATCCTTTAAGTTCTAGAAACATTGGTTACAGACAGTCACCTATCCACAGAGTCAGCCTGGCTGTTTCCGGAAGACATCTTTGTTGATTTGTTGTGAGTTTTGAGGGTTGGATACTTACAAGCCCTCCTGAGGGTAACAGGGGTCCAGAGTTATCTTTCAGAGAGTGTGTCCCGCTCCAATCCCTGATTCTTTTCATGCAGTGAAAAAATAAGGCTAGAACGAACCTCAAATTTAGTCTTAAAGGAGAGTAAAACATCACAAAAGGACATTCTTTATGCCAAGTGTGAAAGAGAGAGAAGTGGTCTTCATGGTCAACACTGCAAGGGCCATTATTTTAATCACTAGCTAGTAGAAATACCTCTACTTCCCCTGCAGATTTTTCTTCGAGGCATTGACTGATGTTAACAAAAAGCAACTCAGGAAAATCCTGGGAAATACAGGGACTGACCAGCTTTGAACATAGAACCCTGGAGATGATACTACGTCTCCATTTTCACCACGAACTCTTCCCTGCTCCACTCCCCACCTCTTCAAGTGTGCAAGCTGTTCTCCCCATGTCTCCTCTCTCCCTATGGCAGACCCATTTTCTGAGGGAGAATAGATCAGGACTCCTCTTCTTTGAAATAATCCAAGAAACTCAAGGCCTCATACTTCTGAATATTCTATCTGGAAGATTTCAAGATGGCCGCGAGTTCAGAAGTCTTAGAGAAGCATGAAAAACAGGAGATAGGATCCCCTATGGTGTCTCAGCTGTTGCTTCACATATGTTACCCAGAAATCAGCAAAGAATTGTGCCTTGGGAGGAAAGCAGGTTTTCTATGTTCTAATAATAAAAACAATAATAGCTACCATTATTTACCACTCGCTGAGTGCCAGGTACTGTACTAAGCACTTCGCACATATTGTTTCACTTACTCTTCAGACATTTCCATCATTATCCCCTTTATACAGATAGGCTAACAGAGGCTTTAAAAAGTTAAGTAACTTGCTTAGAGTTACACAATAAATAGCAGAGCTGGGATTCAAACTGAGGCAGACTGACTCCAGAGACTGCAGAAAGAATGTGTGTGTGTGTGTGTGTAAAAACAAAAGTAAATTCCTAAAGGGCAGGGACATTGTTTTGGTCTCTGCTATAAACTGAAACCTGAAAAAGAGTCCTTGACACATAGTAGGCACTCTATAAATATTGGTTGAATGCATGATGAGAGATTAGATTGAACCTAAGGCTTTGCTAAATCCATGATTTGAAATAATAAGGTAAAAACTAATACTCGTCCATTTTTTAAGCATTTCAAATTGATTGTGCGTGTCATCTTACTTTATTCTCATAAAATCCTGTGCAGTTGAGATGGTACATATCATACAAAGAAACTGAATCTCAGAGAGTGAAAGACACTTAGACATTTCTTTCAGCTGGTTAGCGATAGTCATAAAAATGGCTAACATTTCATTGTTCCTGTACATCAGAAACTGTGTGTGCTATTACCTTTCTTTTCGTAAATTATTTAATCCCAATAACCCCAAGATGTAATTTCTCTTATTTTCTCCTTTTTTAAAGGAGAAGGAACGGAGGCACAGACAGGCTGAGAATTAGTATTTACATGTTTATGTATGCTACATGCAAGTATTAAACCTGTATGGAGCTAGGATTCGCTTCTGTGTGTTATCTGTTATTCTTGTATTTTGATTCATACAACATTTTACCTGAAAGGGGTACCCAGGAAAGTATTTAATCCATTTTCCTCTGATAGAATTTGAGCCCCAGAGAAGGTGATAGACTTTCCTGGAGTCACACAGCTAAATAACCAGTGGAGTAGCCACTAGCTACATGTAGCTATTTAAACTTAAATTAATTAAAAATAAATGCAATTAAAAATTCAGTTCCTCGAGTTGTACTAGCCACATTCTATGTGTTTGATCATTACATGTATTTAATGGTGACCATATTGGACAATGCAGATTACAGATTTCACTGCTGCCTCATATACTCAGCTTCTTGTTGGTAGCACTATATGCAGGTATTTCCCCACTAGATGTGATCGTGCACTACGGAACCAAAGCTCTGCATTTGTCCATTCGTCTCTGTCTTCCTTGTGTGATAGGCCCACCATCGCCCTCGACAATATGGAGACCTCTCTTTGAAGAGCTTTGTGCTTCACTTAATTAAAGAGCTAAAACCTTCATTTCTGAAACAACCAAAGAACAGGAGGCATTTTAGAAGTTAATATAATTTCTTACATTCATGTTGTTACTACGAGTTTACAAAGGGCTTTCATGTTCCCATTCTCTCATCAGAGCTTCAAAATAACCATGAAGTACCCATAGAACAGCAGATATAATTATACCCATTTTATAAATGAGGAAGCTGAAGTTCTGCGTGTGTAAATAACCAACTTAAATTGACATGTCAAAGCCTCGATTGGACACCTCATGTATGTATGTATGGACATATTGAAGGAATTCAAAGCAAGAGGTATCACTAAGGAAGGACATGTTCTGATGTTCATTGTGTCCAGTCCATGCCTGGTCTAGAGAAAGCAAAGATGAATAAGGCATGAATAAAACATTATCTCTGCCCTCTCAGAGCTTATAATTGAGTTGGGAAAGTAAGGCCCACATATCAATAGATAAAGTATAAGTTAGCAAGTAACAAATGTCATGGTAAATGCAGCTTTGCTCTTTGGTGTAGCCTCATTGCCTAGCCCGGGGCCCACCACATAGTAGGCACTTCATAAACATTCATTGAATAAATTTGTGTGTGTATGTAATCAATGCCTAGGTCCAGGCAAGGGAACAAGGCGATGTATATCACAGTTTGAAACCCTGAAATGTGACTCCTTCTCTATCTATTTATGTAGTTGTCAGTTAAAATGTACACTGACCTCTCTAGTTGCTTAAACTGTTTTTCTGATAGCAATTTTTATATAAACACATCTTTACCTCAGGAAATTGGCTAGGGCTTTAGATGACCAAGAAAGGCTAAAACTATTGTGGGAAACAGCAAAAACAGTTTGCATTTAAAGTAAAAATAGGAATAGAGGAATGATATAGGGGAACTAATCACAGACAGCTAGCTGTTGGACCCATGATGGGAGAGACTTTTGGAAAATGTTTGGGAAGATAAGGTTGTCATTTGATTGGGGGTATTTCTGTCACTTGACCCAATTGCTAGTGGAAGAAAAATTTTTTATTTTCTTAAAATATATTGAAAAACTTTTTGAGCAACTCCCAATATCCTAGAAAAGTTTTGAACTGGTACCAACGAACTTTGTCTGATACAAACTTTGTAGGATACAAAAATTATCAGTGTTTCATTGGGAGGATCAATTGTTTTGTTTTTATTTCAAGGAAAACTGAAGAATTTAGTAGGTCTGTGTTTCATTCATCTTTGCCATACCAGTAGAGAATGAATGAATAAGCAAAAAACAAGTTATATTGGGGAATGTTTCTAATCTAGTTCCAATCAGAAATAAAGACGTAATTATAAATGGCGTGGCACTGTCATTTTCTAACACAAGTCTTCTCAAAGTAAGATGTTCATGGTTGGTAGAGGGGGAGTCCTGGAAGAGGAGCTAGCCCATAGATCCCTCAGGATTTACCAATCTCCTTAACCATTTGCGTGATGCTGCCCCCAAGCTGAAATACTGTGAAGCCTTGCATGAAATGATGTGTCACTCTAACATGCATGGTTCCTCTTTCTCTTGCCCAGATGCTGCCTCAGAAGGTAACATAGTCCAGATATCTTTATAGGAACATCTAAAACCTAAATTAGGACAGGAAGAGAGACCCTAGGGGATAATTCTCTAGTAGACTAAAGGTGGATACTGCCATCCCCGTACGTGTGCATTTCTGTAACTGCCTACTGACAGGTCTCCCTGCCTCTAACCCTTGCTCTCTGCAACCCATCTATCTTCTCCCTCTCCAAACTGGCTCCTCACTGCTTGTAGGATAAGGTATCAACTCTCTAGCCATGCATTCAAGGTCCAGTCAAAACCAAATTTCTCACTTCTCCACCCCAGACAAACCTCTTTGCTCATTACTTTATAATTATATTTATATTTCTAATTCTCCAAGGTTTGTGCATGCCATCTAACCTCCAGGAAATTGAATGTTCAGATCTATGCATTTCCTTGGCCTGCAGTAAGATGCAATACTTATTGAATGTCTCCATGGGTGGATGGATTTCAACTTTGTGTTTCTTGCAATCCCAAATCTTCTATAAAACTTCTATTTCACCAACACACTTTGCATTTATCTAGCCCTGCTTTGAATCCGAGACCACTTGTCTTTATCTATTATTTGGCATGCGGGATATGCTGACTTTGTGGTTAATTATTAATTAACTTACTAAATCAAAGAGCATTTGTTGAGCGCCGGTTATGTAACAGGCACTGCACTAGGCATCAGGGATAGAGACAAATGAGCTTCCTGTCCACTCTAAGGAGCTTTCAGTCTAGTAGGAGAACACATGAGGAAATACGAGTCATTGCTATAAAACATACACACGGAATGTTGTGCAAGCTCATCAGGAAAGTCCAGATGAGGGAGATTCAGTAAAGTCTGAGGGACTCAGAAAATGTTTCCATAATGTGTGATCTGAGAAATGTTTTGTGTGTATCTGTTCTCTTCAAGTTCACCTGGACAGGGGTTTTGTTTTGCCCAGGGCCTCATACCTAGTAATAATATTCATCCTGTGAGTGTTTGAGCTGCCTTACCGTGATTAAAGAGATTTCATACCCTTATCTCAATTAATTCTCACAAAACCCATCTGATGTAGCAGGTCAGGCAGGGGAGACCACAGGAGCCAAGAGCAATATTTATTCAATCTCATAGTCAGTATGTATTTACAAGGAAGGTTTTCTGATCCCTACTGGGGTTCTTTCAATCCCACTGAGCAATTTGAAGAGAAGAGATGGGGTTATTTAGCAGAGGAGAAGTTTTTCTGGTCTGTCTTCAATGGCTCTTGCTGATCCAGACCTTGTTTTTGGAGGGGTGAGAGCAAGTCACTTGGGGTGGATGAAAAGACACTTGGAGAATCCAACTTCAAGGGACATTTTGGGGCCTGGGGGTGGGTCCATGGTTATAGCAAGAAGCATTCTTTTTCAAATTCATTCTAATGAATTTGTAAGGCAGGGATACTCTCAGCTACAGAGGAGAACTGAGGTTTTCCCAAGAGTAAGAAGAGAAGACATTTATGCTGACAAAGAAAAGAAAAAGACCAATATCAAACACTCTTTAAGTTAAAAAATGAAAGTTAAACTGTAATGAGTTTTGGTGCCAGCTTTCTTGCCAAAAGAGCTTTGCCTTCTAAATGCCAAATGACTCCTCCTTCACCTCCGCTAGCAGAGTTTTCCTTGTCTTCAGGAAAGTGCTATATAAATATGGCAGAAAAATGTTCCGGGATCCTAAGAGAAAGAAAAGGATCAGCTTTAAGTTGCAGCTTAGTGAAAGTTTATAATCCCAACACTCTTCTCAGGATCCCAGTTCCTAATCTTTGAAGCCACTTGGTGAAACCCAAAAATTACATGGTAACTTGACTAAAATTTAAGAGCTGCCAAAAGAAAAAATATAGTCAGGAAAGATCGATGAGTCATAGTCCTAAAAGCTCCAGTTTTTAGGCTGCAAATGTAGAAGGACTGAGCAGAAAATACCCAAACTCCTTTGAAATGAAAATAAACCTGATATGTTGAAGGCACAAAGATTTGTAGCCATCACTCACTGAGGGAAGGTCCCAGGATAATCATGAATCTAGGATGGTCCAGACTAGGGTTTTCAATTTTAAATGAGACAACTTTCTTGAAGAGAGGGCCATGAAAATGTTAGAAACATTTCCTCTCTTTATGTTGCTGCTGATTTGTTTTTTACCCGAGAGACTATTAAAAACACACAAAGCTTTTGGCTCTTAAAATATGAGACCTATTTTTCCTAGTAGCTTTGTTTTTTTTGTGTGTGTGTGTTTTGTTTTTTTCAAAGTGGGTTCTGGTCTTAGGTTGCAAAGGAGTGAGACCTCCTGCCAAGATATGTGCATGCATGTTAAGATGGATGCGTTAGCTAATTCATGGTAGTTTGTTACTCTTTTATAAAATGTGCCATTTTATCCATGTTTTGAGGAGCATTGTGTGGATTAAGAGCCTGGGTATTGAGGTTAGGCAGATTTGGTTTACATCCTGGCTGATTTGATCCCCAGCTCCATGACCTTAGGCAACTCTTTTTTCATCTAAGAATTGATTTCTTCATCTGTAAAATGATGATAACACAGCCTATCACATGGGATTGCTAGGAGGATTAAATGAGATAATGCATATAAAGCCCTTAGCAGGGTGTCTGGCATATCATTAGCACTCCATAAATGGTGTTACTTTGTTACTGCTGCTATTTCTGTCATCATCTAAATACTATGGAGTCTTGCTGAATCCACATTCTGATCTAAGCCACCGGACCCTTTTCATGCTTCTAGTGATGGTTTATTGATACTTGTCAGTGCATTGAGCCCATGTGGTGCTATGATCATGGGAATTAAGAGTACTAGGGGATCTCTGTATAATCTAAGGATAGTGTGCCCTTCTGGTTGAGGCAATTAATGAGAGACAAGAACACGCTGTAGCATGTATAATGGAATCACTGTAGGATGGTAAAACTGTTATATGCATAAGAATGAGAAACCTGAAGAGATTGGACCAGATCAGAGTGTCTATCTTAGCACTGTTGACATTGGAGTAGAAAATTCTTTGTTGTGGGGGTTGTCTGGTGCGTTATATAATGTATAACAGTAGTCCTGGCCTCTATGCACTAGATGTCAGTGGCATTTTTGGTCGTTATGACAACCAAATATGTCTGCCGACTTTGCCAAATGTCTTCTGGGGGACGAAGTCACCCCTCTCTGTTTGAAAACCACTGAACTCGATTAATCTTACAGAACCGAGTAGAACTATGACCAGCTTAAGGTGTTTGTTCAAGGAAGACCTTCTGAGTAACCAGCAAGGTCCCACAACAGAAGAGATACGTCGGAGAACAGTGAGCTCCTGACCCCTGGAAGCATCCAAGGGAAGCCTGAGAGACTGTCGAGGGTGTTTCTAAACAGAATGCCTCTTTTGAATAGATTATTGGTATTCCTCATTTCCATGTTCCTCATGCCTTCATGCTCTATGTTCTTTTTGAAACAAATTTCGATCGTCTCAGGTGGGATCCCTCAGTCTAGTCTGTCCTCAGAACACAGTTATAAGGGAGGGACTGACATGCCAGGGAGGTCACCAGAGCTTTTGGACTCTAACCTACTGTTGTTTGTGAGTTTTTCAACCTCTCTAAGCCTCAGGATCCCAGCTGCTCTTTCTCATTCAAATCCAACATTCTGTGGTGCTGGAATGTTGTTTCCTAACTATGATGTCAATCCATAAACTTTCTCTGTCACTGCTTCTCTTTTCTAATTAATGGTGGAACTGATAATCCTGAGAAACCCTCACCCGCTCAGATCCAGATATTCTGCTCGCTAAGGTGATTGCTCTTAAAATCTGTAGGAGAGGGTAAAATCAAAACACGACTTTTGGATGACATATAAGTAGATATTGTTTTTCATTAACAAAGAAGGAACATGGGTGAGCCTCAAAACTGTTTGCTGCAAATAACATCATACTGTACACACAGAAGATAGTCAATGTGGAGTAATTGGATTAAAAGAAGATAAAAGGGCCCTGCTATGTAGTGGATTTTATGCCTAGATAGCCAGCATTTACTCTGATTCTTGGAACATTATCATGATTCCCAAATATTTTAAGTGTGGGATACTTAAAAAAAATACGTAATCTCTAACAAGATTATGTTATGCGATCACAGGTCCTTCTTGCCATGTAGCTCCCTGACCACGTCTTTCTAATATTAAGAAATCGTATCTACACACTTCATATAAAACTGACTAAGTATCTCCACTGCAAAAACAATAAACAGATTTTCAAAGAGGATAATACGTTCTATAATTATCAAACCCACATTTGCTTCTTCCAGTTGAATTAACCTTGCCATCATCTGCCTAATATGTATTCACTTCTGAGGTCCAGAGATCTGCCCTGCCTGATACCCCACTTGAGGAAGATAAGACTAATAAACTATGGACAGAACTAATCCAAACACAGATGGGCTAGAGGTAAGGAAGAGAGCATGACAGCAGGGGGAAAAAATGCTTAAATTTCTCAAGCAAGTCTGCCACCCCCTCTTGGATTTACAGCAGGTCTTTGAATAACATTTTGTTCAGTGTTGTTTCCTTATAACACTGATGAGATGCCGTAGGAATTTAACTCTTGTTTATATCAGTTACCCTATGGTAAAAGTGGTTTGGTTATATGTTGTTTTGCCACAGTTCCAAGAACCTATCAACGACGTTAAGTGAGGACTTACTGTACTATAGATGGTCCATTAGTTTTCTTAACGTGGCTGTATCAATCAGAACAGGCTAGGTTATGATGCAGTAATAAATGACCTGCAAAATTTCAGTGGCTTAAAACAATAAAAGTTATGTCTTGCCTATATCCATCTTGGATGTACTTCAATACTCTTCACTGTTGTCTTCACTCCAGGACACAGGTTGACAGAGAAATTCCTCTTTGGGACATTGCTGGCTATTAAGTAGAGGGGAAAAGAGACTCAAAAGACCACACACTGGCTCTTAAAGCTTCTGCATGTCACTTTCCACATAGTTCACTGGCCATAGTAGGTTGTATGGCCAAGCTCCATCAACAGGGAATGAAGTATAATTTTCCTCCAGGGAGAGAGCCGTGAATATTTGTAAACAATAACATAAGCTGCCATCGTTCTTTCCCTGCAGAATTGATCACTGCTCAGAATCAAATTGAATGATGTAAGCCTGAAAACTAGAAGCATATCTAGTGTGTCCATTTGTGGATGGAGAGTTTGGAAGGGCATCTCTTTGTCTGATGACCCCCCCTTTCCTCCTGCTGAGTTGAGTGGGGAATCTGAAGCTCTGTCATCTTTCCTACAGTCCATTGTTAACTTTCGGGGCTGAGCACCACCTGTGTTTCCTGATGGAGTGGGGATGGCAGCTGCAAACTGAAACACCGTGTTTTCTCATGTAGTTTCCCTGTCAGTGCATCTATGGGTATGTGGCCACCTTGCTAACTAACCACTTGTAGAGACATTTAGAAATCCATGTGTCTGGCCTTATTAGGGCAAAACCATTCCACTGGAGCTGAGCTTGAGCATGTGGCATTGATGAGCTGCTGTCTGTCTAGTTAGTTTGCCTTTGTGCACTTCTCTTTCTTCCCAGTCCCCATTGCTTATGACATATGTGTTGTCGAAATTGTGTCAGAGTAAAAAATTTCTCATTGAGTGTAAAAGGAGGAAAAACAGGCAAATGTGGCGTGTAACTTGTCTGCATAAATTTCCTATGTTGCCTTAACCCTTTGTGCTTCAGGAAAATAGCTCATATAGAAGTTCTCTTCAATGCACATGAGAACACAAATTCACTGTGTTTTCTCCCTTTGTGTCACAAAACAGCATGCCGCCTAAGTATGTGGTAAGCTGCAATTCTGCAAAAGCTCCTGAGTATCTGCAAAGAGTAAACTTGCAGCTCTAAGACTAGAAGATGTCAAATGCTAAATGGCCTCTTGTTTGGGCAGCCAGAGGACATATTTAGATTTGAAGTCATCATCTATAATCTACTAAATTCATGATTTTATGATATGATTAGGCAGGCTCTTCTCTGCAATGGCCTAAAAATAAGATAATGCAATGGAAACTGAATTCATTGGATATATAAACAGCCCTCGCTCTGAGATGATGCTTTCTCTAGGTCAGATCTCTTGTGATTGGCAGGAAGCTGTGACAGCTCATATTGTATGTTCCTAAGAGGAACATGGGTAGAAATGGTCAATTAGAACTGCCACTCAGCCTCTCCTTGCATCAGCTGCTGGTGGACTGCCACTTGGGCTCTGCACTAGCTGTTAAGATGGGAAAATCCTGCTCCCCATTGTCATTGGGTTAAGTGGGGTCATTCCAGGAAACTTTTAATTGCATGCCCACATACCTAAAGTTACAACCCTGCAAAAATGAGGTAGCTCACACCATGGGATAATTCCATAGGAGAGAATTAGCCATCCTCCAGTGTAGGTGCAGGGTTATTCTTTTGAGTGGAATATTTTCTCCTGATTTTCATCATAACCAGTGAGGTAGGTAGGCCTCTTATCTCAGTGCATAACTTTCTCCTCTGTGTTCAAATGTCTTCCCTCACCCCCACTACACACGGGTAATTCCCTCCCACAAGCATATAGTGATGCAGCCATGCCTGTGATTTTCCTTCTTCTTCCTTCTTTCAGTGCCCTGATTTCAAGGTGAATGGGGTCAGTCCAGAGAACAGCTGATTTAGAGCTGGGCCTTAGCTAATTTCCTCCTTGAGTTGTGAGGACTGTTGCCAAGTCGTTCATCTTGCCCTGTATGTCTGTTGTAGTGTTGCAAAAGAAAACAGGAGGCAAGTCCAGTTCAATGTAGGAAACTCAACAAACAGGTGGGAAAGACATGCAGAAGTTTTGTCAGTGCCATCATAAAGAAAATGTTGTACTGAAGCTGAGCTAGAGAAATGTTGGGGTTTAAATCTAGAAAGTACGATTTCCTTGATGTGGTCTTTGGGAGTAAGCAAGTGGGAAAGATTAAAGGGGGGAGGAGAGGAGAGGAGAGAACAATGAAGAGAGAAGAGTGAAGAGAAGAGAGGAGAAGAGAAATGAAAGGGAAGGAGAGGGGAAGAAAGGGGAGGAGAAAGCACTCTAATGAGGAGGGATTGGTGGAAATGAAGGGGAGAGTCTCTCAGGTATAGAAATGGATTGGAGCCTTTCCTACTGGATTGAGTTGAGAGGAATAAAGATGCACCTAGATTGGCCATGGGTGAGCTTGGGCAGAGAAATGGGCAAGCAGCAAATCTTGAAGTAAACCATGAGTATATGGAGTGTGTTGGAGCCCTTTATCCATGGGGCTCTTGTCTTCTATATGTCAGGGTTCACTCTGTAACCTCCTGGAACCCAGATGCAAGTGGGATAGAAAAGAACCACCTTGCTAGTGCTGTTGGCTGATACCTGTTATTTCTTATCTTCCAGACACTGAGGAAGCCATCTCTGGGACCAGGCAGGAATGGGTAGGAGGCTCTTTTCCTCTAGCTATTTATGCAAGGAGATCCTCCAGCAAATCCACCCAACCTACTCTCTGTGGTCTACTCTGGGGCTCTTATTTATGACAGCTCATTCTGCACAAGAGTTTATGTGGGTTAATTCTAACAGACTGTAAATGCTTTGTCCTTTCAGATACAAATGGCTGTACTGGGGACTTTGGTGGCGCATTTCAAGAACTGATGTTCATTGAACTATCATAAACTCAGGCTAGGCTAAAGCTGCAAAATAAGTCAGAGGCTAGTTTGCTCTTCTGGAGAAATTTGTGCTCCAGTTGGAAAGAAATGACTAGCTTATAGCAAAAGGTAGGTGAGGGCTTATACTCAAGTGCTGAAGATATGGCCAGACTTTGGAGCTCTTTGAAAACAGAGAGTGGGGCTGCTCTGAGACGTCTCTTGAAAGAGCTAAGCACTGGGCCTTGGAATGTGAACAGGGGACTTGACAGAAGGAAGGGAGCTAGGAGAGCATCTCAGGTCATGCTAAGGTAGCTTGAGCACTTTGGGCAAACTGGGAGTGACATGAGTCTGTGGGGATAGAAACTCAAGAGTTAGAAGGAATTTGTTAACACCTAAGAGTTGCTATTAGTTGAACATCAAGTGCTATGGTTTTGTATCCTCAGCATGATAGAAGACCCAGACTTTGTACTTAAGACTCAGGATTTTGTAATACTAATTGAATGGCTACTAAGGCTCTGTATATATAAAAAGCCAAGGGCAATGCCTGGAATATAGTAACTCCTGAATGCATGTGTTTGGGTATAATTGAATTATCTTTGGAACTGTGGGAATTTTCTTTTTCTGGTAGAGGATGAAAGATTATCAAGGTGTGTTGGGTAAGAGTTGTCGCTCACTGTTGCAAGATAGTGAAGGGTCTGACCAGAGCGCTAGTCTCCTATATTCATCTGCCCTTAGAGAACTTGTGTTTGGTTGTCCAAAACCGTCTTGAACTCAAAATGTTCAAAATGAATTCATCCCTTTCCCCTCAAATCTTAATTTTTCTCTCAATCTTTTTAGACTTTCTAATATAATGGCACCCTATTCAGTCACCCAGACACCAAACCGTAATCACAGTCATTGTGGGACAAGTTGGGGAGAGACAAACACAGAGAGAGAGAGAGAGAGAGAGAGAGAGAGAGAGAGAGAGAGAGAGAGAGAGAGAGAGAGAGAGAGACTTAAGAGAACTGAAATATATAGAATATATTTTCTATATAGAAGAAATAAACATTGTGTAAGTAGCATTGCTGCTAAAGAAGAAATTGGAGTCATTTGCAAATGCAGTTTTAGTATTTTATACCAAACACACATCACGATATTTAGAAAGAGGGAGATAATAACGTTGGGAAGCAATCTTAGGATCTTCTAGTATTCATGAAAATCATGGCTGACAGCAAAAGCAGTATTTTCCCATGACACCTAGCTTCCTAAAGGTCAAGAAGAATTAATGATGGCTCAAAGGTTATGCTGTAATTGACTTAAATACATTTGTTCGACATGGTCCCAGATGAGAATGCCAGCTTTGTTTCACTTAGAGAGGAAAGGATTGTGAATTCCTGATTTTGATCATTCCTGTTTATGAAGGGGTTCATGGGCTAACAAGCAGAAGCTTATTTTTGTCTGGAGATGATATCAGGATGGACTGAGATATAAAGAAGATATTTGGGTCATTAGATGCTGAAGTGCAACATCTCTAAAAAATATTGGGGGTTATATTTTGGAATTCTTCCTTCTTTTCTGCCTCACTGTCTATTAAATCAGCATCCTCTTATCGTTTAATTAAATCCTGAAATGTCCCTTTGTGTGTAAGAAGCTCCTGTGACCAGTCAAGTTTGTAAGGGGAAATTCCACAGCAATGTTTTATAATTTGCACCGTAATTTACTCAACATGTACTAAGTATGTTTTGAGCCCCTGAAGTGTTTCTGGCAATGTTGTAAACCGTGGAAAGTGGGGAGGAGTTTCACTTGTTCGTATATGTTTACTGAGTAGCTGCTGGCAAATGTCCTATGGTATAGCCCTGAGGAAAGCAGACAGGGGCCTCCCCTCATGGGACTTACATTTCAGTGGGCATGGTAGACATAGATAAATACACACCCTGATGTGTAATATAATGACAGACAATGGTCAGTGCTAAGAATGAGAAGAAAGGTAAAGGGTATGATGGTGGCTGGGATTTTATATTTATATTTTATGTAGGTGGTTTCTTATCAGGGAAAGCTTCTCTGAGGAGCTGACCTGTGGCTGAAATCTGAATGAAGCAAGGGTAATGTCCAGATAGAACATTCAGAGAAAAGTCTTCCAGGAAGAAGGAATGGTAAGCCTGAGGGTTCTGAGTAGGCATCTCCATGGTCTGTTCAAGACAGCTGGGGGGCCATGTGGCTGAAACAGGAGAAGTAAGGGTAGGGAAGGTAGAGGTAAGGTAAGAGAGACAGCAGGTGGCCAGAGCATGTAAAGTCTTATCGGCCACATTAAGAGTTTCTGGTTTTAATCTTAATATCTTGGGAAATTGTTGGAGGGTTTTAGGTAGAAGAATAATATGACCTGACTTGTCACTCTGTGGTGAGTAAAGTGGGACAGGGTGGAAGCAGGAAGGATAGAAAACCAATAAATCACAGACCTTTGAAGAAGCCACACCATAATGAGGAAACAGACATGCTAACAAGTGTTTAGATTCAAATAGAGGAATGTCAAATGCAACAGGTAACCCTGGAGGCGAAAATGAACATGGCTATGGGAGCCAAGAATGGTCCCAGAAAGAAACCATGTCTCAGAGGCATCATGAAGACTGAGCAGGGATTTTCCAGATGGAAGAAAACAGAACAAGCCCTACTATCTGAGAGAACAGTGAATGCAAAGGAATGGAAAAGCCCAAGAGAACGTAACTTGTTCGAAGGACACCAAGGAGGTAGGGATGGCTGGATGTCTGGATATCAGGTGAGCATAGCAGTTAGCAAGAAAGGTGGTTGGAAAAGCTAAATCATGGAAGACTCTGGAAAGCCTTCCATGTGACTTTATTATACAGGCAACGGATGAAGAACCATCAGAGCTGTGAGCAGCAAAATAAATAATGACATTTATGTTTTGGGAATACTACTCTGCCATTAGTGTGAGGGGAAACAGCTAGTTCTACTTCCTTTAGAACATGGAATTTGGAGTCATAAAGAACTAAATTCAAATCTTGGCTAGAATAGGTATTAGCTGGGTGATTATAAGTAAGTTTCTTAATATCTCTTAGCTTTGGTTTCCTTGTCTATGGAATGAGAACAATAATATCTACTTCAGGAGAGTTGTGAAGATTAGATTATAAAAAATGCTTAGCATAATGCCTTGCCTATCATAAGGTATCCGTTACTTAGATTTACTTTTTTTTATTGAAAAGAATTGGGGTGGAGAGAGATGGGTGGCAGCCATACTAGTGAAGAAACCATTGCATGAGTGCAAGGGACACCTGCTAAGGGCCCTAACTATGATACTAGGAAGAGGAGGGGATAAAAAAGAGATTTGAGAAGTATTTATGGACTATAATTGACAGCACCTGATGACTGTTTGGCTATGAGAGTTGAGATGTTGAGAAATGAGCATGGCTCCAAAATTTCTTTCTGATACTCAAGGAGATTGCTATGCGGTGTGATCGTTATGAGAAGCTGGGAGAATGGAGGAACGAATAGCCAAGGACTCCCGCAACTCTCTAGTAGGATACTGCTTTGCCATCCCACTAAAACTATGCTTTACCATACCCACACTAGAAAATAGGCAATTCTTCCAAAGAAAACCCAAAATCTAGTAAGAAGAGGACATGGACACAATGTTCAAAAAGAAAAAAAACACACAAATATCTACCACAGTGTCTTAGGCTGTGCTCTTCTAATGGACTAAGGTAAAGTTTCACATTATTTTATTTATTTCTATTTTAAATAAGAAAGCTACCTGGTACTATTGATAAATAGGCATTGTGTGGTCTTTGATGCCGGGGCTAAAAATGGTGATGTGGCTCGGTGTTGATAATGTTGATGGTGATCTTTTTTAAGATGATAGACAACTGTCTACACTTAGGGGCAGTTTTCCAGGAGGTACTGATGGACTTAGGTAAATGTCTGTCAGCCTCCCCACTGCTATGATTCTATGATGCAGCTCTGAGATCTGGAAGTTTGTAAGGCCACTACTGTGTCCGGAAATGAATAATCACAGATAGTGCCTCATTCAATGATGTCACCTCCAAATGTGACTCTTAATTCCCAGAGCTGGTAGAAATTGCAGTATAAAAATGATATTTCTCTTTGCTTAGAGATTGCCAGGTAAATAGTAGAATCTCAGGTACCATTCTAGAATTCCCTGAATGGGCTTTAAGAGAGGTGCACAGAGGGGGGAGATGGCAGAGCAGTACTTAGGGTGGCAGTCCAGAGAAAGATCTCCTTCTGCCCAGTTGCCTGAGCCAACCCAAGCTGAAAGCATGCCCTGCTGAGTTGCACTGAACACGTAATTTTGCCCTAGATAATTTCTTTGATATCAAAGCATCAAGTTTACACAAGCCTAAGCCACATTGCAAACAATGGCACTTCCTGGACTAAGCATGAATAATTAACTGTGAGAGTCATGACTATTTGGCCCCCAACCCATATTGACATTTCAAGATGCAGTGTAGAAAGCCACATCGTTTTCATAACATAAAAGCCTAGCCCCGTAATGAGCATCTTATCTGGGAAGCCCAGCTACAATATATTTCTAGAACCTCATAATAATCACGTTTACTTTATGTTTTGGTGCCTTTAAGCTAAAAAGCAGGGCGGGGAGGGGAAGGGGGAAACGGATGAAGAAAAATGTCACGTTAAAGTTTTACGGTAAGAACAAAGCAAAAATTACTATGGCGCTGCCACGTTTGAATGGACTGCAAAGCAAATACATGCAATTATTTCTCATAAATATTTGGCAAATTCTCTGCATTTTCCTTGAAGTGGCAGCAAATCTAGGAATGGGAGGTCTTCTTTTCTACAACTGCTTATGAGCATTGTTATGGCTGGGCATAAATTACGGAAGCCAGGGTTTCAACCATGATGGAAAAGACTATAAAGATTTCTGCCCCTTATTAACTACTGTGCGAACACTAGGTTTATGAATAGAGTTAAACGTTCTGAATGGAAACAAAAATGTGGTAAATGCTCTCAAAAGCACTACGAGGAAAAATTTTTCATGTAGTGGTGGCCAGGGTGAGAGAGAGAAAAAAAAGAGAGAGAGAGAGAAAGAGAGGGAGAGAGAGAGAGAGAGAGAGAGAGAGAGAGAGAGAGAGAGAGAGAGAGAGAGACTGCAGGCCTCCCAAGGGTTGGTAGTGGCCACCCACCAGTCGTGGCATACAGGAGTGCACTTTCTGAGCTAAGTAAATAAACTTAATTGTAAGTTTGTAAGGCCACAGAAAATACAAACCAAGAGTTTTGTTCTGAGGTCTGAAATCTCTCCATAGAAAGTTCATGGAAACGAGAGCTGTCTCTTTAAAAATCACAATCGGACTGGCTGGAGCTTGTAACTGCCCAGAACAGAGCCCCAGGGGCCAGTGGTTAAAAATATGATTTTTATAAACAAATCTGACATTGCAAACTTAATGCAAAACCCTATGCACATAGCATCACTTATGTGTGCAACTTGTTTAAATTAGAGCGGCACATTAATCTTTTGTTTAACAACGTTTTATACAGTGTCTGTATTTTGAAGTGGATGGTGGTGTCCCTCTAGCCCTCCAAGAGTTAAGAGTTAAGGCATTTTCTTCTGAAGTCTTCTATGCAAAATTTTAGAAAATTCATCTCTAAATATATGCTCTGTATATAAAATATTCTGGGTGCAAAATTTTACCTTGCTACAGAATTCCCAGGGGTGCCACCAAATTTATTATACTGAATTGAACTTAAAGAAACATTATAAACGATACTTAACTAAGGTCCTTCCCTCCCCTCGGACTTGAAGATTGAAAATAGAGGTGGTTTCTTTATCCCCTGGAAATTTATTAGCCAATATTCCCTCACTCCAATTCAATCTCCTTTGGTATTTGAAGAGAAACCACAAAACACTAGTTGTTAGTATTGTTGTAAGCCTCACCCTCTTGCTTCATTGTATCTTAGGTTAGATCTGCTTTTAATATGCCACTTTGCAAGTTTAATTAAATTCGTAACAGCTCAATCCTATGAGTTTGGACAACACTAGATATCAACACAGATTTCGAGAATTATGAAAGAGACATAAAATCTCTGTTGGTTGAACGGTTGGTTTACCAATAAGTTAGATGGAAAAGCCTGTTTCTTAAACACATAAATATTTAACCCGATTAAAATTCATTTGCTCTTTAGTACAGTTATTCCAAAAGATCACGCATTGCTCTTGACAGTGTTGTTCTGAACAACAGGGCTCTTATTTGCATTTGGATTGTCTTCCTTATGCATGAGGTCAGTTTGTGTGTATTCTTAATACAACCCCAAGCACCATTGCCTCACTCCATCCTCCTTGAAAATCCAAGTGAGTAGTTTGTCACCCTTTTCCCTTTCCATTCTTAAGCTTGCAAACATTTTTGAGTCCTTTAGACGGGTAAGATTTTGTGGTTGTTTATTTGTGTGTAGATCTCATGGCCGAAGCCATCAAACTAAAGTTAGCTTTATGTCCCTAAAGTGAGGGGAATGGTTAAGTATGGCCTGGTGTAATTTGAGCTTTGGAAAAGATTTACCAGATGGGATGATTTTGAAGAGGTTTGGTCATTATCTTGGATGTGGTACATGTAGAACTTTCTGCATGATTTCTCTGAAGTGATTAACCATTGTATTGTTTATTTCTACAGTGCATTCTGTGATCCTTCTTGCAAGCATGTGTGGTATGCTTACTTCTACCCTATTAATTATATGCGGTATCCTCAAGTCTTTCCTCTATTGTTTTGCTAGTCAGGATTAATGAAACATTTTCTTCGGCCTGCTATTCACTTGTAAGACTGCGTCTTCCCCCTTCCCAGAATCTCTTCCCCAGGCCCAGAGAGGAATACTTTTGGAATCTATAAATTTGCAGTTCTAAAATGTTAAGCAGAACATCTCTAATTAAAAATAGATGATTCCAACCAGAAAGAAGTTGTTAAATTCCGTTTGACATCATGAGATTTACTTCCACCCACAGAAGTCTGATATTGGGAGGTGAAGTAAGGACAAGGCATCCATTTCAGTTCTAAATATTACTGGGTTTTGTGGGATTCAACCAAACCCTAAATGCTAGAAGATGTCTTTTCATATTTAATTGCAGTGGATAAATATTCAGCTTTGGTTCAGTTTACATCAGATATTTTGTTTTCAGTCTCCCAAGTTCCTAGCAGTTATAGAGATGCTGGCAAAGGGAAAAAGGCTTCATGTGAATGTATCCTTTTCAGAAATATTCCTGAATGATCACGGCCAAGGTTTTAAAATTTGTTGTCCTTAAAAATCCAGGTTCAATTATTTTGGTCAAGGTTGGGACAAAAATGATTAATTTCTCTGCTCTCTACCTAGTGAAATCATGCCTGGCTAGTAATTTACTTGCATTAGGAAACCGAGTAGGCAACTTCTGCTATGCTCACCCAATCTTCTCATTGGATAGTTTAGCACATCTATAAATTCACTTTGATGAGTTCAAACACAATTTCATATGTGTAGGAGAATAAAATCTCATCGCCTGATTGTTGCCTATCTGACCTTGAATGTAAAATGGGTGTTGAGCCATAATTTTTGGACCTCCCATTTGTGCAACATAATGAAGAGTCAGAAAGGATTTATTTTTAAAAGACATTTCACAAGTACCGTTTAGAACCACATTAAATTATTTCCTATTTCCTGTGCTTACTACCTGCCGATACTTCAGAGAATATTTTTCTACGTCCCAGTGCCAACGGAAAATAGGATCTAAGACAGGTATCAACGCTGATAGCTCATGTTGGATCCAGAGTTGAATGTTTTCAAAACGTTAGTGGTCATGTTACATTATTGTGCTTTATGTTAACTCTCACTGACTCACGCCAGCTGATGATTTTCTGATTAATAAAAGATAGCCTGCCTTATATGACTACAACCACTTATACTCCAAGGAAATACGTACTTGAACAGGATCTATCTCTGGGTAGTTATCTTTTATTTTCTCATTCTCTCTTAGAGTGGCAACAGCAGTCATTAAGTTCGAATACGTATCATTCTGATCATTGGTGTAAAGAACCCATAAAATTCTGAAATAAAAAATTCATCTTATTGTCAGAGCTTAGTCTGGTATTTCTTCTTCTTTTCCTTTTTCATTCTTTTTTCTTGTTTAGACAGTATACCAGGATTTAGTAAAAGCATCAGTCTCTTTTTCAGTTGAAGAATAAAAAAGAAAATTTACTTCTCTTAATCAGGGTTATGATTAGCTTTAAAAATTCATGGCACATGTCTTTATTATGTGTGTATATGTTTTTCTGATTATGATTTTTTTCTTTCTAATGTAGACAAAATTTGACTGTGTAGGAAAAAACAAAGACAAAAGTATTATTTGTCCCTATTTATCTTACTCAAAGAAAACAACGTTTTTAATATTTTGATGTGTATACTCTAGTCTTTAAAAAAATGAATTAATTTTTCTAAAAGTAATGTTAAATTACGAAGCTATTAGGTAACCCATTTTATTCATTAAACACTAATTACTTATATTTTCACATGGCGTTTTCTACACATATGATAATTGAAGCATAATATTTCATGTTACAGTCGTATGATTGTTTGTTTGGCCAATTACCTATTTTTAGTCATTTAGGTCATTTTCAATGTCTTGCTGCTTATAGATATTGTTATTTTATTTTAAGTGTTACCAATTTGATTTGTGTAGTAAAAACAGTAACTCGTTAATTAAATTTACCAGCAAGAAATCTTATCTACCTTTATTTTTCATTTTGCAACTTTCCTACACATGCCATTTGCACTCATTTTTCACATTGTTATATTTGTGTTTTGCTTGTAGTTTGTACCAAGTACAAACAAACACACTTTATATATTAGGGGTATAAAAATTCTGATACATTTTTATTTTTTAAAAGAGATTTTCCAAAATTTTGTTTATTTTCTTTTTAAGTTTTTTATCATAAGTTTAAGTTGACATGTGTCTACCACTATAAATTTATGTACATTTTAACTTATATTTAAATTTACGTACATTTTAGCATTGTTAGTGGTTTATGGTTGTTTGCTTTTAATCTAAAATGTAATTGATTTCTAATTAATTTAGGGTATGTTTTGAAATTTATCTTTTCTTATCTTTATCTTATTATGAAGTTATACCAATCTACTTATTAAACAATTTATCCTTTTTACACTTATGAGAAAGTTATTGGTTGGTCCATATTTTCATATTTTTAATGTGTATACTCCTTTTTCTTTCTTGTGTTATTATATCAGAACCTCCAGAATAGAAATAAATAATTATTGAAATATTAGGCTTATCTTGTTTCTGAATTTAATGGAAAAGATTTCAGTATTTTACATTAATTATAATTTGAAGACTGTGTGTCCTGTGATAGACTTTTTAACATTTAAGAAATTGCCTTACTATTCCTATGTAGCTATTTTTTTTAAATCAGGAATGAATGTTGCATATTATCAGATTCTTCTACGACATCTATGAAATAATAGTGCTTTTTAATGCCTTAACTTTGCTGTGATACTTTGTACTCATTTTTCAGAAATAAAGGTAATTTGCTGATAATTTATTATTCTTTTAGCATAATGCTAGATTCAATTGGATAGTGTGTGTGTGTGTGTGTGTGTGTGTGTGTTTGTGTGTGTTTCATTCACAATATTTATATTCTATTTATTCCTACTTATGCCTTACCAATATTATGTTTCAGAATCTGGGATATGGGAACTTTGGAAAATAAATTAGAGAGATTTCCACATTTTTGATGCTCTAAAATTACTTCAAAAACTTAGGAATACAATTCTTGAAGTTTTGGAAACACTTTATTTGCCATTGTTTTTCTCTTGAGGTATACTCTGCAGAGTGGAATGCCCCAATCTTTTGATAGTTGGTGGACAGTTCAATTAGGTTTGTCAAATGCACACACTCATGTAACTCACACCCAAATACAGATAAGGAACATTTTCACCACCCCAGGTGGTTTCATCATGGTATTTTACAGATAGCTCCACCGCACATTCCAGAGGTGTGTGCTTTGATTTCCATCACTTGCCTGTTCTTGTACTTCATATAAATTAAATCATACATTTAAGATTCATGTCGTTGCATATACTCATGGTCCATTTCTTTGCATTGCCAGTCATAGTCCATTGTACGAATATACTCCAATTTGTGTATCTATTTCCCTATTGATGAACTTTTAGTTCTTTCCACTTCTAGTCCCTTATAAGTAAAGTTGCTTTGAACATTCTTATACAAGTTTTCCCATGACTATATGTTTATATTCCTCTTGGGTTAGTTAGTACTTAATAGTAGAGTTTTTGGATCATAGGGTAGGTAATCAGTTGAACTTTATCAGAAACCGCCACTTTTCCAGAAGTTGTACCTTGCAGTCTTAGCAGCAATGTAGGTGAATCCCATTTGATTCACATGCTCACTAATATTTGATATTGTCAATATTTTTAATCTTACCATTCTAGTAGGTATGTGACTCTCTATTTTTGTGATTTAAATTTGAATTTTCTCGATGACTAATGATATTAACCATATTTTCATGTGCTTTTTTGGATTCATATATCTTTTTTTTTGTGAAATATGTTCCAGTTCTTTTTTTTTTTTCCCTATTTTAAATTGGGTAGTTTGTCTTTTTACCATTGACTTGTAGGATCTCTTTACATAGTAGATATAAATACTTTGTCAGATATATGTGTTGCAATTATTTCTTCTCTGGCTTCAGTATGTTCATTCATTTTCTTCACATTTTGATATAATAATTAAGTTTTAAATAAAACATTAAATACATATATACATATATATATATACATACATATATACATATGTATAATTTTATATATATTTAGACACATCTGTCCCATCCTGCCTACTTTCCTTCCTTTCAATAGATTTTGCAACTCATAAATGCTACTCTTAGAATAAACTTTCCTGGGTGCTATATCTGCAATAATTACCGAGATACGTGTGTGTGTGTATGTGTGTGTACCAATTAAATAGTCAAATTTGTAAATATTATAAGGCTATTGCAAAAATAAAACAAACTGAACATAAACAGCAACAATGAAATTAAAGTGTATTTGCTTTTATATGCTGGAGGATACAAAGTCTGATATAGTTATTGAATAAAATATCCATATTTATGTTGCCTTTTTTTTAAATTAAAGTTTATTGGGGTGACAATTGTAGTAAAGTTACATAGGTTTCAGGTGTACGATTCTGTAATACATCATCTATATATCACATTGTGTGTTCACCACCCAGAGTCAGCTCTCTTTCTATCACTATATACTTGATCCCTTTTACTCTCATCTACCACCCCCTCACCCCTTACCCTCTGGTAACCACTAAATTATTGTCTGTGTCTGTGAGTTTCTGTTTCTTCATTTGTTTGTCTTGTTCCTTTGTTGTTTTCAGTTTTATATACCACATATCAGTGAAATCACATTGTTCTCGACTTTTTCTGTCTGACTTATTTCGTTTAGCATTATAATCTCAAGTGCCATCCATGTGGTCGCAAATGGCACTATTTTATCTTTTCTTATGGCAGAATATATACCATAACTTATTTATCCAGTCATCTATTGAAGGACACTTTGGTTGTTTCCATGTCCTAGCCACTGTAAATAAAGCTTCAATGAATATCGGAACATGTATTATCTTTATGAATAAATGTTTTCAGATTTGGGGGGTAGATGCCCAAGAGAGGGATTGCTGGGTCATATGGTAATTCTATTTTCAACTTTTTAAGGAATCTCCACACTGCCTTCCATAGCGGCTACTCTAATCTGCATTTCCACCAACAGTGTATGAGGGTTCCTTTTTCTCCACAGCCTCTCCAACACTTGTTATTATTTGTCTTGATGATAGCCATTCTGACTGGTGTGAAGTAATATCTCTTAAACATAACATAGAGGGTAAAGAAGAAAAAAAAAACACTTAAAAAAAGAGGGAAAAGACCAATTGCTGCTGCAGTGCAGAAATCAACTCACGGCATAAATAGGGATAATTTGTGACAACAAAAACATAAAAGGGGAGAGAGTAAAGGTCTGTACTGGCACAGGGAATGGAGAAAGTAAGCATGCTGAAGAAAATGGAATACCCTAAATATGAAACTTCCTTTTACATAAACTTAATGGTAACCACTCAAAAAAATAAAAAATATCCAGAACAGGATGGAATATATAACACAAAAAAAGAAGAAACAGAAGGAAAAATCATAGAATACCACCACACTGATATAATAGACAGCAACAAAAAGGCAAAGAAACAATGGAGACACAGTGCTACCAGAATACCAAAGATAGTATGATATTATTTTTTTCCTTATATTTTTGCGTTGGCAACTTGATTCATCAAAGAAAGTTGTCTTATTTTTTTTAATTGGTTTTAAAAGAATTTATTCTGGAATATTTTATACACTTGTTTTATGTTATATTTTGATATAATAATATTGCCTATTTAGAGTTACAGCAATCTATATTATTAATGAATTCTACCCTGTATAAGCATGAATTAACTCTCATCTTTTCTGTGGTTTTGCTTTAATTTTTTTAGCTGACATTGCTATTGCAACTCTTTCATTACTTTTTTATTTTTATAATTTGTCTTTGTGCAGCTTTTTACTGTTAACTTATTTGTATTGTTTTCTGTAGATATGTTCTTGTTGATTGAAGTAGTTGGATTTTTAAAAATTTGCTTCAAACTGAGTGGTTTTCTTTAAAAAGGGATGCTTAACTCTTTTATATTTGTTGTTATAACTGATCTATTTGGCTTACTTCTCTCACTTTCTATTATTCTGTTAGTCATGCTTTCTTATTATTTTGTTTTCTGAAATTCAGAATATAAGCTATGCTTTCTTTGCTATATTTTCTAGTGTATTAAGAACAGCGTATTTTAGTTCAACTGTTGGTTACCTTTCACTCTTTCAAAAGCATTCTTTAATTTTTTTGTTTTAATTTTAGAGCAAACAAAGTAGTAAGTTTTTAATCTCTTTCTATATAAGAGAAAACATTGATTAGGCTTTTATTTCTTCCCAAATCTCCCCAATTTTTGGAGCTTTGGTTTCTGTTAATGTAACCTGGAATTTCCAATGAAGATTATTATTAAATTTTTAATCTATATTATATATTTTCTCTTAAAATAATTCAAGTTCTTAAATTTATCCTTTATGTCATGGATTTAATTTTTCATGGATTTTAATTCTTTATAATCTGGTCTTTTTAATCTCCAAAATTTTTTTTGCTTTCATCTTGGATAACATTTTTATTTTCCTTGACATTGTCCCTATGGTTTCTTCCATTGTGCTCCCTTTTCACTTTAGTCTATTGTATTTTTATGGCTTTTCCTCTCCTGTTTCACAGAATTATGTCCACTTGTACTTGAGCATAGCCATTTACTGAGATAACCAGAGATATTTTCTTTCTTTTACTATTTCAGGGTAATTTAAAAAAATTTTCCAAGGGAAATTACTTATTATTCAATTCTTTGTGTCCTGTACCATCTATAATTGTGCTTCAGAGATCCAAGGGGTTCAATAGTTTTGGTTTCCTTGAATTACAACTTCAAACGAAGACTTAGAATAAACTCCCACCTGATACTCTCAACTATAACTTTTGTATACTTAAATCCCACTGGAACCTAATATCTTAATTAAATATATGTATTTGTATATATTTTTCTGCTCTAAAATCTTCACTGACTTTTAATGCCTATAGATAAAGTCCAAACTACTTAACTGGTATTGGAAACTCTCATCTTCTCTGCCTGTTTTCCAACTTATCTACCACTCTCCAGACACCCTGCATAGTTACCCATATCTGCTTTTTTACCCCAGCTATATTCTTACCAGGAATTCTATACCCTGCCTCCCTATTTCAATGCTTAGCCAGTCTTCAGAGTACATGTTCAATCCTTCCTTTAGTATAAACATTTTCTTGATCGTTCCTTCCTGAAGTGACTTATCCCTTATCTGAACTGTTTCAACAGTTATTACATATCTGTTCCATTGGGTGCTTACCTTTTATTATCTTGTACTTGTGGGTTGTCTTGGTAAGTGTTGAATCTTATAACTCTTCCAACTAGAGGATGGAATCTGAAGGCAGGAGTCATCCCACAATCATTGCTGTCGCTGTTGTGTTACATGATTAAAAATCCTGACTCCTGGCAGAGAACCTCACCTTCATTGACTCTGTGGTAAATATTTGCTGATTGATAAACATGAAATTCACCCATGATCTTTGGGCTTATCTATTCCTGATCCTTGTAACGTATTACTTAATGCAGAAAAAAGTACAAACTAATGTTAAAAGTAGTCCATAAACCAAACACACCCTATAAAAGGGGTTACTTCCCAGTTTGCAATGAATTTAATGTTCCAGCAACACTTTAAACAATTATTCTGGTTTCCTGTTTTAAGTTGTGACTCTTCAAGAAAGCATTGGCATGTTCCCTATTCTGACTCCAATCTTTTTTGTGGGTTCACTGTTCTTTGGCAAAGATTTCTTGGATTTGTCATAGTCTCTTAACTCAGCTTTGAGAACCAAAATTTAGATTGTGGTTCCCACACCTTGATCACTTATTAGGTCCAAAGGCTTTTAAGGCTAAGTCAGATGTAGTAATGGTTTACATGACTGAATTTCTTGGCAAGGCGAATGACATCTGCAGAAAGATGGGAATTCTTTTTTATTTTTTTAAAATGAGTTACTGCAGATGGAGCTGGTGATTTTCCTTGGCATTGGATTTTATGTCACACAAAGACCTGTGCTCTTCTAAAAACATTGCCACAATTTGTTGACTCTTTGTCAAAAGTTTTGACAGTTTGTTGGCACATGATATATCCCTGCACCTGTCTGGATGAACTTAAAAATTTGTGTATTTAAAAGAAATATTTATAAATACATCAGCATTTAACATGGATTTGAACATACTTTGTGATTATTTAAAGCACCTCAATTTTGAAATCCAATCCCAAGTCTTTGTGGGGAGGTGGTTAACTCAGTTTCTTTGGCAATCGTAGTAGAGAAAAAGAGGATGCTTTCAAATCGCCAGTGGTTTTTCCAGCGAGTCTTTAGACTCATTAACCTTCTTTCTTTTAATGACTATGTAAAGCCCTTGAGTTGTTCACCATTTTAAAAATGAGGTATTTAATATGCCCTTTAAAAGTTCACTTCCTTTTAAATCTGCAATTACAACATGGAATACTCTTTCCCATTCTGGTCACTTACATGTGGTTAAATGAGAAATTGTTTTGTTTTTGTTTTTTGAAATCAGGATACAAAACCATTGAATGACCTGCAAATATTGGGTTCAATATCCTGAAAAAAATGTTTTGGAAAGAGTTATCTATAATATCCCCTTAGCTGGGAAGTAAGGACGGCCATTATAAAGGTATCATTAAATGCTGAGTGAGAAGAATTTCATACCTGGATCCATAACTAACCATATTTTTTTGCCATCCCTGCTATCATGCTTCTGGTGTTAAAAGTAGTTTAAATGTTTCATAAAACAAAAGTTACTAAGCATTATTAGTTTTTTCACCTCATTAATCCTAGGATTTCCAGAGACACTGAATGGCATAATAAAATTGGACTGGGTTCCAGTTCTGATGGCTTACTAGCTGTGTCTTTTTTACACAAATCACTTGTTCTTTCTGAGTCATCTAATATAATTATCACATAGAATAGATGTAAGGATCAAGTGAAATATAGGTGTAAGTCATAAATTGTTATTCTTGTTGACTGGGAAGAAGGGCCATAAGGAAACTACTGGCTATTTCAGAATAAAGTTGTATAATGCATCATTGAGGATGAAGGATAGCTGGTAAATGGAAATGAGGCAGCTCTAGAAAATTAAACTCCAAGGAAAGAGAATTGGGTTCAGCTATTAAGAATAAATATCCTGCCTCAGCCTTACCATCATTGTTCCTGCTATAGTTAAAAGGAAAATCGTGTTCAGGGAAGAGTGAGTGGAAATAGGGATCCATAGTTTTCTTTGGATAACTACATTTGTGACAAAGTGCTGAACTCTCTTACATATCTGGAGACAAACTATTAGAAAAACTGACTCCCCTGAAATTGACCTCCAAGAGAATGTATGACCAGTAATTTCCATTGAATAGTGATATAAGAAAAGGAAACAGAGAAAGTATGCATTTCGATATTAGCGGTAGATGAGAAGGTAGGAATGAGAAATGAGAATTGGCTCTCAACTACATGTGTTAGAGGTGAAGAAATCATACAGGTCATCGTGTCAGACTTTCAATTTTATAGATGATGAAACTGGGGTTCCCAGAGAGACATTGACTTGCCTAGATTTGTAGGGTGAGCTTGTGTCCTTGTTGGTTTGGTTACACCTGTTGCTGTAGTTTAATTTTTATTAGCACCTTTGTTTCACACTCAAAAGTATCTTGTTTGGATGATTAATTGTATGGCTGCCATCAGTAGTGGACCGCTCTCCAAATCTTGATTCCTAGTCTACCAGCCTTCCCACTACTCTACTCTTGTCTTTTCCTCGAGTGACCCAGAACTTACTCTATTTTTCAAGTAGGAATAAGATTATTTTGCTTAGGTAGGTCCAGAGACATTCAGAGATGTATGTTTAGAACTCTAAGAAGAACCAGAAAGATACTATGAATGTTACATAGTTAGGATTAGAAATTCAATGGAAGAGAATTTATGGCAAATTTGGTCAAATATCACACTCAGTACACACTGAGTCAGGAAATATTTAAGTAGCTATGTGTCTAGTGTACTGAGAGCTCACCAGGCAGTGTTGCATGCATTCTTTTTACATCTCTTTTTGCAAGTAAACAAGTAATTATTGAGCAATTTGTAAATGCAAGACACTGTGAAAGAATCAAAGTAGGAATGGATGATACTCTAGGGACCACCAACAGCTTTAAGAGGTACAATCAGCATTCTTTAACATGTGAATTTTTATTTAATCAGGTAGCATCACCCTAATTTAATGGTCAACATTTCCAGCATGAATTTCACTTGTACTCTTGACAGTTTAAGATGACTTGGTGATGAGGTATCAGCAATCTGGGAGATATTTGAAATATTTAGGTAAGGTGGTGGCTCAGTGGTGAGGTAAAGGGGAGGAGGGAGAGAATTCCCAGTACCCCTCAAATCACACCATCTAACTCGTTTCCTACATGTGCCCAAACCACAAGGTCAGGCAGCACCGCCTATGGAATGAACAAAGAACCCTGTGTGCTCACTACAGGGGCTGAGGTGCCAGTTACTTACCCCTGAGAGGTCAGAAGCATGTCAGAAAGCCTCCCACCGCGGCTGGTGAATAAGAGTGCTATAAAACATGAGAAAACAAAACCTAATGGCTTATTGGTTTTGGCTCTGCCCTGGTTTGTAGGGACCTATCTTACATAGTCAATGAGCTGTTTCCAACGTATACTTGATTTCTTTAGTGTAGGGAGAAAACAGATGTGCTGTTGGCAAAATGGGACTCTAACCCTAACTTCTAGACAATGCTGCTTGGAGGAATTCAGAATGGGGTCCAGGAGGAGAAAGGGAAATATATTTGAGAGCAGGGCCTCTTAAAGTTTACTTTTTCCCCCATCTATTGTCTTTGGCATAGTCTAGTCATCAGCAGCAGTCATAGGTGGCTGATGACCTGGGAGATGCAGGAAGTGGGGATGGGATAGGGGTCACACATGATGAGCTGTGGTAGCTAACACGATGACTTGCTGAAGTTGCTTCCCCCATTGCAGGGGATGGGATCTTTTGTGAGTCTGAGTCAAATCCATTCAAACAGGTTTTCCTAACTCGGCACTGAGCAAGTTCTTCGGAGCTAAAACAACCAAGAATTAGGTGATTTTCAATTTCTAGAACCTTGTTGTGTGGTAGAAGGTGATTCCTTAGACATAGTCTTCCCTCAAAAAAGTAACTTCTCTCAAAGATATCTTAAGAAATTATACCCCACAATTACTGCAAAATGTTTGGCTTTTTATCTGTTGAATCAAGTTAATTGGTATGTCAGAGATACCCAGCTTGAAAACAACAGAACCAGAGTGACTCAAGTCTGGAGAGATTCCCAGAATGACAACTTCCTGATCCAGACACCCGACTTCTAAAATCATCTAAAGTTGACCGAAGGCAATCCTATTCACAGGTTATAATCAAGTTTTACTTTTAGGCCCTAACATTTAGAAACTGTTTATTTTAGATTTATGAGCGGACCCATTCAATAGGTTTCGCAGAGGGCATTTATACCAATCGCTGACAGCACAGTCTTCTCCCCCACCCCTACACTCTGAAGATCACCAGGTATAAAAAGACAACACACAGTTAAATTTGAATTTCAGATTAAAAAAAAAATCTTTTAGCAAAAGTATATGCCATGCAATATTTGGGACATATTTATACTAAAAATTTATTCTTTATGTGAAATTCAAATTTAGCTAGATATCCTATATTTTATTGGCAATCTTATCCACGCCAATCCTTTTGCAAATTATCAACGTTTACAGTATATTTAAATTGAAAGTACCTATTCAGACCAGTTGAGATCATTCAGGAAAAATATATGATACCATAAATACTCCATATACTTGCAACATTTGAAATTCTTTTTAAAAGTTAATGTGTGTATGCGTATGAGTGTGTATGTGTCTGTGTGTGTATGTGTGGTTGTGAGTGTGTGTTATTGCTTTATGACTTAAGATGCATACAGACAGTCGAGAAACCAGTAAGTATCCTGGATTAAATGGAAATCCTTTTTAGTAATTTCTCTCTTCCAGCAATCATATGGTGCGTTTGTTTCATCGTGGCATCCATCCACGCTTACTAACAAAAATATTTACTGCTGATCATACATATAATCAAAAGGGTGAATATCAAGAACTTCTTTCTTATCTGTGTATAGCTAACCTCAGGTAAAGTTCTATACATTTTGGAGTAACAGAATAGCTTGCTGTCTTAGAAATCTAGGAAATAGATTAAGTCTCTAGTGTGAGCCAAACATGCAAGTATATAGCCATACGGTTTATGAACAGAGTTTGTACATTTATACAAAACTCTAAAAAATGCAATGCAAACTAATATATAGGGAAAGAAAACAGATTAATGGTTGCCTGTGTATGGGGTGGGAGGTGGGAATGGTGGATGGGAGGGATTTGCAAAGAATAGGAAACGTTTAGGGATGAGGGATATATTTACTATCTTGATTGTGGTGATGTTTTCATGAGTGTATGCACATTTCAAATCTTATCAGATTATGCCCTTAAAATCTGCGATTTATTGTATCACTTATACCTCAATAAAGCTAAAAAAATTAAAATTGTTAAAAACAAAACAAAACAAAACAACAAACTAGCACATGAGAAGCTGTATTTGAATTTAAGGCATTTTCTAGTATTGCCCTATAATCTCCATTAAGGAAATCATGTTGCTTCTTAGAATGATTGGAATTAAAGAGATTTTCATGAAAGAAAGGAGTATGTCTTATTTATTTCAGTTGCTAAAACCTTAAGTTTTGGGATAGGCCACAGTACATAGTAAAGGTACATAGTATATTTTGAGTGAGTGGACAAGTAAAAGCGATATAATCACAAAGTATAGAGGAAAGAAGGATATACTTGTTAGTATTGGAAAATATATCAATTATATTTGTCTGCAAGTAACAGAATCCCAAACAGAGTGGATAAATCACACAATTAGTTATTATTTCATGCAATAGTAGTTCAGAGATAGGCAATTCAAGGTTGTTTGCTGGCTCTCCAAAAGAATTCGGAACTCAAAATTCTTCTGGTTTTCTGATTCACAACAGTGGCTTCCATGCTCAAGAATAGCTAATTTTCCCAGAGGCAGTGGAAGTTCTAGCCATTGTAACTGACTTTTAGAAATAAGAAGGAAGATGGCAGCTCATCTCTGCTAAGACTATTCCTTTTAGTGACCTTCTCTGAAGACCCACATAACATTTTTATATTTCATTAGCCACATTCAATATCAAGGGAGGCTGGGGAATGTAGACTATTTATCAAATGCCAATGTGTGTTTGTAAAAATCAGGTTTTAGGTAACGAGAAAGAAGGAGCAATTTAACATTGGAAGACAAGAACTGTCCCTACCATAATGGGACTCAATGTTACTTTTGTAATTATTGTTCCTTTTGTTGTTGAAATCAAAGTTGAATAATTTAGGGTTTACGGAGCACATTTCTACACGTGGCCTTTAACCATTCAGGTATTTTATTTCCCTGTAAACATTTGTCTGACATCAAGCCCATTGAAAAGAAGTGGCTATAACTAGAGGAAACTAGCAACACTGAATTCTAACTTAAAGATTCATTCTTCCACCAAGCAAGGAATACAAGTCAAAGGCCATTATAATAAAAAGATTGACCAGATTCTTTTATTTTGTTGTATTGCATATTTCTTAAGACAAATGGGTTATTGCCTAGGGCTCAGAAATCTTTTGCTATATAGAGATTTTTGTCACAATAATATTTGTTGTGATGAAATTTGACCTATATTATATTTCTTTACGTCTGCTATCTAATTTCCCTTAGGACTGTGGTTTTCAAATTTTTTAGATGGGGAAATCCTTTGTTGGAACAAAATCCTGGGAAGGATACAAATAAAGCAGATAAAATTGATGTGGCTTTAGGTGAAAAATTATGAGTAAAAATAACCTACAAACTCCAAGAGCTCATTCACTCTCCCACCCCCACCCTTTACTTTAGACCACACATATGTGTTTGGGCCATGGGTTAAGATGTTGTCAATGATTTTTTTTTAAAGTAAGATTTAAATCCCATCTAATAAAGAATAAAAAAGACCAGGAAAATATTTTCCTTCACCGGCTCATTTCTTTAGGTACTATGAGATGACCACTTAAATCTTCCAATTTGCACATGAGTTAAGAATTTGAGAATCAGTAATAATTTGATGGTTTTAAATGGTGTCTTGGCTTGAAAAACAGAAGCTAATCAACTGCTGCGGTTACACTGTTGTAAAATCTTATTATGGCATGAAAGTATAGCTCGCCTCTGCACTTGGAGAACACACACGCATATCCATTCTAATGGGAGAGAAATTACTGCGTTCATCACTCATTTAAAAAACAGTTTTTCGGAAAGTGGATGGTTTTGTTGTTGCTATTTGTTTTGATTTACTTGTCATATCCAGAATTAAGCATTGTGGAATTAATCATTTAAAAATAGACATTTTTAGGAAAATAATTGTACATTTGGAAATAAGATCATTGGAGAGAGAAACCACCTTTTTTTTAAATTGTGAAATAGGTACTATGTGAGTTTTTGTTTTGTTTTGTTTTTAAGGGAAAAAAAAAAGAACCTGGGCACAGGAAGATTCCGGAGTCAATTTGCCTTTCTGTTAAAACTAAAGAAGGAACTACCAAAGAAATTCTGATTATGATCTAAGGGACTGCATAGCAATTTCCATTTTTACTGCATAAAAGTAACTATTTAAAAAGCTACTTTACTTTCAAGTTGATTATTAAACTTACTTATGTTACATATACATTTACATTATTATCTAAATTGGTGTTGCTCACAGAGGAAAGTCTCAGAAGGCATTTTAGAAATGTATGTGGATGGATTTAGACTGTGAACATCTTGGGGGTGTGCTACTATTCTCAATTAGTGAATGGAGGCAAGGGATGCTGCATGTTCTACTATGTGCTGGAGAGATCTTCAGGACCAGTGGATGTTCCACTAGACACTTACTCTGTTTCACAAATAAGCATGGAATGTCTTTTGCAGTGTTTTAATGTATACTGACATGAAAATTTCACATTATTCTGTTCAAAGCATTATCAAGATTTGTTCAGCATTTCAGAAAGTCATATCATTAGCAGCAAAGTATTTCTTGGTATTTGTGCCACCACCAGCCACATGTAGCATTCTTAATGATTTAATGAGTAGGTATAAGCACCTTCTAGGGTACTTGTCTCCGAATTTTTCACACTAAACTATGGTTTTCTTATAAACTATTTTACTTTTATTTCTCCTTTATATTTAGTTATGAATGTAGGGAGATAATGATTCCTATAGGTTTTATTTCAGGATAGTAATGGGGTAATAACAAGTAAATGTTGATTCTGATAAAGTTGAGAACCATTAGCTTGGGGGTTCTCAACCTTGGTACCATGAACATTTGGGGCCAGATTATCACTTATTGTGCTCATCTGTCCTGTGCACTGCAGGATCTATGGTAGCATCCTTGGCCTCCACTCATTAGATGCCAGTAACAACACTCCTCCCCCAAGTTGTAACAGCCAAACATGTCTCAAGATATTGCCAAATAACCCCTTGGGGAGAAAATCACCCTTAAGTGTGATCGACTGTTCTAATGTAAGAGATTATAAGACTTCTAGAACTGTCCGATGTGCCCCTTTTTCCAGCCCACCATTATTTACTTATTTATTTGGTTCTTCCATTGCATGTCTTTCTTCCTTCCTTCTTTTCTTTTTTCTTTTCTTTTCTTTTCTTTTCTTTTCTTTTCTTTTCTTTTCTTTTCTTTTCTTTTCTTTTCTTTTCTTTTCTTTTCTTTCTTTCTTTCTTTCTTTCTTTCTTTCTTTCTTTCTTTTCCCTCCCTCCCTCCCTCCCTCCCTCCCTCCCTCCCTCCCTCCCTCCTTCCCTCCCTTCTTTTCTTTCTTTCTTTATTATTAAATTTATTGAAGTAACACTGGTTAGTAAAATTACCTAGATTTCGAGTGTACAATTCTGTAATACATCATCTATATATCACATTGTGTGCTCCCAACCCAGCGTCCGTTCTGTGGTACATATACACAATGGAATACTACTCTGTCATAAGAAAAGATGAAATACTACCATTTGGATGGATCTTGAGATTGTCATGCTAAGTGAAATAAGTCAGAGAGAAAAAGTTGAGAACCACATGATTTGACTCATATGTGGGATATGAAACTGAAAGCCACCATTACTTATCAATGATGGACTTGCCTAGGTTCTTTGGACCTGCTGCCAGTGGTTTCTTGGTGCACACCATGTCCCAGCTTCCTTCAGTATCCCATCATGACTGCTCTTACTTCTTTCACATCTCTGACATTTCTGTGTCTGTTTTAGGAGGAACGAAGAGCTGCGGTTTAGCCTAATTTTGCCATAACTTATTTGTGTGACCTTGAGTCAACCATTTCATCTCTCTAGGTCTCAACTTCATTTGTAAAATGAAGGATTGGGCTAGATAATCTGAGGTCCTTTTAGCTCTGTAAGTCTTCGATTCATTTGTCTCTGACTCACCTCTTTAAAAACCTGTTTGATTATTGGCAATTCTATATGCAATTTTGTGGAAGACATCTCAACTGTACTCAGAAAATGTAAGTTAAAAAAATGATAATGAAAATATCACTCAGAAAATTCTAAATTAGTACAACTGAAGTTAGCAAAATAGATGACTTGCTGCTTAACGCAATCCAAATTTGTTTAAAATCTTCTATTTCTAAGAACCCTGCTCCAAAATAGAGCCAAAAGACTCATTAGAATAGTAACAAAAGGATACACCTGGACCTACTTAGGGAACAGAGTGAATCAGTAATTTGGCCCATGATCTGGAGTGATGAAAACAGAAAACCCAAAGACTCAAAATAACACTGGTATCTATATTTATGACTCTGCCTCTAAATAACCAAGCCATGTGGATGACAAATGAAAAGTCATCAAGTCACATCCTGTTTCTCCCCCACAGCTAATAACTGGATATTTAGAGATAGAGAGAACTTACAACTAATTGACTGACTTTCACATTTTTCTTCTTATGGCTTTGACATAAGAAAGATGGAGCTACCTTTACAGCTCTGGCAACAGGCTCCTTTAAATCTAAGAGGTCTCAATGGTAGATATGTCATATTTCTCCTCTCTTGGCATATTGAAAGGCTCTGAAAGCATTCTATTGTCAGTGGTGATGATAACTGAATTAAATGCCAAACTGAAAAGTCATTGCAATTTTATTGAAGGGGATGGAAACTTACTAAGCACCCACTATATGCCAGGTACACATTACTTTTAATCCTCAGAATGGCTTACAAGGTAAGCATTACAATTCCCATTTTGTAGATGAAGAAACCGAGTCTTTGGGATGACCTGTCCAAGATCACCTAATTACCTAAAGAAAGCCTGGATCTTTCTGAATTCAATGTCCCCACTTTTTCCACTAAGGGACTAAGGGTACTTAGGTTGGTTGAAGGTGGTTACCAGGGTTAGCATTGCTGTATTTCTCCAATACCACCAATGGTCCAGGCATAATTGGAAGAAAAAATCGTAAAGCTTATGCAGCCTTGTGCTTTGTTCCCCTCTCCCTCTGCTCTCTTCATTTTCTGCCCCCATGAAGGTCCAACTCTTCTCCAGACCTCAGTATCCCCAGGCTTCCCCCTAGATGCTCATGAGCCTCTATAGCACTTTACTGGGTCAGGAAAATAGTCCCAGCATTCTCCGCGCATCCTCCCCCTGTCAAATCTCACACAGCCCAAATTCCACTTCCTTAGACTCTGCTCCCTGCCGGATCATGTTGTATGGTCATGGCTTCGCAGACATAACTGCCTGCGACTGGATCAGCTGGCTAACCTTCCATGGGACTGGGTATCTTAATCCAGATACAAATCCACCTAAGAACTTTCAAGAGAGGTTAGGGTGATGCTGCCGATGTCAGGGTCTTGGTGAGTAAGCAGAGTAAGCACCTCTGTGCCAGAGCCATCAAGATTTTTATGGATATCAAAGCCCTAAGCACGAATGATAAAACTCTGATAAGATATTTCAGGCCAATGAATTTAAGGGGGCAATAAAGCGCCTTTTGTGGAGTCTCTTAAAATATATCCTGCATTAGACCGAAGTCTTCCTTACAATGAACGAATTTTTGACCAAGACAGTAAATGCCCAAGGAGCCTATGTCTAAGTTGGCTTCACTGAAAAATAAAGAACTTTAGTGTTTCAGTTATAAAGAGTTCCACTGTGACATGAACAGCAGCACAGGGGCTCAGCTAGGCATGGTCTCTGCACAGCCAAGTTGCCAGTTATTCCATTGTGCACAAAGAGCTTCTATTAGTTAATCAATCTTCAGATATTTATCAAGCATTTGCTGTATCCAAGGCTTTGTGCTGGGATGGACATAGGGATTTTGCTAATGTAAGGGCTTCAACTAATTTGATATGTTTACAAAGCTGTGCAACCTAATGTGAGGTTTGCAGCAAGGCATGGAATCAATATATGTATTATAATATTCATTGACTTGTGCTCATTTATTCAACAAGTACTTACATGAGGGATGACTAATCCATGTTAGATACTGAAAGGTATAACTGAGATTCAGATATGGGCTGAACCTCAAGGACCCATTGTCTGGTCAAAGACATGACTATGATGATTCTACGACAGTGTGATCAAGACTGTGAACAAATCAGTCATCCAGGCAAGTTTGGACGTGACACTAAACAGCTGGGACAGCTCTCCCTGACTTGAGGCAATGACAAAAGCATCCTGGGAAAGGTAATACCCACATTGAGACCTCAGAGGATGAGGAGAGAGCCAGACAACATGGGAAGAAGCTGGGGCAAGGAGGATGAAAGGAACAGCGTGCTCAAGGCTTGGAGACAAGAGAGAGTTGTCTAGATATGGGACAATCAATAGTTTATTATGTCAAGAATTTAGAATTTCAGCCATAGGGATAGTGGGGGATACAGGTGGCGAGGTAAAGAAAGGCTAGTTCATGAAGATATTTGAATGCATGCCAGAAAGCTTAGATATTATCTTGGGGACAACAGGGCTCCATTGATGGACTTGAATCATGGTAGCCATTTCAATGATTATAATCTAGAATATATGGGGAGTTTTTCTTTTCTGGAAAATATAGTAGGCCAACAGAAATGCCTGCATCCAATAACCAAATTATCTTTAAGATTTTGACTCAGCTGTGGTGGTGAATGAGGCATAAATTGCTCAAATAAGTTCTTTCTTCTCTCCATGGAGATCTCTGTGGTGAGATTCCTCAGAAAATCAACAAAAGGCATTTTTGAACAAGGAGTTAGTAAAAGTCATAAAAAGACTTGAGTTAGAGTAGACATTTTGCAGCTGTTTCTGGCTGAAACCAGAAGTGGAAATTAAGCAGCTGACACATCTCTCCTTATAACTTTTATTAAGCAGACAACCTCCCTTCACCCCCACCACCCCTGTCTAACTGTGCACTTTTTTTTTAAATGTGAAAAGGCCTTAAAAAAATGTTTTAAACTTAATAAAATATACAACTTGACCTGGTTAATCTGAACCAGTTTGCAAACTCCCTTTATATTTGGATAAAAAAATAAACCTTCAGATTAACCAACTCTTGGCAAATTCCCTGTGTCTCCTGTTAGTGAATTCTTTACTAGTTACATTTCCGGCTCCCCAGACATGGGGATGAATTAAGGCTGGAAGAAGCAGGCCTGGCTGTAATTACATTAAGCATTTTTTTTTGCAAAAAGAAAATGTGTGTCATAGTGTACAGATATGCTTAGGGTGACATTTGCTTTACTCTGCCAAGTTTGGGACTGTGCCCCAGGGCCTTGGATCCAATAATAAGAGAATACTGGGCCAAAGGCATTTTCTACCTTTCTGATCATTACAGGGTTTCTCATTCATGTGAGTGATAATGCTGCTGGCTAGACAAATTGAAGGGAGGGTGGAGGTGGGCTACACAGAGAAGGCGGGAAGAACGAGTCAATCCAAGTTTGCAGACTCCAGGTTTAATACTACCTCAGTTCTTAAGAAACCAGGCTCTGGCGAACAAGTGAGGGAAAGTGCATTCTGGAAAGAATTGGCATCCTAGAGTTGGGGGGGGGGGGCAGTTAGGTATCCCTTTGATCTTTACCCTAATGTTTGTCCTTCCAACTTTGCCCCATGCCTCACCTTTCCCATAGGCTTTCCTGACAAATCTTCCTTTATTTCAGTCATTTCCACAGGTTATTATAATTTGAATGATACAATGTTTCTTTTTAGCTTGCTTTAGTTCTCTACTTCTATCTTTTTTTTTCTTTCTCTGCAATGCCTCCACATCTTTTGCCTTTCTTTTGGCACTGCATTCAACCTTATCCATGCAATATGTACTTAATATTTTGCTGAGGACATTATGAAAGAACTTAATGCTCAGAAAGAGAAAATGTGTAATGCCAGCACCCAGTTACCTTGCAAGCAAATTTTCCCTGCATAATCACATTTATTACTCTCATAAAATATAACACCATCCTTATTGCTTTTGGCAATAAAAGAAAGCCTCTAATGTATACCTTTCCTACCACACCTCGCACACTTAACTATTAAGGGAGTTCTAAATAGAGGGGTGGAAAGACATGGAAAAGGCCAGATTCTTCCAGCGGGAGCCAAATGACTTGGAGTGTGGAAGTTTGATTCTGAACTTAAAGTGGTCTGGGAAAACATAAACCTTTATATCTTAAGTGTGACCCACTGGCCCCTCCACTGTTTTGAAATGGAGTCCTCCTTTCAAAGTGTGCCCCTAGTCCTTCCTCGAGGAAAAGTAGTTTGAAGCTTACTTTCAAAGCCCTTAAGTGTAAAAATAAACAAGCATTCAGTCAATGGGGTCCCCGGTGCTTTGCCGTACTGCAACACATTTTTGAGTCATAAATCATGTCTCTGACAGGTGTATGATGATGCATTGTGTTAATACATCATAATGACAATGCTGATGATGTATTAGTGTAATAGATCCTGAAAGCCTATCACTTTAAAATTCTGTGTTTATAAAGAGCCAAGGAAGGATTTGAGGGTGGCAACATTGAGAAAGAGGGAATGCATAGGAGGGTTCAGGATGACGAACATCTTTTTCTCACAAACCAAGAACCAATGAGGGAAATCAATAGTTTCTACCTCCCAGGCACTAAGGTCTTCCCTCTGCCAGTAGTTATGTCGCAGATGCAGCTCTCGGAGATGTATACTTTATCAAACCTAGGTCACACAACCAGTTATTGGCAGGGCCAGGCTAGGTGCAGGTCTTCTGAGTCTCAGCACCACAGTCTTTCCAAAACCATCAGACTTTGAGATGAATGAAATCTATTCTATGTACACAAAACAGGAGTTCTGTTCTAGATGCCCCATTGACCGAAATGTTTCAGTCACATGTGCAGACATATGTGTGCTAACACTTGCAACACTTAGCAGTCAGTGCTTTTTTTCTCCCTCGGCTTCTGGTAGGTTATGGACTTCAAGGAACAGCCTGAGAGTAGTAATGCAGCCATTTTGTTTGTTGTCTGTTCACTGCTGCTACAACAGACTGGGTCCCAGCATTTACGACACTTGGCCATCAGACCAGACCAAGTGCTAATTACATCAGTCTTTCCTTCAGTTCAGTAAGGCCATTTCCCTTTTTTCAAGGGAACATTTGTGGTGATGTGGTAATGATAAAAGCAGTCCTTCAGTGTAGCTTATGGTCCTGCCTATCAAGTAAGTGAATTACACAGAGGTCGTGCTGTCTTCATAACGGGAACCATCGGAAAACATGCTCTTTGTGAGGGAGAACTCCTGCTACAACGTATCTATCAAATCTTCGATTGTCTGTTATTTCCAGTCAATCCTTAATTGGCTTTGCCATTCTTTATTTAACTCATCGCAAATCAATTTTAGGATGTCATGCCAAAACCACAAAACAAACAGAAGGAAAAAGAAAGAAAAGATGAGTCAAGTGGAAAGATAAAAGCCATTTAGAAGTGCAATGAAAGTACAGAAGCACAATGGAAAACTCAGTGGAATTGACGTATCTTTGGTTAGGAAATAGGCTGAAACTTATTTTTATGTCACTGAAAAGTAAATTAAGAACTTAAATTAGATTATCAAGTAGCTTGTCAAATAAATCCATATTTAAGGATGGGCAACTTTTTACATTCCACTTACAAATGAATTTACTGAAATATGCAGGTAAGTCCATTCTTAGAACAAGCAAAACTGTATTTCTTTTCCAAAGAATGCTGGAATTCAGGTTTTCCCAAATTAAGGCAAATGTCTACATACCATAAGTGAGGGTCTGATGCATATAAAAGTCAATCAAGAAAGAGGGCAATTATCTGTTGGCATTTTTGGACACTACACTGACATACTTTGTGAGCGCAAATCTTGCTGCATACGGAGTCTATTTTTTATGGACTTGTATGTCATCTGTTTCCCCGTGGACTTGCGACACAGATGTGGGCAGAGACTGCTTGCCACTCTCCATACTATGTCTATATTTCCAATGGACCCTTGATGCATGTCTATTGCTGATGCTGACATTTATGTTTTCAAATATAATAAATTTTGATGTCTTTCTTGACTTACCCTTCCCACCTCCAAACTTGAGATTTTTCAAGTACGCTAATTCCATAAAAATTAATGTGAGATGGGTTTATGGACCAGTTATTAGGACTCGATTGTATAGTTAAAATATTCCCAGATGTTCTCTATTCTGTCAGTTTTTGCCAGTAAGTGTGGCAGCCTGGGGCAGGAGGAACATTGTTACCAATTACCTGAGTAATTGGTAGGGAATCATTAGGTCAATGACCGAACCTATCACAAAATGCCTGTCTTGCAACCTGATGGAGTGAGTGTCCAGAGAGGGGTGTTAACTAGAAGAGCTCACCAACCATGGCTTACTGCAGCCTGCATCGGCTCTGCTGACCAGAAGCTTTGATGGCGATTGCTGTCCAGTACATTTTAAGGTTGCTGTAGAGACCGACGACAAATACCCAAGGGTCTCGTGGCAAGCCTCCAGACCTTTGAAAATCCTCAGCTCCCTGACCAGTGGGATGGTGATAATGTTTGTTGCTCTTGGCCTTGAAGCCAATCTGTCCCACACCCAAATTGAGCATCTGGAGAAAGTACAATTTTCAAGAACTGTTCCCAGAGGCCATATCTATCTCTCCATTAGCAGAATAAAAATATCCCGGCTACTCCAGGGTACCCAGCTAATGAAAAGCTGTCTTATTTGGCCCAGTTGGATTATCCTGATGATCTCTAGAGGTCAGCTTTCCCCCGCTCTCTTACATCTCCCATCAAATCAAGGGCATAGAATACTTAAACATATGTTTCAAAAATTCTCCTTGTTGTCATTCCCCAGGATACATAAATCATTTCTGCTCTTATAAATCTACAAGGCATTAATGCATGAGACCCAGGGGACGGTAACATGGGTAAACAAGGAGAAAAACTCCCTTTTCCTGCCTGAGGGCCTTTAACCTCTTAGGACCTCAGTTTCCTTGTCTATAAAATAAAGGTTTGAATTAGATGAGAACTAAGATAGTTTAAGCAGTATCTTAACACTCAAAAGCTATAACATTTAATAGGAAAGTGAGAAACTATGTACGTATCACAGTTGCACTGCCAGAAAACAACTTGGAGGCCTATAGATTTTTCTAGCAGCGGTTGAGGATAAACCTGCACTCTATAGGAAGATACACATCTTCCTTTTTTATCCCCACCATCAGAAACACATTCAAGGCACCCAGTCTTTAAGCAGTCTCTTTCAAGCCAAACTGCCGCAACCTGTCTTTATTCAAGGTTCTGTTCATTAATTTAGATTTACTGTGGGACTGTTCAAGTCTATTAACATGACCACAGCCTGTCCCTGCTCTGTCAGTTTTCCATGTTGTAATTCTTCATCAAGGTGCCAGAATCCTAGCTAGGCCCTCTACTTGGGGGAGCTCAGTTTGCAAACGTGGATTTGAACACCACCACATGCCCATGTTTCTGTCCTGTGTCCTGAGAAAAGGACTCAACCAGCTAGTTCCTTTTCTCGGATTATTGTTGAAATAGTTCTTTTGTATACTATTGCAGTGAGGAGGGAAAAACAATGTTTTTTAAAACCCATACTGCTTCCTCTGGAGGGTGATTCCTGACCTGGAGGCTCTTTTGCCTTGCTAAGAGGTTCACGAAGTCAGTCCCAGAGACTTTGGAAGTGGATTTGCAAGAGAAACGGGAAGAATTTGAGGTTTCTGGGGACAATCTTGAGGAGCAAGGGGAAAAGAGAGAGGCAGCTGGATAGCAACAGGTTGGGTGGAGGGGTCAGGAAAATGTCCCCAGTAGTGGGGTGTTCTGGGACTTTCAAGATCGGGGACTGCCCCCATTTGTGGTCTGTGCTACATACTGTGATCGAAATCTCCTCCTCCCCACCCGACCCCACCTCCTATTTTGAATGAAGTATCTGTGTGTGCACATAAATATCTTGGAATGCCATGATTGTGGGGCTGTAAGAAGCACATAAATACCATGATTGTGGGGCTGTAAGAAGCAGCTGAGCTTCTCATTTAGATCCTTGTAGAAGCAGCAGGCCCAGAATGACAAGATGACCCGTTCACTGAACTTATTCAGGAAAAATGGGAATCCAGATCCAGCGGTAACTGAGAGAACACAACCTCTGAGAATTTGCAGAAATTTCAGGGGCTCCTTTAGACTCCCACAAGGTATGGAATGTAAAGTTGGAGACTATCTTATTTAGATCATGGAGGTCAGGGAGACCCCAGCTGACATATGGGTTCCATTATAGGTGAGGAGTTTTGTTACTCTGGCATCAGGAGTCAAGCTAATTTCACATCAGACTTTATTCATCTGTGGCAATATTTTGTAGGATAAGATAAGCCCTGGGATATAACGAGTGACTCAGTTTTACTAATTGCGCTCTGACATCCAAGTTTTGATTTCTAATGCATATCTCCTCCTCCCTTGCCTCTGCCTTCCAATCACACAAAGAACAAACTACTCAGTCACCACTTTCACTTCCATCCCAGCCCTGAATTCAGGAGAAACAGTTAACTCCCTCTTATGTGAGTTGAAATGTGATTTCGCTCCTCTGCATGGCTCCCCATTTTAAATCATTTTCCCCATCCCAATTTCCTCATCGTGGGTTCCGTTGTCAGCCTTAGCCCATAGTTAGCCTCATGGCCAGCCCCTCCTCTCCAAAGAGGGGGCTTTGCTTCCTCTTACATCTTCAGTGAACCACAGTGACCTTTGAGGCTGATGCAGGTGCTTTGGGAGACCAGTTTATCAAGTGCTGCAGACAGGAAGGGCTGGGGTGAGCCATCAGCCCCTCAAAACTATGGTCTAGAACTGCCCTAGACCAGATTCGTAATGGTGACCTGGAGGTGAAAGGCTCTATATTCCATTACCAGTCTCTTGAGTAATCTACCTAATTCAGTATCCTTTCATTTAATTGAAACATTATTTTCTTTCTGTTAGCCAGGGCACTCAAGCTGGTATAGCAATGTTAATCTTTCTGCTGATTTCCATCTTTGCAGAATTACCTTTCTAGCAATTAGACCCGCTGGTATAAATTTGCTTTGCTCCTTCCTGGGGTTCAATGTTAAAATGGAAATCTCCAAGCTCAACGCCTTTTCCTCCAGGCTGACCCAGGGCAGGTATTAATTAACTGGGGTGTCGTGGAAAGGTTGAGCTTGAAAAGCCAAGTAGGAGAATACTTCCCTTGGGATGTCATTGCAGCCAGTAGATGAACTAAAGAGGGTGAGACCTGGATGGAGAAGAATCACATTAAAAACCTGGTGGAATGATTGCACTATTAGTGAATTGGGGAGCAAAACAATGGTTAGTCTGGAAATACCTTCAGACTTTCAAGTAACAAAATCTACGTCCTTTGTTGAAATCTGGACGTAGCTCATTTGTGAACATTCTCTAAGACATTCAGGGTCATAGTGACAAGCCATCTCAGCTTGCCTGCAACTGAGGAGTTCCTGAGACCAGAGACGTTGCCAAGCTAAAACTGGGAAAGCTCTGGGCGTACAGAAATGAATTGGTCTCCCTGTTAAAAGTCCAGTTTCTGAGAAAGATGTGTAAGTCAGTGGCCTGCTCACAGTTCCTGCTAAACTCAATAATGAGTTGTTTATACCTACCATCTTACGTCCTGAAATTTAACCTTTTCTGAGATCTGTCAAAGTTGAGAAACGAACTCTAGATTTTCAAGGTCCTTAGGAATGCTAATTGTCAAATCCAGTGGCCTTCTCTTCGACCTTGCCCTTTCTCTAGCCTTGCACACCACTGACTACATCGCTTTTCCAAATTCCCTCTTCATTGGACTTTTGTGCACTTAATTTTTCTGATTACCTTCTTCCTAACCACTTCTCTTTCTCCATTGCTTCAATTTCCACCTTTACCCCTCTTCTCTCTCTGTAATTAATTCTGTAGACACGGGCCTGGTTATTTACCTGTCACCTCTCAGTCCTACGCTTTTATATTCTGCCCTATGCTGTCAGGGTTGGGAGTCGGCAAACTCCTATTTCCCTAGGGTTGCTTACCAGCTGGCTTGCTATTAGGCTTGGTTAGTGGAGGCACCAGGGGGAGGGCAGAAAATGTGAACAAGATAGAAGAAGCTCCTTCTCCTGGCTCCTGCAGTACAGTGGTCATTCACAGTGGCTGGTAGTTGCTGCAGCTCTAGTGGAATGTGGCGATCCTAGGCTCCAGGAGCCCTGGCGAGGGGGCACCTTCCCTGGTCAATCGTGGGTCCAGAACTGAACTTTAAGAGCCTTTCCAGCAGGAGCCAGTGGGGTGTGCTGCCCGTGAGGCTTTCAATCACTAATAATGTATGAAAGATTTAACTGCAGACTTACGTCAAACAGCACTTTCAGGACCTCTCTGTGTGGATGTACACTACTCTGTTCTGTACTAATCATCTCCTGGCAGACCTTGGTCGTCCCTCCTACTTACTAGAGAGAATTCTAGCGATGGAGCGATCCTTCCTCTAGCTACTGCTACGTGCCTTTCCCTTGCTTCTAAAACCGGATTAGTCACCACATCTTGTCGTTTTATATAAAATACAATGTATTTCACATCTTTCACTTTGTGTCCTTTCCCTAACTTTGGCCTTTACACCCTCAGGTCTGAACAATAATGTCTTTTCCATTTACTAAGAAATACTGTTAATACCTGCCCTCCTATAAGGAGTGACTGCTTTGCGCAAGATACTTTATGTACATGATTTCTAAACATTGTGATGACTCTAGGATAGGTGCTGTCTCCTTCTACAGATGAAGTGATTGAAGCTCAGAGAGGCTAGTTAAGTTTCCAAGGGTCACACAGGTGTTACGTGGAAGAGCCTGGATCTCAGCCTAAGTCCTTCTACCTCCGGAGCCTATGCTTTTTCCTTTAGTTACTCCCTTTCTAGTTTCTTTAACTTCAAATTTATCTGTGCATCACCAGCCTAGATAAAACATTTCTAAATTTTACTTAAGAAAAACCTGATCCATAGTTAGAATCCAATCAGTATTTATTGAATGAATTGAACACATTACTCCTCTAATTAAACACATTTTATAAAATTTTAACAGGTTTATTGAGATATAAATGACAAAATAAACTGCACATATTCGAGTGTACAATATAATACGTTTTGACACATATACAACTGTGAAATCCATAATCAATATAATGAAAATATACATCACTTCCAAATGTCCCCTAAAGCTTCTTCGTAATTTCTCATTCTCACCTCTCTCCAGTCCCACCTCTCAGCCTATCCCCCCACCAATTCCCAGAAAAACCCTGGTATGCTTCCTGTCACTATGGATTAGTTTGTATTTTCTGGAATTTATACAAGTGGAATCATATAGTGTGTAGTCTTTTTTTTCTGTAGCTTCTCTCACTCAGCATAATTATTTTCAGATTCATCCATGTTGTTACACGGATCATTATTTTTATTGTTCAGTACTATTCCATTGTGTGAACATACCACAATTTGCTGATTCATTCACCTGATGATGTACTTCAGTTTTCAGTTTTTAGCTATTGCAAGTAAAGCTGCTATGAACATTAATGTATATGTCTTTGTCTAGATATATGCTTTCATTTCTTTTGGGTAAATGCCTAGGAATGGCATGGATGTGTCATGTAGTACGTGTATGTTTTACTTTTTAAGAGACTGGCAAACTGTTTCTAAAGTGGTTGTATCATTTTACATTTCTATTAGTGGTGTAGGAGAGTTCCAGTTGCTCCACATTCTTGCCAACTCTTGGTAAGACCTGTCTTTTTACTATTAGCATCCTACAAGGTAAAGCAGTATCTCATTATGGCTTGAATTTGCATTTCTTTCATGACAAATAACGTTGGGCATGTTCATGTGTTTTTGTCGTCCATCTTCTTTGCTGAAGTTTCTGTTCAAATCTGTTGCCCATTTTTCACTAAGCTGTTTGATGTTTTTTAACTACTGAATTTGAAAGTTCTTTTTATGTTGTGGGTACGAGTTCTTTCTCAGATATGTGATATGCAAATATTTTATCCCAGTCTGTGTCTTATCTTTTCATTTACAGTGTCTTCCAAAAAGCAGAATTTCTTAATTTTGATGAAGTCAAATTTATTATTTGTTTGGTTTAGTGGATTATATTTTAGTGTTATATCTAAGAAATCGTGGGCCTAACACAAGTTCACAACAATTTCTTCCTATTTTTTTCCTAGAAGTTTTAGGTTTTACATATAGGTCTGTGATACATTATGAGTTAATATTTGTATACAATGCATGATATTGAGAAAGGTTTATTGGTTTGTAAATGTATATCAAATAATTCTGACCCCATTTGTTGAAAAGGTATTCATTTCTCTATTGAATTGCCTTTGTGCCTTTGTTGAAAATAAATCAAATCTATATTATATATAATATATTACATCTCTCTATATATATCTTATATATAGAGAGATTATATCATGTTATATATTATATATAGAGAGATATATATGTATATATTTCTGGTTTTAAATTTTTTCCAATGATCTATTTGTCTATGTTGATGTCAGTGTCACAATCACTGTAGCTTTTGAATAAATCTTAAAGTAGGTACTGTAAGTCCTTCAACTTTATTTTTCTAAGTTTTCTGGGCTATTTTAGGTGTTTCATATTTCTATATGAATTTGAAAATCAGTTGACCAATTTCTATAATATCTTGCTAAGATTTGATTTGGATTATATTAAATCTATAGATAAGTTTGGGGAGAATTGACACCTTGATAATATTGAGAGTTTTAATCTATCAACAGGCATCTCTCTCCATTTACTCCTTAGATCTTCTTTAATTTCTTTCAACAATGTCTCATAAATTTTAGTGTATAGGTTTTGTATATCTTTTGTCAGATATATCCATAAGTATTTTATATTTTGATGCTATATAAATGATATTAATTTTAAAAATTTAGGTTTTGATTGTTCATGGTTAGTCTATAGAAATGCAATTGATTTTTGTTTTACAAATAACAACCATGCTCAACTCATTTATTATTTTAGTGGCTTTTTAGAAGATTTCATACATAGACTATTATGTCATCTGCTAAGAAAAAGAGTTTTTTTTCTTCCTTTCTAATCTGGAGGCCTTTTGTTTCTTTTTCTTGCCTTGTTCAACTGGCTGGAACGCCTGATACTGTGTTGAGATACTGAGTAGAAGTGGTGGGAATGGACATTCTTGCCATATTCCTGATCTTAAGGGGCACATATACTCTCATGTTTTAGCATTCAATTTAGCATTTGCTGGAGGTTTTTTAAATAGTTTTCTTTTATCAGGTTGAAGAAGTTCCCTTTTATTCCTGGTTTATTGAGTGGTTTACCATATATGCACGTACTCCTATAAATATTATTGAGCTTTGTCAAATATTTTTTTCTCTTTCAATTCCAGGCTTTTGAATTTCAAAAGCCTAGATTTCATGATCACAAGAAGACCACGTACATATGTATATATAAAATAAATGGTGGAGAAGTGCTCACTGTTTCCTCACCCATCCTGGCCTTTCTGGATTTGCTGAGGAGAATAAAAGATGGATAGGACAGGAACAGGAAACCACACCTGCAATAACTTTCTGGATAAGGGTGGCTTCTTTTTCTAGCTTCCAATCTAAATGTCTAGGAACTTCCTGGAGCCATGGGCTGGCCAATGTCCTATATTTAATTAACTAATTAATAATTTAATTAATTTATCATTTTATACCTTTGCTACTTGGTAGTTTATCTTATTTTTGCTATTATTCACTTTATCATTTTATTGATTAACTGGATTTTTTGCTTTTATTTTTATTTAATGCCACTCAGTTTTTCATTACTTGTTTTAAAATTAAAAAAATACTTTTCATTTAAGAGAATTTGCATCATTTGATCAATCTTGAATCTGATTATTTTATTATTTGTGTTCAGCTTGTTTTAAAATTGCAAGCCAGAATCACTGATTTGAGGGTAGCATCTGTGAGAACTAGCTATAGATTCTAGGATAGCTAAGAGAGTTTCCCCCTGCAGTTCTCTCTAGTTGATATTTCAAATCCACCCCAATATTCCTCAGGGCTGCAGTATTTGAAGAGGCACCATTCAAAATTATGTTCTGTGTAAATGTCAGGAGGCAACTGCTCTAGGAATTCTGTTCACATACAATAAATGTGAATAATGCTCCCAGAAGTTCTACAACACTGATACTGCCCACCTTGCAAAGATGGTACACTGAGTTCTAAAGTTTTTAAACTAAATAAAACAATAGCTGCATTGGCCAATCTCCCTTTCCAAAAAGCACATTAATCCTGCATTCACTCACTGCACAGCTGAACCAGTGAAACAACATTGTCTTTTCGTATTGCAAATCATCCAACCTCTTTATAAGGATATGAATTATTTAAATTGATGATCTCTACTCAGTACAACCACTGAACATCAGGTATTTTATTATATGGTTGCATAATAAAAGAAGAAATTGTGTAGGAAGGTTCCGGCCTTCCTACAAATAATACCTTTATTTTTCAAATTTCATTTTGTTTATAATTTCTAAACATTTAAACATTATTTTCATTTTGACGTGGACAATACATAAAATATAACAAGACAAAAATATAGAACTATGAGTGGAAAATGAAATTTAAATAGCATATGTCACTTAAGTTTTATTTTGATAGTGATTCAAATTGTCTTAAAGGTAAGCAGCTGCCAATGGATGCTTTTTCCAGGAAGGATTTTAGGAAATGTCTCTAAGTGTGTAGCCCGAAGGCAAAAGGGAAGTTTGTTAGAGCTATAATTAAGATCGATAGTGTTACTCAGATGAAGCTGGCTCTACCTGTGATGAACAAGCAGCTATAAACAAAACAAAAACAAAAATGGAATTAACACTGAATACCACCTGGCTTCATTCCATAACCATACACTACAGAGTACGTTTGAGTTTAAGTGAACTGAGGGCAGGTCTCTCTACTCTTGCTCAACTCCCTAAAATGGGAGCCAATGTGAACAGACTTAATTCTCCACAAAGTAATTTGATTGACGATCACTACTTCCTTCATAGAACTTACGGTCTCCAATCCAATGAGATTCTTGGCAAGTAAACTCCCCAACTGCTATTCCAATCTATGGCTCATGCCTTTGAATACCATTTCCTCTCTGTGGGACCTGTCTAATTGACACCTCATTAAGTGTTAATGCATTCCACTTTTCTTGCAACTGTAACCATTTTCAAATGGATATAGCTCTGTGCTAGGGACCCTGGAAGATACGCTACACTATAGCTAGATCTATAGTGGATGGATTCTCGCCCTTTGGAGATATGCAGTATTGATGGAGAGAAAGATTTTCATGTAGAGAAGTAATATAATCAAGTTGACAATATTTTGTAGCCAGAAGAATCCATAAAAAGAGAAAGGTGTGAGCTGGGAGAACCAAGGAAGTTTTCCTAGAAAAGCTCATACTTGGCATGACCTGGAGGGCAGGTAGTTTTCCCATTACCAGGAGCACTTTGACTGTGGTACCCCATCACTCGTTCATTCTAAACACCATGCAAGAAATCCAGTATATCCCAAAATAGTGGCATTTATTTCTGTTTTGCCCCTATGTTCTTATCCTGAGAGTCTTAATAACAATCAGTAGCAAGGAGGAGCAGGTGGTGATAAGTTTATTTTTATACCCATCTTATTTATTCCTCCAACACGAGATCTGTAGTATGGTCAGAGTTTGAACAGAGTTTATCCAGGGAAAGATACCTAGTGTCCTTACCTTCTCATCAGGTTCTATGGCAATTTAGTTATTTTGCTATACTTAACCCATTTCTATTACATTTTTTATTTGTTTGTTTAACACATGTTTGCTATGTACCATGTATGTGCAAGTCAGTGTTATGGGCATAAGGAACAAAAATAGACAATGTCCCTGTCCTCTAAGAGCTTATTGTATGGTAGGAAGAGAAATATAGAAATAAATGTCTATCTATCTATCGATGTTTAAATAATAGAATGCAATATAATACTATACAGTATATAAGTATAAACATATATAAATAAATACTTATATTTATACCTATGCATATGCACATTTATTTAAATACCTATGGTAATAAGTGCTTTAGGGAAAACTAAAGCAAGGAAATGGAGTACGTGGGGTTGGGGGAGGGATTTTTAATCAGATGGTCAGGAAAGACCTTACTGCAAAGGCAGTGACTTAAAAGAAGTGAGGAGGTGAGCTGTATGGATATCTGGGGCAAAGGCATTTCGGGAAGAGAGACCAGCAAGGGCAAAGGCCCTGTTTGGTGTGTTCAAGGAAATTGAATTCACATTGTGAAAGAATTGCATGGACTGCTACATGGAGAACACCTAGATAACAGAGGGGCAAGTAAAGGAAGTAATTAGGAGGCTGCAAGAAGCAGGCAGGAGATGACGGTGGCTTGGACCAGGGGATGGGGTAGTGAATATATATAATATATATATATATATATATATATATATATATATATATATATCCTAAGATTCTACTCCCCGCTTTTCAAAAACATTTTTTATTTATTTATTTATTTATTTTAATTAGTTTCAGGTGCACAAGACAAAGCAAAACTTAGACGTTTATCATTTATATCCCTCACACTGTGTGAACCCCCCTCCCCCCATCCACTATCCCTCTGTACGTTCCCAAAACCTCTCACCTTCCCCTTATCCCCACCCCCCCGCCCCTCTAGCAACCCTCTGTTTTTCCTCCATGTTTCCAAAACTGTTTCTCAAAAACATTTTAATGCCTCTGAAATTGGGATGTGTCTTCTAATTGACTGTCTCTTAGCATCACTGTAATCCAGGAGGCAGGCATAGAGACGTAGTTGCCATTTACCTTTACAAGAATACACTTGGTTTGGAGTATTTATTTTTCCTTAATTGAGTCACAGGTCATTAGAAGTTTTGAAGCTTTTGTTCGAAATCTGCAGGAAGCAGAGGATTGCATCGCTACGACTCTTAATGGCACCTTGGATCATATTTTGTGGGAAAATGTATGACTCTGAGTCAAAGCAATTAAGAAAATGGGTTCTGAAGTTGATAATATTTTTGGAAACCTTAACCGACCTATTTCACAAACACTTTCATTTTGCTGTATGAACAAGGATGGTATACGTTTTAAAAATGTCTACGTAGGTTTGGCGATCTTTAAGTATAAAATAAAAAGTCTCAGTGATATCATTGAGTGATAAGATTGCCAGGTTTGTTTTCTGTCTTAGGGAGTAATACTATAACCATGTACCTCACAACTGATAGTATCTGAGACCCTATATAATACCTATATATTAAGGGTAGAATTCATAAGGAACAGGAGAGGAAAATAGGACTCCAAAGTGTTTTGTCTGAGCAACTGATAAAATAAAGCTCCCTTGGACAGAGAAAGGGAGAAATGGCAAGAGAGGGGTCAGGATCCCTGTTTGGGGCCTGTTAGGTTTGAGATACTTACTGGGCATCGGTATTAATTTTCAAAGGCTGCTGTGTAAAGTATTAGAAACTGGGTGGCTTAAAACAGCAGACATTTACTGTCTCACAGACATGAAGGCTAGAAGCCTAAAATCAAAGTGTTGGCGTACTCTCTGTGATGGCTCTGGGGAGGAAATCCCTCATTGCCTCTTCTGGCCTCTCATGGTTGCCAGCAATCCTTGACATTCCTTAGCTTGTAGCTGCATCATCCCAGTTACATGGCTGTCTTCTCCCTGTGTGTTTTCACATCATCTTCTCTCTGTGTTTAAAGTTTTCCTTTTTATGAGGACACCAGCCATGTTGGATTAGAGTCCATCCTGATGACCTCATTGTAACGTGATCACCTCTGCAAAGACCCTGCTTCCAAATAAGGTCACATCCAGAGGTATTAGGGGTAAGGAATTCAACATATCTTTTTGGGGAGATAATTCAACCCATAACAGCATCCAAGTAAAGAGGTCTAGTAAACAGATGTCAACTAACTTTAGGTACTCTAAAGTCAGGAGAGAGGTTTGGTCTAGAAACAAAAATGTGGGAGTCATCAGCATTATAAATGGCATAAATAAGCCTGGGTGAGATCACCAGAAAGTGAGTGCAAACAAAATGAAATCTGAAGTCATTTAGAAGTTGGAAACTGTGGAAGAAGTGTCAACATCTCATCTTGGGAAGATATGTTCTAGTCCCTCATGTAGGTGGAACTTATAAACATAATGAGCCTGCCAACCTCAGAATAACTTTGAATTTATTTATTTATTTTTTTAAATGTTTGTTACAGAAGAGAATCGTGCTGAGTAGATATTTCTAATTCAGATTGTCTAAATAAAAACCATTCTGAAAAACACATTCAGATAACTGGTGCTTAATTTAAACAGTGTATCCCACTAAAGCTCACTAAAGAATACAAGATAATAGTCACGGGCTCTGAATAATGTAAAAAGGTCTAACTTTAAGTGGTTAGGCTTTGCTTTATAATTTATAAAAGAATTTTGGAGTATGTAGTCACGCAAATACATTTTCCAAAAGTAAAATTTTCTAGCGGTGATGGAAGTTGGAGTTGAATGAGGTTTTCTATATCATCCTACTGACAGATGAAGGGAGGCCTGGAGCCCCCAAAGAGTTCATCCAAATAAGATGACGTGCCTAAGAGGGCATGAACCAGGGCCAACGGCATCCTTTCATTTCAAGTTCAACATACTTTCTACACTGCCTCGCTACACAATTTTTAAATAGACCAGAAATTTGTGAGAGAAGTCCTAACTGAAACACAAGCCAAAGTCTTTTTCTAGCAACAAAGTAAAAATGTATAAAGATGACAGTTACATATCCGGTATGCTATTGATCTCTGAGTTTCATTGGACAGTAGCTTAGCCTGAGAAATCTTACTTAAACTTTGTCAGAAACAAAGATAAGATAAAGTAAATTTGCACTCTCCACTTAAGGCAGTTTTGTGTGAAGGAAATTGAAAAAGCTTTCGTAAGACCAATGTCTGAGTAGTGTTCAGTTAGTCTTGATAATTAATAAGTTAAACATTCAGATTAATTGAGCAAGTAAGTGTGGCTACTTTTCCCTCCAAAGAATGTACCATCCCCGTTTTCTTATGAATATGTCTTAAACTATATCAATATCTTCCACTTTCTATTGGACAGAGGCTCAAATGATAGCACCCCCATAATGATGTTAACAGGACCTCCTCTCTCTCTCAGTCAGTATTCCTCGGTAGGAAAGCTGCTCACTAAATAAAACAGTGAAAAGCAGTGTAGCTTTGGAAATGGACCTAAGTTGACACTTTAGCCTCATTCCTGTTTGGCTCTGTGGCACTTCCAACTTTCTTGATTTCGCTGAGGCTCAGACATTTCATCTGGGAATTGGGATGACATTACTCACTTGCAAACATAGTTGTTGAAATAAATAACTTAGACAAGATATATGAAATCTTAAAACAGTACTTGATACTTAGTAAATACCAGTAAATGGCTTTCCCAGTAAAGAATACTCATTTCAGCCATTTTTTTTCTTACTCTTATTTACTTTGCACTACATCCAGGTTGTTTTATTCACTACATTGTTACAGACAATAAAAATAAATATACTTTAGATATAATGTTATGTTCCTTTTTATTCAAGAACTATAAACACAATCTTTTAAATACCTTTTTTTGGGTGATCTCTTTTTGTATTACTCAATTTCCATTCCAGTTACAGAATAAGTAGCACTTGTTTATGTACCAGTATGTTTACTACCTAAGACAAATACTATTTTCCTTCTAACGAGTGAGAGAAATATGTAGTTGCTCTTATAAGGTATAAATCTGACTTCATTTGGTACCTTCACTTTACCCTAACTCTACACAGATACCACCTTCAAGCTATATAGCATGTAATTAACTTAGAAAAAATAATTTTGAAAAAATAACCTATTTCACTGTGATTTCTCACATACTTTTACGCTGTTTAACTATTTTAAAAAATAGATGCTTAGAAGCTTCTTTAAAGAAAAAGCTACACCTTCCCTTTAAACAACAGCCACAACAATCACCCTACCTACGACCAACCTATTGTTGGGGTTTAGGTGGTAGCTTAGTCAAAAAATATCTCCTAAATTTTGTCAGAAACATAAATAAGGTGAAATAAAACTGCCCCTTCTACTTGAGGCAGTTTTGCAAAAATGCAAAGAGGAAATTGAAATGACTTCCCAAAATGTGCACTTTTGCAGTATGTTCAAGCTTGAGTACCCTTTGCCTAAAGTTCAGTCTTAAAAAGACCCAGCTGTAGGTGACTGCGAGCCAAAAGCTCAGCACCTTCAGCCCGAAATGTAATGAGATGGGGCTTGGTGGCTGTCTGCACATCTGATGACTCGGGGAAACCTGCCTAGTGAGTACTCCATCACCAAGGAAACGCTTTCCTCCCATCAAGTCTAGCACCTTCGCTTTTACAACTCATTTGACAAGCACCAGCTGTAAATAAGTCTGCACTCAGGTATAGGACTATGTGGAGTCCCTCACCAGCACCTAACGTAGGAATTATAAATTGCCCAATTTTGGGGCAGAGTGAGACACTTTAACAAAAGTTCAGAACAACGGCAGATCCGGCACTGACTCTATTGCACACTAATTGTTGCACTGAGATAATTTTAAGGTAATTACACTCCACCAACCCACAAGTAACCTTGCTCAGGCTGTACTTAATCCAGTGTAGCTTGCTATTTCTAAAAGGTCAGGAAATCTCTTTCGTCACCTCTAACTGCTCACCTTTCTTGGGTGCACTATGGGGATGCATAATTCCAACAGAGTGGAAATTCAGTCACTAAATGAAGTCTGAGCATAAATATTCATAGCAAAAACTTCTGGAAAAAAAAAAAGTCAAGAAATGAGACTAAGTAAATCACAGCCCCCTATAGAGATAACTAAGATATGCTCTGACAATTTACATGAATTTGCTCAACATTTTACTCTATTTAAGAACTCTTTTCATGGCAACCGGTACATCCCGTGCCAGTAGTTGCATGCTTCATTCAAGCTCTGCTCAGTGAAGAAGAAAGCAAGAGCCCTTGGAGTCTTTCAAACTCTTCTTACTTAGTGTGACATTTCTTTCCTTTTCCAAAACTCTGGTCCTTAAAAAAAAATTCAAAGACTTATTCACGTTCCAAAGTAGTCATTAACGCCTCAACTTACGTAAAGTTATTTGAAAACTTGGAATTTGTTCTATACTCTGAAGTCTGCCATGAAATTCATTCCTTATTAAAATTGGCCAAACAACTCTCAAACATTGATTCCAATGCATTCTATAAATTTTAGGTTCTGCAAAGTTAATAACCCTACCCCCCCCATCCAAAATATATATGTATATATGAGGACTGTTAGTATGTTGTATTATACATGACAACCACTTATTAGTATTAAAAGGAACTTTTATCTTTATCACAAACATCAAACTTCATTTTTATCTTGTTTAACCCAAAGATGTCCTTGGAAACATTACCTTTCCTTCAAGAATCAACATACAGAAATATCGTGATGGAACTACAATTTCAGAAGTAATAAATAAAGGAAGACCTTTTACAACAGAAAGTCTTGTACTTTATCTTCTTTAACTTTGGGGAAACTAGGAAAATATCCCCTGTGAAGGTGAAGCATCCACCAAGAATCATCCCAAGATGAACGAGAACTTTCAATACTTTTTAGTACTCAATCATGAAACAAGTTGCCATGTGTCTAGGGCTTGGTGCCATGGGACTTTGCCTAATGTCAGTCAAGGCATGAACTTGCCTGTCATAGTCAAATTGAAGAGAAAGCAGAATCTGTTAATTCTGTGCAAACTACTTACATTTTTCAAATACAAGTAACTTTTTGCTTTGCCTTTTTTCTTTACTTTTTTCTTTGTTTTACCACTGGCTGATGTGGGAAGTCCCATTAATCCAACAAATTCAAAAATTAAAGAACTAAAAATCCAATTATGGGTAGAACTTTGAGTGTTATAATATGATCTACCTGGCGGCATTTTTTGGTAGTATTTTAAAATTTTATTTTAACTATAGGTTAGCCTGGAAGGAGACATGTGCCTCTAGCATTCCCCAAACCAAATGTTAGTGGAAATCTAGAATGTCTACCTTATTTTTGACAGTTTTCCCTGATTAGCTGCATGGTGTAAAAAGAAAAACTATCTTTTCACAAATTCTTGCAATATTCATATACATAATTATATAAATGACTTTGAAGGAGTCTATTTGATTACTTTCTTGAAAATTATGGATTAAGTCACTGAAAAGTCACCTTTTTTGTGCTTGATCATGGCAAGACACAGACCTGAAGGAAAGTCCTCTTTCTTCCTCTCTTCTTGGACTCAGTTTCCTTATTCATGCAGCTATTGGCCTAGCAGGTGCTGAATAAACAGTTGGGAAACAACTCCTTTCTGCCTTAAAATCCAGTGTTTTAGGTGGACAAAAATGTGTGTTTCTTCTTTGGGATCAGGTCTTTCCATCTTAAAAGATCTATTTCCCCTCCCATTTTCTATAGCACATATTTATGAGCCTCTAGTGAAAAACAAGCAGTTAGCCATTGGAAATCCTACAGGTAATATGCAACCTTCTTGACATAGGATTGTTTTTAAATGGGTTAGGTGAGACATGACTATCCTATTCCAGTTTCAAGTCCAAACTCAAAGAATTTCTTTCCTGCTTTCTATTTTTTCCAGAGATTTCCAAGAATAGCCATTTCACAGTTCAGTCATGAAGTAAAACCATTATCACCATCCAGGGATGTTGAACCATAACTAAGGGAAACTAAAAAATGTACACTTTGTTCTTATGACTTTTACTGCGACTTTATTTATTTATTTATTTATTTACTTACTTACTTATTTACTTACTTACTTACTAATAATTATCCTGGAAACATGATTAAAGCATAAAAGATTCTGAAAGCAAAACTCAAAGACAAATGCTAGTGTTCAGTAGGAATGTCTTTTCCGTCACCTTTCTTTAATCTTCTGGTTTCATAAAAGAGGTGATGTCATAATTTATGACGTTAAGGGGACTGGTGAAATGTCATTACACAAGTGATGTTTTAATTGATGATGTTAGGCTGGTTAGCGGGAAAGTGTCAAATGTCACGTTTGTGACATAAACTGGCCGTTACGATTATATAATATCAATTATTCTTTGGAAAACTGCATTAGATCAGTTAGAGCTGAGCCAATTTAGTTTGAGCAGGTTCATATTTTTTTTCTCTAGCTGTTCATCCAGTTCTAATTATTAGGAGAGAAATGCACTTTGGCTGTAGTTTAGATTTTCATAATGTCCTCCCTGGAAGTGTAATGGGTGTCTTATATGCCCCTTGTGCTGCACAAGGAGGTGAAAGAAAAATCTTTACTGAGCTTCCAGAAAGGAGGCTGTGCCTTGAATTCTCCTCCTTCTTCATTGAAACTCTTAGAATTACTTTAATCGTTAGTTGAGATTTAATTGACATGTGACATTGTGAAGAAATGTCTTGTACAGAGTCTTAGTTTAGTTTGGTTTTCTATGAATATCAGCTGCTTAGTGCATTGAAGTTAGCCCAAAACGTCTAAGCAGACTTGCCTCGCTCCTTTTGTTTACAAATTCAAATAAAGTAAAAAGAAGAAACAAACGAAGTGAAGAAACATTTTCTTATATTCTTTGTCCTTTACTATAAATAGCATTTTGAAAATGTGATGGGTTAACTAGAAGGACATGGAACTCAAAACTCACAAATGTAAGGATAAACATATTAATAATAAATGCCATGACAGCAATAGCTAGCATTTACTGTAACTACTATACCCAGGCGCTCTGCTAATCCTTTACCTATATTGCCTATGTCGTCCTCATTACAAATCTGTGAGCTAGACAGGATTAGTGTCCTTTTGCATATGAGAAAAGTGAGGCTTTCAAGTACTTCATCATGCATCAGAAAATAAACAGTTTGTAACTGTTAAGTATTTGCAGGAATATTGGAGTAATCTGGTGTATAGTGAATGCGGAGGAAACGCATCAAATGGTTCTGAGTCGTCCTTTTCAGTTTCTGCATCATTGCACCTAAGGTAGGTTCAGGTGCTGATCCTGGTGTGAGGGCTAAGTGCTAACAGAACAAAGAGCTGGGGGAAGTGGTGAAGCCAGGCCAAAGTGAGTGTAGGTGTGTGTGCATGTGTGTGCTGTGCTGTGCATGTGTCTGTATGCAGGCATGTGAAGATGTGCATGTCTGGGCGTGCATGTATCCATAGATGTGTGTGTGTGCATTTGTACATGTGCACACGGGCATATGTGGGCTTGTGTGCACATACATGCATACATATATAGTGTGTGCATGTGTATACATGTGCATGTGTGTGTTCACCTATGTTCAGAGTGGAACTAGGATAGAGAGGAAGTATAGAATAGCACTGAGATAACAGTAATATTCAACAACTTCAACATAGATATAGGGCAGCCTGAGCAACTGATGTAAGTTCAAAATCAGCTCATCCCTCTAGGGCAGAGTCCAGGAGGTACCATGCTGAGCCAGGCATTAACCATCCAGTTGCAGAATTGTGGGGCTGTCCAGCCAGGTAGACTTCTGGGGGAAGGGCAAGGATGACCAGGGCAGGAGACAGCTCCTCAGATGGTAGCATGTACTTACCAAGCAGTACAGCTCTCTTTTGGTAATTGAACAGCAGTTACACTCCTACCATTCAAATCTGAGCAGCTTGGCAAGACACAGACTCATAGGAGAGTCCCATTCCTCCTTTATCTCCTATTCCCAGGTCTATTTCCACTAACTCCAAAACCAGCTGCCTTCTTCCTATTGCTTTTTAAGGAATTCCCTCCAAGCCCCTGAGCTGATAGTTGTCTTCGAGCACTTCAGTTCCACAGGCCTGCTTTCCTCCTCACAGGTATGAGTTTGGTGAAAACTCAGAAAGAAAAAAAAAATCCAAACCTGTAGCTAAGTGAGTCAGCTGGTGTCACAGAGGAATGTGAAGTTCTAAGCAGTATCGGACATTCTAGAACTAGGGTGAAAAGGTTCTCATGTTCCCTCTCAGGCTCTGCTAAAACCACACCCAAACTCAATCACTCAATACATGTGTCACATGAGAAAACAGCACATTCTTGTTCTTGGCAACATTTAAAATCTTCATGATACGTCCTCACAGCAAGTTATATTTCCTCCATCCAAGTTCCTCCCCGTTTGTTCTCTCCTCCATTTTTACCTTGCTTTCACCTTGGTTTAAAAGCAAAGCCAAACTCTTACATTTGGAAAGTGAAGAAAAAACAGAAATGGTTCCTGGGACTTACGAATTCCCCTTATGGTTCTAACTGAAAAGAGCGCTGGCCCCTTGCAGGTGGCGACCGCAAGAGGCAAGACAAACAGTAACAAAGATTTGTTCAGTGCTTTGTGAATTTGCCAAGCACTTTTGCATGCAAACTTATGGTTTTTCACAATGACTTTGTAAAATCATGATTATTAATATCTCCTCCGACAGGAAAAGAAAACAAAGTTCAAAGTTGTCCAGTAAAACAGCTCGTAGTTTTTCTGAGTATGTGTCCCATGATCTTTCCAGTGTAATGTGGGTTTGTTTTTTTTAACTTCTCACTCTTGTTATCGGGAGATAACACTTGAGGTGTTATTCCTCCAAGGGTGTATGGCCTCTCCACATGTGTTTTCCTTCTGAAAACCTTTTTATTAGACAACACTTAAGCACAGTTTCTGATCTTCTAAGCCACACCTATATCCTCTACCAGCCACTACTGCAAGCAAGAGTTCTGTGCAGGTTCCTGCCAGTTTCCAGTAGGTACTGCCTTGCCTCAGACCAGTGCTGTACACCTACAAGTTCTGACAACCAAGTTTGCGAATTCATCCTAGAAAAAGTACCACATACCTCATTGCTGAATCCTGATTCCTTATGCCACCACTTGAAAATCAACTAGGCTTGATCTTTCCTTGATTTAAATACGGACCGTCCCTTACTCCTTCCATCCCTCACTCAATTGTATTCACTCAACAAATGCTGACTGGGCACCTATTATGTGCCAAACACTGTCCCATGGCTGGTGATATGATGGTTGGCCAAATTGTGCCTTCCTGGAGCTCACAATCTCATAGGGCCAGCCCTAAAAAAAAAAAAAAAAAAAAAAAGGTAAATGAAATAACCATGGCCCTCAATGTTCTATGGCTTTTCTTGTGTGTTAGAAGCAAGTGACTAGGTCTAAACTGCAAACAAGGACAGAAGATTATACCAGAGCATGAGTTCCAAGAGGTGGGAGTTTGGGGAAACCATTTTAAAGGGCATCCTACCAAAGGAACTGAGAAGGTCTCTCCAGGGCCCCAAATATCCCCCTGTACTGGGTCATGTTTAGCATGGCACCAAGTGAAACCCGCAAGTCAAACTCTCCCTTCAGAAAATGATTGCTTGTGTCTCATAACTTCAGTGCTGTCTCTTACTTTCCACTAAGGAGGAAGTTACTACTAAGCACTTGAGGTGTTATTCCTCCAAGGGTGTATGGCCTCTCCACATGTGTTTTCCTTCTGAAAACCTTTATATTAGATAACTCTTAAGCACAATTTCTGATCTTCTAAGCCACACCTATATCCTCTATCAGCCACTACTGCAAGCAAGAGTTCTGTGCAGGTTCCTGCCAGTTTCCAGTAGGTACTGCTTTGCCTCAGACCAGTGCTGTACACGTACAAGTTCTGACAACCAAGTTTGCGAATTCATCCTAGAAAAGGTACCACATACCTCATTGCTGAATATCACTATGGTTACCTTTGAAGTACTCCCCTTGGGAAGCTGTGCACTGACTCCAGCACTTAGTCTACCCTTCAAAGCAATTTTGGAACTCTTTTTCTGGAGTGGCCATCAGAGTTCTTATTGTATTACCCTTGATGTTCTGAATGTCATCAAAATGTCTTCCTCTCAATATTTCCTTTATCTTTGGGTAAAGAAAGAAGTCATTGGGGACCAGATCAGGTGAGTAGGGAGGATGTTCCAATACAGTTATTTGTTTACTGGCTAAAAACTCCCTCACTGACAGTGCAGTGTGAGCTGGTGCATTGTCGTGATACAAGAGCCATGAATTGTTCAGGTGAAAAGTTCAGGTCATCTAACTTTTTCACGTAGCCTTTTCAGCATTTCCTAATAGTAAAGTTGGTTAACTGTTTGTCCAGTTAGTGTAAATTCATAATGAATAATCCCTCTGATATCAAAAAAGTTTAGCAACATCTTTGCAACAAGTTCACAAACTTAATTGTCCGATCTTGAAATGCCTCCCACAGACATGAAGCTTCTTTGGTGGTACCACTGGATTCAATGCTCTAGGAACTCATTTGGTACTCAAGAATGTGTAACTCAGAAAGGGGGAGGAATTAATTCCAAGTTGGGAGAAATGTTCGCCAACGAGGACCGGAAGTCAACGAGTGAATGCTTTTTACTTTGTCCTCAAGATGCATTTCACGCTGCTTCTCAGACGATTCCATGAGACAGAACAACTCCTTACCCACAGTGATGTCCTATGTGGACTTTCTCTCCTTCCCTGTTTCACTCTGGTTCCCTGGGGTCATGTTCCCAAATAAACTCACACATGGCTGTTATCTAAGATTTTGCTTCTTGTGCAATCCAGGCTAAGACAAACTTCAAGCTTTAATGACTCAAAAAAGGAAGTAAATCAATAAAATACTGATGATGAAATTTCAGTGTTAGACACAAGATATCCAGGCTAAAATAAGCGTGGTTAAAATGGCATTTTATGAAATGTACAACTTACCGGATGTTGTCCATTATGGGCACTGGAAAATTCATTCTCATAGTTTCCACACAGGACCCATGGGTTCTCTATTATGATACTTAGTTGGTTCTTTACATTTGGACTGTATAAAATCAAGACAACAACAACAACAAAATGAATACGACTCAATGTATAATAAAAATAATATATTTTCTGTGTGTATTGATACAAATCCACTTATTTGGGGCAAATTTGTCAGGGTAAACACAAGCAACGTCAGTTGGTGTAGCTGGAACTCAGGGGCAGAAGGGTCAGCAAGAACAGGGGTCTTCAGTTCTTTGCTCATCCTTCAGGGCATGGTGCTTGGGCAGGGGAGTCATTGGATGTACCGTGCGGCTCTTCCTCCTTTATAGGAAACTTAACTTCTGCTGGTACCCCTTATAATAAGGCAATTGTCAGAGCAGGCTTGAGGGGGGATAAGTATATTGGGCTTGATTTATTCTAAGGAGTCTTAGCTTAGAAACACAAATTTTAAGGCTATTCTAGGGAAATATAGATGCCCAACATCTGGAAATCTTAAGAGTTTCTGGTCAGTTGGGGAATGATATGGGTGTAGTTCCTCTTTCCAAGCACCCATGGAAAGTTGCAGCCTCACACTTTCCCTCAAAGAAGGAAGCCATCAGTCCCAGGTGGGTCATTGTCAGGCAAACCAGAGAGAGTCCCAGGGTCATTCATCAGGACATCCTACCCATCTCTCTGTAAAATACAATATTCACACAATGGACGTTGCTGACAATATTCTAGTTCCTCCTTTTAGGATGAATCAGAATCTTTAGCCAGCATGGCCAAGGGAATGTTTCTGAACTGTCATATGCTCTCCTTTATTTGCCAAATGTGGCTCTTGTCACCCATCACTTGTGCCTCTTGCTTGGGCAAATTCTGCTTCTGGTTTCAGTGGCTTTATTGTTAAGTGTTTGCCTTGCTTAGCCTCTTGACAAGAATGGAGTCATCAACTAAATGTGGCATCAGGTGGTTTTCACTGAAGGTTTTGTTCCTATTCATATTCATTATGTTCTGTGTAATGCTGGTTGTGTCTGGTTCTAGGTTGCTGTGGCTCCCTAGCTCTCTCAGCCTCGCTGCTGTGTCTGCCTTCTCCCTTGCATTAAGGTTCTTCTCTGGACTTTTGGAAGAGGCTGTGTGTATATTGGAGACATGAAGGAAAAGGACATTAAAATCTATTTTTCCCCCAGAAAGAATGGTTTTTTACTCGTATTTGGAATTGAAAATAAGTTTGCTTTTTGCACTATGCCATCTACTTCCTGTGACTAACACTGTTAGCTATCCTGTCAGTCACCATGGCATAGGAGGAGATCTAAGATGCTACCATTTCATTTTGTTGGCTTGTCGGTTTCACTAGCTGTCATGATAAGTGTGTCATTATAGGGGAGAGCTATTCTGAGTACCTGAGAGACCTCAGTTCTTTTGGTAGAAAGACTTCTAAAATGGTTTGCGGTGACCCCTGCTTCCTGGTAGTCATACCCTATGTATTCCCACCTCCTTGCATGTGGGCTGAGCCTAGTGACGTGTTTTTAATACAAGCGATAAGATCTTTCTCCTGTTGACCCTTGAGATGACCTCAGCCCTGGCTGACCCCTTTACTGCAGCCCATGAGAGACTCTGGAGCAGAGGAACCATCTAAACCAGACCAGATTCCTGACCCACAGATAAATAAATAGTTTTGAGATAAAGAAATAGTTTTGGAGTAATTCATAACACAGTGATAGATAACAAATTCAACCTCCTTCCAACTACAGGCAGTAAGAAGCTGTCTCTCTGTGAGCCATTGTAACAGCATCCTCTGGTTGCAATACCCAGGAAATGTCTCTAATCTATGATCTCCTTTGAATGCAGGCAGCCATTTTCCAGCCCCGGATCACTAAGCAACATTTAACCTGTCAGAAAGTAGGGCATACAAATTCTATTATGACCACTATATTTAACACAAGAGCCTGGATAATAAGGTCAGAGATGTATTTTACAGCTTTAGCCTGGCATCACATCTTTTCTGTTCTAAGTGTACTTCCTGTAGTTCTGATTGAAAATAGCAGTTATTTTTTCTTTTCCCTGATCAGTTACCTTTACTGGAAATGTACAGTGCTGTTATCCTGACAAGGAGGACATGTATTAGACACCATGGGCTTGCACCTGAATACCCAAGTGATGCATTACATGAATATAATTTACATAATGAGCCAGGCAAAAAGTACATCTTCGAGTGTACACGCTTGTCAACATTTAAAAATGTTGAACTCTTGACAGAGAGTTACCTCTTCGACTGAAGAAAAGAATGATTATCCCTCTACCCCTTCAAACTCTTAGTTCATGCCATGCCCCAAATATTATTCACAGAGGGAATTCATATAGTTCAACCAAGAAATAAACCTGTTGTATGTTTAATTGTTAATAAAACTAGCACATTGGACTTACCTGGGTGCTTTGGAGCAAATTTCTTCTAGTTTTTCAATGAATATGAAAGATTAAATTCAAACACTAAGTGGATTTTATGGTTAAGTCATAATTTATAAGTAGACATTAATTAACATCAGATAAAAATGAGATTCCTAAGGAATTACATATTGCCTTGTCATTGGTGGCGGGCTTATAATTATAAACCTTGCTGGAATGAATAATTAAGAAATTGTAATAAATAACGATGTTATAGGAAGCCCTTGGATAATGAAAATGACAGTGTTTGGCACAAGTTTTAGTAAATAACCTGGGTCAAATGCATTCCCCTTGGCTACCTTCATAACCTCAAAAAGATTGATTAGACTGTAACAATTATACTTGAATTGCAGAATTATTTTAACTTTCTATTAGACTTTGGCTTCCTGAGCTTAAGTAAAATGAGCTGTAGAAACCCAGGCAGAATTTTTAGATTGTAGATACTTTTGAATAAACTTGCTTATGGGCCCAAATTGAACACATTGTCTATATCAATCATGAAAAATCTATCAGAATGGCTCCTCAGAAAACCCACTCAACCCCATTTCCCGCATACACACCTTGTTTTGTTAATTCAGCCTTTTGAAAAGCCAATACATTCACTTATGCTTATCAAAAAAGGGGGGGAGGAAATTTTTAGAGGTGATGGTTAAGTTTGTGGCATTGTAAATGGTGACGGTTTCATGGGTATATACTTGTCTTAAAACTCATCAAAATGTACACATTAAATATATACAGGTTTTTGTATGTCAATCATACCTCAGTAAAAAAAAAGTACAATAAAGTTTATAAAATAAACAGTTTTTTGTAACTTTTTATTTTTCGTTTCTGGTAGTAATAAAGTTGAGGAATCTTTTGATCCCTCAAATATACTAGCTATTACCTTAATCCAGTCACTAAGCATTAATAAGTGCTTATATGTGTAGCACTGGGCTAGCGGTCGCACCATCAGCTTCCTAGCCTGGCTCCAGTACCTGAAGCAAGAAGGCCAGAGGAATGCAACAATAATAGGAAATTCTGACATATCATGGCATTTATTTGCCCTATAACCTACTGACCTTGGCAAATTTCCTGGGGTGGAAAAGCATAAGCCGCACGTTGACCTAAATGGAATCTATCAATCCTGCTCAAATGTTAGGCAGCTAGTAATTACCTTACACACTAACAATTGACATGCCAAAAGAATCAAAAGGCCTTTCCTTCTGGAATGAAAAGTGTTCACCTGTGCTTTCTGGAGGATGTGGCCATTACCAGTCTCTGGTGCTATAATGCAAGTGGACAACAGTGGCATTGATAAATGGGGCTTGATCCAGCCCAGCTGGCTTTCTCTCTTCACCTTTCCTTCCAGCTTCTCTCCATCCCAGGTCCTTGCATTTGAAGCTCCTTTGGTTAAAATGTTCCATCCTCAGATTTTCCTATGGCTGGCCTCTTTCACTTAAGGATCTGACTAAATGCCACCCTCTGTGAAAGTTCACTCAAACTTTTCAATTACTTTTGGTTTTTGAATGGATGCATTTCTTGGGTTTCAAACCCCAGATCAATTGTTTACTAGCTGTGTACACTTGGACAACTTATTGAACTTCTGTGTATGTGCATAAATATGGATAAATAGATTTGTGTTTACCCTTCATTACTCCAAAAAGGAGTTAAAGCAACCAAGTCAATTTATATTATTCAGATGTTTTCCATTTGTGGTACCTTGCTATTTCTTCTTTGAGCTCTCAATTGTCCTAATTTGATTCTAGAACTAACTTCTATGTGCTTTTTTTTCTTCTTTTTCTTCACATTTTATTATTAAGACACAACCATTTCTTTCTCTTCTTCTTAAGTTGACTTTGGGAATGCATATATTATTAATTGAAGGCTATCTCAATGGGATAAATGAATTGAGGGTTTGAGACCAAAGTTTAGACAATTTTGCCAAATAACTATAATTGAAAATAAAAGGAGGGGAGTGAAAATATGGCCCATATTCCCCAGACTACATGGCCTATGTTGCTTTATTATTTAAATAATTGCTCAGCATTTCATTTTATCTTAGCCATATAATTACCTGGGAATTTACAAGAATTGGGACTATTTGATTAACTTTATTTGAGAATCTGAGGGATTCTCAAATCTCGCTAGGAATGAGTGCGTTCTGAACTGGTTTTCAATGGAAAAGGTTTTGTTGATCATTGGTTGGTGATGTTAAGACATTATGTTTTTAGCTGTGACCTGATATGGAGCTAAATAAATTTGAAAAACTGTTACGTTCTTCTCTATGAGTTATTGCAACTTAATTAGACTGCTGACAACTTTTACCAGTGCCTCGTGATATGACTGTTAAAACCAGTTTCATTGTTTTATTTCTGCTGATTTTCTATGAAATTATTTAGCATCTTTTGAAACAAGAGGGAAAGATGTGTTGCACTATATATACCCTGTGTCTACGTAGTCTTGTTGACTCCTAAGAGAGGTTCTAGCTAATAATTGAATAGCTGCAATGTGAAAAAAATAATTAGTTGTTTAAACTTGTAACATAATACAGGGGAGATGTGATAATGAATCACTTAATTTAACACCCTTGAGATGTTTGTTTTAGAAGAAAAAGTTTAGTGCAAAATGAGATATAATGGTCTTACAACAGAAAAAGGGTAAACCAGGTAAAAAAAGGATTCTCTTCTACTTGACTTATTTGGGTAATAATTCTGTTTGACCCATCAGCATGTTTTGTTTAGCAAGTGCGATTTAAAAGTAACAGAATCATCAAAGACATCATTCTGAGAAATGGAATCAGAAATGAGTCTCTCTCTCTCTCTCTCTCTCTCTCTCTCTCTCTCTCTCTCTCTCTCTCTCTCTCAAGTCAGTCTTTTCCTGTGGCCAAAAGTTATTGATTCCCAGACAGACTGTGTCAGTCATTGAGGTCTGGGCCGATTCTTCTGTTCAAGTGAGTGCTAGATCCAATCAGCACAAAGGTATTGCATTTGTGCGTCGTTTAAGTACTTCAGAACCTCATTGACAAATACTTTATCTTGTAGAGAATCCTACTAGTGTCTTCTACTAAACTCATCCTACTGAACTAATTTTGGAAGTGGAGGAAGATCAAGTCAAATCCATTCGAATAGTGAACTGTGTGCTTATGTTTAAGAGGTGGGGAGTTTGGAGGTGGTAGAGGAAACAAAACAAACATACTGAATGCTCAATTATTTAAGTTACAATTACTTTTTCTCTCCTGTTATTTAATGAATGTGTATGTACACAAATTTTATTCATGTGCCATTTTCATGAATTTTGCCATGCATACTAGAGAAACCTTCTGCTATGCTTTACGCAATTGGTTTAAATCAAGTCAAATTTTACTTAGTCCCACTCTAAAAGATAATTTCCATTAGAGCACCGGTTCAAACTGCTACTTGTATTTCTTCTACTACACATTAGAATAAATACAAAACAGCTAAAAGTTTTTAAAAAATCTTTCATGTACCATGAATTGAGCATGTAAAAATTGGGAAATACTGATAGAGTCATAGCATCCATTCTACCTTTGAACTCTGAAAATAGTCACTTGCCTTGGTTAGTACACCCCTCTCTGAATTAAACAACCCAACCAATGCACAGAATTCCAGGACTAAACAAAACTACGAAACTAGACAAACAGAGCTAAGATGTTTTTGGATAATGAAAGAAATGTAGAATTTGTTTTAGGGTGTTTTTTTCCCCTAGAAATGCATTCTGATTATAATGTTCAAACTCCTTGACTTGAGAAAGATGAAGTAGATGATGCTATTTAACATGTTCCTTGTTCGATAAAGAAAATAGTACCATAAAGGATTTTGTCATTTAGGCTTTAAAATCACATTGAAGTGATATAGATTTACCTGATAATCACTGCTGCCTACCTAGCCAGCTGCAATCTCTCTCTATTCTCTACAAGTAAATCCATTTCTTCTTCACCTTTGTCCCATTCAGGAAATCCTGATCCACTAGAATGATAGTGTGACATGGTGACCTGTTGTACATTCTATTGCATATCATCAACATTCATCCAGGACTGTGTTCTTCTCATTGTGGGCTGCGCACTAAAATCACCAGAAACAGCGTTGGGGGTAGCTTTTCAAATATGCTCACGCCTGAGTCCCATCCACAGAAATCCTAATTTAATTGCTCCGTGGTGAAACCCAAGTAATGGCGTTTATAAATACCTCACTAAGAGTTTCTTTTCTGGAGCTTAGGTTGTTGATTTCTCACCACCATCGCGCCCCAACCCCCGCCTTTTCACTGTGGCAATTTTTGAGCACTGTAAAAGGACCAGGTAGCCTCAGCCATGTTCAAGTTCAGGTATGGGGCTTATGCAACAGGGAGGAGATCACCTACAACCCCGAGTTCTTCCCGTTGCAACCTCTCACTCAGCATGAAGAGGCGAGGAGGAGACTGAGGAGTCTTTCCTTTTAACAGGCTTGGCTTCTCTGGGTTGGCAATGTGCCCCAGGAGGACTGGCCTTCCGGCGTGCACACAGCGGAATGCAGTATGGACCTTGACATTCATTACTCAGGCTGTGTCTTTTCCTCTTCTCTGCAGAAAAGCACAGCCCAGCCATAAGGTGAAGAGACGGGGCTGTTTTATCCTGGCTGGATTCCTCCTTCTCTGTTGTTGGGGAACATGAACTTCAAACATTTATAATAATGTTTAGCAGCAAGTAAAGAGCCCTGGTCAGATTTCTGGAGGGAAAAGCAGTAGGAGGTTGGAAGTCACCATTTTATTCTTGTATAGGAAATGGAGCTTTTTATTTTTCCCTAGCTATGTTGTCTCTACTGAGTTTTATGTCAGGAAATATGAAGTTGATGATAGCCTGTTGCTGAAATAAAGTTCAGGCTTTTTTCCCTCTCTTCCTCCTTCTGGTTCCCCCCCCCCCCCCTCGAAACTTGGGTTCATGACAGCTTGTTGTTGGGCAGGGCATTAGCCTTTTGTAATTTATTGCTTTTAGATTAAATCTGGGGAAACTCAATATTGCAGTTGAATGATTAGAGCAATACCCCTCGGAGTAATAAATTTTCTTTGGTGCTGTGCATCTCCAGATCATGTTTCCCTTCTAATTACATTTACATAAATGATATTCTGTAAAATTAAATTAACATTCAAACGGTTACACTGGCAAGGAGAGACAAAAATTAGTTACCAAGTTGCATCTCTTAAAAAAAAAAATCTAGTTCTTTTCACAACATGAATCACTACCCTCTCTCAAGTGTCAGCAATCAACAAAACCTCGGTTCCAGAACTGCACAGGGATGTTTGTCACCAGCTAATGGAGATGTGTTGTCTCTTTCTTGGAGATTTGGACCATAAAGCCTCATTAGACAGTGACTATGGTGACTTTTCAAACTTGGCCACTAATGAATTGCTAATCTTCCTTTGCGATTTTCGCCCTGAAATTCTGCAGTGATGCTGGGGAATGTGTAAATTAAATGTGCACGCAGAACTTTGTTCCAGTCTGTGCCTTCCTCACCATCCCCCCACATTCTCGGTTTTCCAGTGTACGAATTAACAGAAAACCGGTCATGTCATGGGTGAGATCCAGAATCTTCTAACCTCTCTATCATCTCTTACACTACTTCAGTATGTTTCCATTTTTAAGAGTCTGGGTCTCTGATACATTTGATAAGGGGTTAACACTGAAAATTTATTAAAAAACTCATACAACTAAACACCAAAAAACCCAAATAATCCAATTACACAATAAGCAGAGGACATGAAGAAACTTTTCTCCAAAGAGGACATACAGACAGCCAATAGACTTGTGAAAAGATGCTCAATGTCACTAAGCATCAGAGAAGGGAAAATAAAAACCACAAAGAGTTACCACCTCACACCTATCAAAATGGCTATCATCAATAAATAAACAAATAAGTGTTGGCGAGGATGTGGAGAAAAGAGCACCCTTGTGCACTGTTGGTGGGATTGCAGATTGGTACAGACACTATAGAAAACAGTTTGGAGGTTGCTCAAAAAATTAAAAATAGAGATACATTATGACCCAGCAATTCTACTCCTGGGTATTTATCCAGAGAAACCCACAACGCTAATTCAAAAACTATATACACCCCTATGTTTACCACAGTACTGTTCACAATAGCCAAGATATGGAGATAACCAAAATGCCCATCAATAGACAATTGGATAATGAAACCATGGTACATTTATACAATGGAGTATTACTCTGCCATAAAAAAGAATGAAACCTTACCATTTGCAACAATGTGGATGGGCCTAGAGAATATTATGCTAAGGGAAATAAGTCAGACTGATAAAAGACATATACCATATGATCTCACTTACATGTGGAATCTAAAGAACAGAATAAATGAGCAACAAGACAGAAATAGACTCAGAGATACAGAGAAAAAAACTGATGGTTGCTAGATGGGAGGGGGCTTGGGAGATAGGGGAGAAGGTGAAGGGATTAGAAAGTACCAAATAGTCATGGGGGTGTGAAATACAGTATGAGGAATATAATCGGTAATGTTGTAAGGACTGTGTAGGGTGTCAGATGGGCACTGGACTTATCGGGGGGATCACTTCATAGATTATATAAATGCCTAACCACTGCACTGTACACCTGAAACTAATGTAAAATAATATTGAATGTGAATATAATTAAATATATATAATATGTATTATATATATTCACGGGATGAAAAGTACAGCATACGGAATATAGTTAATGGTATTGTAATAGCTATATACAATGTCAGAGGGGTAGTAGACTTAGGGGGTTATCACTTTGTGAAGGGTGTAAATGTCTAATCATTATGAGTATGTTGTTTTGTACAGCTGAAGCTAATAAAATATTCAAAAAAAAAACGAAAAAAAAAAACATAGGTGGATGGTGTAGAGAGTGGACTCTGGTGTCAGCTTGGAAATGTATTGAACTTCACTGGTAAAATAAGAATAGTAATTAATAGAAACTACCCTGTAGAGAATATTTTCAGGATTAAGAGTTTGGGTCTCATTAGAAGTTGTGCTATTTGTCGGGTTTGAATCAGAGTCATCAAAAAATCTACTGCTTCCTCGTCTTTACTAAGAATGTGACCTCAACCATGTTTGCACATATGACACCAAACAACTTCAAGAACCATTTCTACCATGTCTTTCTGTTATACATAACTAGTTCCATTACATCTAAAACCAATCAGTTCCAATTTGTGAGCAGGATGACTTGATGCAAAATGCGATGTCACTTATGTAATAAAAAGCACATAGATCCTTGGGGAGGATGTTTAACAAAAACGTTAGTCGTATCCCTGTGCAAAGCAGTGTGATTTTCCCCCCTATTTATTATTGTTTCCATTGTTGGAATTACTTACAGTCAACATGTATTATTTTTATATAAAATAGTTATATGCTGCAAAAGAAGCATAGGTCCTCGGGGTTCAGGTGAAGAGAGAGTTAAACGGAGACTTAACAGCCTATGCTTTGATTGCTTCTATTCTCCCTTTTAAAAAGTACCAAAACCCATGACTCCTCAACAACTAGGTTTAGCAACACCTTGGACACAACCATAATTACATATATTGAAACATCTGATATATGTGGCTGCCAGGAGTCCACTCTCAAAGTAACTTTTCAGAAATTATGCTTATGACAGAAGATGACGAAGGTACAGGAAGAAAACCAGTACCTCTTTTAAAAGAAGCCGATTGCTTGCCCATCCTTCCCTAGGTATTTTTGTATTTGCACTCCCTCCCACCTGACCTGACTTCTCCGATTCTCCTCTGTTTTGGGCTTACATTCACTGTGTTTCTCTTATTCATTTAACATATATGAATTAGCACCTATAATGTGCCCAAGTACTGTAATTGTCACCAGAGATAAAATGGGAAGAAAAAACAGATGTAGTTCATGTTTTCACAGAGATTATAGTCTGCATTGACACACAGATGTTAACTAAATAATCATATTGATAAATGTTTAATTATAAACTAAGATTAGTGTGCTGAAGAAGAAACACAGTCTTGGGAGAACATGAATTCAGAGAATCTACCCTTGATGGAAGATGAGGCGTGAAGATGGAGGTCAGGAAAGCATTTGTAAGGAAGTGCGATTTGAGCTAAGACATCAAAGATGGGTCTGGGTGAACCAGGAGTCATGAGAAGCAGTTGCAAGAGAGAGGAGGTGACTTTGCCAGCCTGAGGGAACAGCATGAGCCAGTGTCCTGCACAGGAGTGAAAGTGTCATGTTTGATACCAAGGGCAGGCCACTGTGCTTGGATTATAGGAAGTTTGGGGAGAAAGATGGGTAGTGAGATGAGTGAGGCAGCTTAAGTCAGGTGAAGCAAGACCCTTGTGGTAATCTGATGATTTTGGTTTTATTCTCACAACAATGGGAAACAACAGAAATATCATAGCCAGGGAAGTGACGTAATCATATTTCCCTTTTGCCAAGATCATTCTGAGAGCAGTGTGGGAAATGATTGTGGCATAGTCAGAATGGCTGTGGGGGGTGGGGGCAGTTAGAAGGCAACTACAGTAGTTAAGCCTTTCTAGACCACACGGGTGGCCACTGAGATAGGGAAAAAAGGGGGATAGAATCAAAAGATAATTCAGACGGCCAATAGACATATGAAAAGATACTTATCATCAGTAATCATCAGAGAAATGCAAAGAAAAACCACAATGAGATATCATCTCACACCTGTCAGAATGGCTATTATCAATAAATCAAAAACAACAAGTGTTGGCAAGGATGTGGAGGAAAGGGAACACTTGTGCACTGTTGGTGGGATTGCAGATTGGTGCAGCTACTATGGAAAACAGTATGGATATTCCTCAAAAATAAAAAAAATGGAAATACTTTATGACCCAGCAATTTCACTTTTGGGTATTTATTTGAAGAAATCCAAAACACTAATTTGAAAAGATATATGCACCCCTATGTTCCCTGCAGTGTTATTTACAATAGCCAAGATATGGAAGCAACCTAAGTGACCATTAATAGATGACTAGATAAAGAAGAGGTGGTACATATATACAATGGAGTATTACTCGGCCGTAAAAATGAATGAAATCTTCCATTTGCAACAACATGGATGGACCTAGAAGGTATCATGCTAAGTGAAATAAGTCAGACAGAGAGAGACAAATACCATATGGTTTCACTTATATGTGGAATAGAAAGAACAAAACAAGCAAACAAACAAAACAAAACAAAACAAAACAGAAACAGACTCATGGATACAGAGAACAAACTGACGGTTACCAGATGGGAGGGGGTTAGGGGGCTGGGTGAAAAAGGGAAAGGAATTAAGAAATACAAATTGGCAGTTACAAAATAGTCATGGGATGTAAAGTAAAGCACAGGGAATATAGTCCATACTATTGTAATAATTATGTATGGTGCAAGTGGGTACTAGACTTATCGAGGGGATCAGATCACTGTATAAATTATGTAAATGTCTAACCACTGCGCTGTACCACTGAAACTAACATAAAATAATACTGAATGTCAGCTATAATTGAAAAATAAAGAATAAATAAATAAAAATAAAAATTTAAGGTCAGGCATATAAAAATGATAATGCAGAGGTACATTTACATCATTTGGTAATAGTTTGTCCATGGGGAAAGAGGGAGAAGGCAGTGACTAGATGCCTCTTGGATTTCTCACTCTATAACTAAGTAATGGATGGTGGAACGATTAGCGAACACAAGGTTTAGTGGGATGGAGAATGACTGTGGCCTTGGGAATATTGAAATAGATATTCAGGGGCAGGAGTTGAGCAGGCAGAGCTACTAATGTAGATCTCAGAAAGGAATTCAGGGTAGGTTATGTAAAGAAGGTAACTGAAGCCAGGAGCATGTATGGGGAGATCGGAGCAAACTCTCCAATGAATTTGACTGAGCATGTCTTAGGTCCCAGGCACCTTCACACGCTCTTATCTTCCCTGATGTGAACTGCTAGTCTGGTTCTGCAGTGCTCTTCCCACCTTTTGCGTGTGACATTATTGGAAACTCCACATACTATTTTGACCCTACCTCTGATAATGACTTGCTGAATTTTGACCCTACTGTCTCAGCTCCCTCTTCCAGTGTCAGCTGCCCCAATCTTGCTGTCTTGGATCTTGAGGAGAGCTATGAGGATATTAAAGATGATGTGATGATGTTGAACTTGAAACCTGGGTCTCAGTTCTCCCATCTAGGCTTCATCTCGGAAAAAAAAAAAAAAAAGGCTTCCGCCTAATTGATTCACTCATTATTTCTGTTTGTATCAAGAGCAGATTTATAGTATATCCAAACGCAGGTACTAATGAACCATGTCATAATGGCATTCTATTACACTGTGCAAATGCCTATAATTCATTTTACACCACTTATGTAGCACTCATATTAGGACATAAACTATAGTTATTTTCATACCTGTCTCGTTTCCCTCACCAGAATTCAAACTCCTTGAAGACAGGATTATCACTTTATGTAGTTTTACACCTCGTACGTAAGTACCCACTAACATGTACTCACTGAATGACCAGGGTTGGTGTACTGTACAAAAACAATTTCAGTTATACAGGTGTAAGGAAATAAGAAATTAGGGTGGGACATACAGGAATGGCAATATCTGGCATAAAGTAATGCCCAGTAAGTCTTTCTAGGCTAATTGAATTTTAGAAAATATTGACAGGTATAGAGAAAAAAGATCAAAGAGAAGGGTGAGAATAAACCCATAATTCATTAAAAATGCCATGTCCTTTCATTCTCCACTTCCTGCTTGTGTTGTTCCTTTCCCTGAAACTCTATTTCATGTGCCCGCTCTACTCGGCAAGAATAGGCCCAATGGTCACTTGCCTATGAAGCCTTTTCCCCATTGATCAGTCAGAGTTGGAGGTACCCTCCTTCATGATCTCATGGATCCTATTCTAACGTAACGTGTTTATTGTGTCTGTGCATATTCCCCAGGCTCTCCACCATTGGCTAAGCCCCTCATAGGACTGCACAGGGTCAGCTTCCAGCATAGAAAAGGCACTAACAGAATGGACGAATGGAAGGTTAGAGGAATAGAGATGTCTCCACACTCACAACTGAGTCGAATTTTAAGAGTATTTATAATACTACCTACCCTACCACTAACATACATAAATGTGACTCCTTACCTGTCTGAAATTCCATTTTAAAGGAAAAACAGCTACCTTTTCTAGAATTAGAGATCGGGTTAACTTCAGCTACAATGGAAATATGAGTCAGCAAACAAGAATTCTATCCTTCTTTTATATCTAAAATCTCTATGGCACTTTGGGCAAATCATTTAAACAATAATTTCAGTGTTATTTTCTGTAGAATAGGCATAAGAATCTATCAAATTAGGCAATGCCCGTGAAAGCAATTTATCCACTGTGACTGTTATTAGTTATTATTAGTTATTGCTGTTGATGTGAGAAAAGTCAGCAGTGGTGGCTTTCAATCTGTCATTTAGTTCATAAATGATAACGTGTATGGTCATGTGCCCAGATTTGTGCTAGGTGCTTTAGAAGGGGGTGGGGAAGTTTTCGAAGACGTGGATCGTGTTCTCAAATTGTATGCAGTATCGATCAAGAGACACAATTAAAGCCAATCAACAAAAGACAAAATACGTGCAAATGCAGGATCTCATAGAATCAGACCATTTGTGCCATCGCAGTCCTCAGAAGGAAAAGAGTGGTGGGTAAGTGTCCACTCTTATGTTTATGTCAGAAAAGGCTTCCCTTCCTTTGACCTGAATAGACACCTCTGAGTGTCTCATAACCTAATCTGTGAAAGCTGGCATCAGAACCTACAGATTGCTACCTCCCTTCTTTGCCATTCATCCTCTTTCTTCAGCGCAACACGGCTCTGACTACCCCACACAGCTGAAATCTTTGGCCCAGTCCCTCCAATCGCCACCTGCAGGCTGCAGAGGACCAAAAGCTCCCGCAGCCCTGGCTTTCCCAGGTGGAATGCTAGGTGCAGCTCTTGGAGCCTGATCCAACCTGCTGGCTTCTTGCTGTCTCCATCTGGGCCTGCTGTCAGTGGATGGATGCCCACAGCACTGGCTCACCCACCCGAGGTGAACAAATGGGACCAGGGTTTCAGAGCTCCTTGGGGAGAGCTAAGAAAGCCGGTCACCGGAACCCATCATTGCTGTGGCTTATACACCAGGGAAAGGTTAGAGAAATTTATGAATGGACACCATATGCCAGCCCAACATCTGCTTCCTCATAAGGGGCATGAATATAGGACAGTGCATTAAAGATGAGCCTCAGGCACAAGAAAAGTACAATTGTACTGCTTCGGGGGGTGAAGACTCTAAGGCACTAGTAGAAGTTTCCATGTTTTTTTATTTCATAAATTTTATGTTTCAGAGAAGTTTGGGGTTCACAGAAAAAGGGACAGGAAGGTACAAAGATTTCCCATATACCCTCTGCCCTCACACTCATAGAGCCTCCCCATTATCAACATCCTCACCAGAGCGGTACATTTGTTACAATTGATGAACCTACATTGACACGTCACTATCTCCCAAAGTCCACAGTTTACATTGGGGTTCACTCTTGTACATTCCATGGGTTTGGGCAAATGTATAATAACATGTATCCACCATTATAAGTACCATGCAGAGTAGTTTCACTGCCCTAAAAATTTTCTGTGCTCCACCTGTTCATCTTTCTTCCCCCCATGTTCATTCTTCAAATGAAATATGTAGAATGTCAAATACAAACATAGGTGAAGCTCTTCTCTTTAGGGATGAAGAGAGTCCTTCCCTCTGCCTCCTCTCAGTGGTCCCTGAGCTACTGCCGTGGGTACTGGGAATCTAAAAGAAATGATCTCAAAACTATTTTTCTAGTAGATGAGGGAAGGGGAATTGACTCTCCCCATATTTTCTGCATTAAATACTGGAGCAAGGCCTGTTCCAGACTGACATAATAAGATGTTTGGACAATTGCTCATCACAGACAGGGGCCTTGTTTATCAGTACCCTTGGTGAAGTCAATTATGAAAGTTACTTGAAATAAATAGAGTTAGCCTTCTTTTAACATGCTGACTGCTTGCAGAAGGTAGGGGAGTACAAGTATAGGTATCTTGGTGTTGCTCTTTAAATTTCTAAATGTAGTAGATAGCAACGATCACCTATATCTTATGTTATTGCTCAGAGTCAACCGGTGATAGCCAAGTCTCAGCTGATAGTGTCACACAAGCAGGCATGACGGTGGGAGGGAAAGTGGTGGAATTTCAGTGATAGTGCCACCCTCAGATTTTGCAACTTTGTTTTCAAAAGTGGTGATGACGGATGGCATCCTGGGGCCTTGAGTCGTTTTCTCAGTGCTGTACATGCCAGGATTCCTCGGAAGTATGTCTTCCTCACTGCTTGCAGTTCCCGTTAATGCTGCAGCCAGACAGAGTGTACGACTGCCATCAACAATGAAAACAACAAGGACACATTAAAATACTTTTAAATGTTTTAAACTTCTTGGTATGTTGAGGAGGACACATAAAACATATGTAAGTGCTTTAAGCAAGCCTGCTCAAAAACACAGACTAACTCTATTGGATAATCAGGGTAAAATAAAATAAAGTACTAAATTTCATTTAACTCTAATTAAAGATGTTATTGAGAAAGGAAAACATGCCCCAAATTAATCTCTGATGGGAAAAACCAAGAGACACTCAGCAGAAGCAGTGTGGTAGAGTATACAGAGCGTGGGCTGCTGAGCTGGAAAGAACTTTCCAAGTTCAGATTCCTCTTAGCTCTACTACTTATTGGCCACACTGTGAACTTGAACAAACAAATACTTTATCTCTCTGAGCCTCAATATCCTCAACAGTGAAATAAAACTTCTAATTCCCTTTTATAGGTGTTGAGACACCCAGCGAATGGAAGGTCCTTTCTTACTCACCCCTATTCATTGCACCCAAAGCCACACGTACTAATTATATAGCCATCTTTATGGGAGGAGCCTGATGCCACCAATGGAAGAGCGCAAGTTTCAGAGTCTGGAGACAGAGTCAATCACCATGGGTTCTCATTTCCTCAACTATAAGATATATCATTTGGAGTAATAAAGCCTAATCATCGCTCAAATGTTTGGTCTCACTTGTAGTGCTTTTGGGGAAAAACAAGAACAACCATTACACACATTGAACAACTTGAGAAATAGCCAACTACTGAAGTTGCCAAATTTTGAGTTTCTCTGGTGTTACAGACAGCTCTGTAACACAGAGTTTCTAGTTTTCTGAAATACAAAGGTCTGACAATTAAGTTCACAAATGCATCCTATAAAAAATGCCATATACCTCATTGCTGAATATCACTATGGTACTCCCCTTGGGAAGCTATGCACCGATGCCAGCACCTAGTCCACCCTTCAAAGCATTTGTGGAACTCTTTTTCTGGATGTCCTGAATGTCATCAAAATGTCTTCCTTTCAATATTTCCTTTATCTTTGGGTAAAGGAAGAAGTCACTGGGGACCAGCTCAGGGGAGTAGAGAGGGTGTTCCAATACAGTTATTCGTTTACTGTCTAAAAACTCCCTCACAGACAGTGCCATATGAAGCTGGTGCGTTGTTGTGATGCAAGAGCCATGAATTGTTGGCGAAAAGTTCGGGTCGTCTTTTTCATGCAGCTTTTTCAGCACTTACAAATAGTAAACTTGGTTAACTGTCCAGTTGGTACAAATTCATGATGAATAATCCTTCTGATATCAAAAAATGTTTAGCAACATCATTGCAACACGTTTGCGAACTTAATTGTCAGACCTCATATGTTGTCTTCCTTGGGATAAAGATGGCTTCCATTATGTTAATACTCTAGACAGTCCTGAGCCAAATTTTTCATGAGCCGTGGGAGTTTTTGGTGTCTTGTTTTCTCTGTTTCACATACTTGTGTCTCACTCTGGGCTCCCAAGAATCAAGAGAAAGCTAACATTCTCCTGTGATATAGTTTTACACTTCTTAAATTCAAATTAAGGAATAAAGGAATAGTTGATAAGGGAAACTTAAACCCTTACTTCACCTCAAATATTTATATCAAGGCTTAAGGTTAATAGGTAAAAAGTAATAATGGAAATTTGGGCACTGATCCATGAGTATATTTCTTTGGATATAAGAGAATCCCGAACCCCTGACGTAAAATAAAATAGATCAGAAGTAATTCTGTTCCCACAAGAAGAAACCCTGAGAGATGGTGGTGAATAGATGTCTCTCTGAGCATCTCTGGTGATGCCAACATTTTACCTGTGCCTGCTCCAACACCAGCTTAGCTTATCCTGGCAATGATGAAGAGGAAAAGGGAGAAGGTTGTCAAGTCTTACTATGGGCTGGTGGTATTGGCTTGCTCCGGACTCCTAGTTCAACGCAATAGGGCCAGAGCAGCTTGCACGGTGCTCCACCACAGTCTGAATAAACAAACAAGCAAACAAACCAAATAATCAAGGCAAAGGAAATAAAATAACTAATAAATGTGATTGAGGAAGGAAAATAGGCCCCAAATTATTGTCTGATAAGAAAACCAAGGGACTACCCTTCAGAAACAGAGTGGTAGGGTATACAAAGATAAAATACCTGATAGAGTAGTTGAGATAATTAAACTCAGACTTATGAAGCACTTGGAAAAGTGCCTGACATTCAAAAATTTTGTGATTGTGGATAATTTTTCTTTTAGCAAGTCACTGCTTAGGTAACATGTTATAGTGAATTCGATTGAAAATCAGTCATGTGCGTTCTAGTCCTTGCTCTACCAATAGGTGTGTCCATCAGTTGCTTGGGAATTTGGTCCCTCCAGCTGTAGAAAGTGGGGGCGGGGTGGACCTAATGATTTTGAAGGTGCTTTTGGTTTGAATAGTCTATGGAATTCTGAACTATTTGGATCAATGGATCCCTGGGAGGTTTGGATTTTGAATGGATTAATAGTTGGCAGTTCTCTGGCATATAACAGTGTGCCAGTTTCTTCCCTTTTTGACATCTGACTTTTTCTATGTATTCCTGTTGTCTGTGAGTTTCACCATACTTAAAGGAATATTGAAAGTCAGTTTGACTTATACTAGAAAAATAGTGAATGGAAAAAAATGTGTTTCCCTTTTCTTGCTTTTTTTTTTTCTTTTTTAAATGAGTGGTTTAAGGAAATGAATCCAATAGAAAGAAATAAAGAAAATGGTCAGTTTCCCAGTCCTTGCTAAATTGATTTCACAGTGTTATTTTATTATTTAGTTTGAGGCAAATTTCTGAAATTCCAGGCATCCTCATAATATAAGTGCTAGCCTTAAAACTGTTCAAAACAAAGTGTGACATGTTTAGTCATTTTGATACTTTAGATTTCTGATGTGTTTCTCTTCCATGGATTTTGAAATTCCAAAAATGACTGAATTTCGAGGCTATACCATTGTTGTGAAATTCCCATCGATTTTGACAATGAATATATTGCCTCTAATATTAGAATTTCTATTTGTATATTTTTAAAAATCCCATTCTACTTTTATCATTTGTATATGTTTTACAAAGAACATGATATATTATGTACAGCCATACATGTTGTGCTGCATGTTTAAACATTGTAGGGGTTGGGTATCCAATCAAAAAAGTTTGGAGACCACTCTTCGGACAAATATAGTATGCAACTTTGTTCCTGGTGGGCTGCAAAACTGGTCAAATATTTCACTTTCACAAATTCATGAATTGAGTATTTATTGAGCACCTACTGTGTGCCAGGCTCCATGCTAAACATTAACTGTTCATATGCTTTTGTATATAAGCTGTGCTTTCCACACTTGAAGTGATAAGTCTACATGGTACATTATTGGGAACTACTAAACACATGGCCATGTGACAGAGTTTATTTTTGTCAGATCAGCCTCTCTTTACTTAAGTAGCTTTGATCTTTTTACCTCCACTATTCATTGCAAACACATATATGTTTGGCAAGCTGATAAATCTGAGACAATAAAATATAAAGTGTATGTCTGAAAACAAGTGACAAGGGACCCTCTCATAGGACTGATAGGAGAAATTTCATGCCTGGCAGGTTTGGCACTTTGTGGCTGGCTGCCTGACAGCTGGGAGAAGGAAGATTAGAAGCGATCAATAAGGGGCTGGCTGGAATCAGAAATAATGGGTTACATTTTAGAGGGCGGCTGGGGAGGTTCAGGGTTCCAGATATTTAGCTGCTCTCCACAGATGGTGTAATTTGTCATTGTTAAAGCTCAGGGGTCATTAGAGAAGGAATTTAAAGTTTAGGGTACCTTAGGACCCCAAGTTAGTTATATAATGTTTATATGAGGCAGAATGTGTGTGATATTACCTACGACAAGATCTGGGCCCCTTAACCTATATACGTAAATCTTGGACGTAAATCCATCTTTGGGAAGCTTTTAACCCATTGGAAACATGGTTCCCAAAGACTGCTGAGGACTATTAATAAGTGCAGTCTTGAATTTGTAATCTCAACCATCTTAAATATTCCGAACAAAGTTGATGGAATTTGCATAGAAGTTTAGAAAGAGGAATGGAGGGAGGCTAATAAGAATAGCTTTCCAGATTCAGAGATCAAGGATACAAGTCATCACAGATATAATGATTCAGTTACCCATATGATTTAGATCAGTATCAAATAGGGATTTTTAAATCATTTTATAGATAGATATTGGGAGTAGCAGGACAATTGCATCTGGTTTGGGGTATTATTCAGAGTAAGGTGCAAGGCCAATCAAAGGCTTTGCTTTGGGGGCTCTCTGTATTGGCACATCTGTAGGGCAATCACTGAAGAGAAGGAAAAGAGAGAAAGCAAACTTGGCAAGAGTCATTTATTGCCTCCCCCTTTTTTCAGTCTAATATTGGCAGACCCAGGAACCCCAGTCTGTCAGGTGACTTTGAAGTCTGAACATTCAGTGAGCTGTGAATTTGTGATTCCGGAACTTACCACTTTGCAAAGTTGTCTGTTCAGAAACTAATTTTTCTGTTGATTTTTAATAATTAAAGAGGATTAAAAGGACCCACTAAAAACAAGTGACAAAACAACTCAGAATCTCTACTGGGAAACCCATGGAGCTTTGCCCCCTAGGAATGGCCTTTTGGAAATGCAAATTAGGGAAATTCTGGCAGAGCAGAACCTGACTTAGATATTTATATCCAAGTATAAGGTGAGGAAGAGTAACTTTTGAACTTGTGATTGGAACTGACTGAGATGATGTAGGAAAGCAATCCCAGCAGCCTGGCTGACATATCACCCAGTGTCCCGGAAAAGTCACAAAGAAATATCACGAATCCATGAGGCCTGGGCAGAAGGAGACATCAAGGCATGCAGCCTGTTCTTCCATTAGAGTGATTCTGTGCAATTTAGTGGGAGATTCTTCCAATTTCTACCCTGTTGGTGTTTCTATAATCACCAGGGAATAGTCCTCACAACTGTTTTTCAACTCGTCTGGCCACCAATAGGTCAGACAAGTTCGTGAACTCATCCTAGAAAAAATGCTACATACCTCATTGCTGAATATCACTATGGTCACCTTCGAAGTACTCCCCTTGGGAAGCTATGCATCAAAGCCAGCATTTAGTTCACCCTTCAAAGCAATTGTGGAACTCTTTTCCTGGATGTCCTGAATGTCATCAAAATGTCTTCCTTTCAATATTTCCTTTATCTTTGGGTAAAGGAAGAAGTCATTGGGGACCAGATCAGGTGAGTAGGGAGGCTGTTCCAATATGGTTATTTGTTTCTGGTTAAAAACTCCCTCACAGACAGTGCCGTGTGAGCTAGTGCACTGTCATGATGCAAGAGCCATGAATTGTTGGCGAAAAGTTCAGGTCATCCAACTTTTTCACACAGCCTTTTCAGCACTTCCAAATAGTAAACTTGGTTAACTGTTCATCCAGTTGGTACAAATTCATAATGAACAATCCCTCTGATATCAAGAAAAGGTTAGTGACATCATTGCAACAAGCTCGCAAACTTAATTTTCAGATCTCATAACTGTATGGCTGAGCCCACATTATTTCTAGGAAGGGGCAAGGCCAGACTGTAAGGAGATGGGTGATGATCAGAGAGAACAGCTATCACAGAGCTCAGGCCGGAACAAGAGTTCATTTACTACATCCATTCAACAAAAATTTATTGAGCATCTGCAACATGCTGGACACTGTTTCTAGTGCCCGGGATGGCTCTGTGAACAAAAATATAAATAAATAAGTAAATACATACATACATACATACATACATACATACATACATACATAAAACCAGTCCCTGCCCTTTTGGAGCTTACGTCTACTGAGGTGTCAAGGAAGCTGACAGTATATTCATGGCATTTCAGGAGACAAAGTACAGGCGAATCATAGGTGAGAGTCAGCAACAGCATCCAGGCCAGTCCATCCACTCGCTATGGTACATCTCCATGATGTGGCCGTAATGAGTCTGTTCAGGACCACCTCTGGTGAGAGGAGGAGCAGGTGTAAACGGCAAAACGGAGTCAGACAAATCTGGATTAAAATCCTGGCTCTTCCATCTATTGCCTGTGTAACCTTAGTCAGAGGGAGTAAATTCTCTTCGCCGTAAGTTCTTTTTTTTTTTTTTTTTTTTTAGATTTTTATTGGGGAAGGGGAACAGGACTTTATTGGGGAACAGTGTGTACTTCCAGGACTTTTTTCCAAGTCAAGTTGTCCTTTCAATCTTAGTTGTGGAGGGTGCCATTCAGCTTCAAGTTGTTCTTTCAGTCTTAGTTGTGGAGGGTGCAGCTCAGCTCCAGGTCCAGTTGCTGGTTGCTAGTTGCAGGGGGCGCAGCCCACCATCCCTTGCAGGAGTCAAAACCAGCAACCTTGTGGTTGAGAGGATGCGCTCCAACCAACTGAGCCATCCGGGAGCTCAGCGGCAGCTCAGCTCAAGGTGCAGTGTTCAATTTTAGTTGCAGAGGACGTTGCCCACCATCCCTTGCGGGAGTCAAGGAATCAAACCGGCAACCTTGTGGTTGAGAGCCCACTGGCCCATGTAGGAATCGAACCGGCAGCCTTCGGAGTTAGGAGCACGGAGCTCTAACCGCCTGAGCCACCGGGCCGGCCCGGCTGTAAGTTATTTATCTGTAAAATATAGATGAGAATACCCATCTCACTATGGTGTACCACATATATATATATATAGTCATCTACAAGGGGCTGGTTTATAGTAAAAATTCAATAATTTATATTTTTCCTCTATCTTTGACAAACATAGTTGTCTATGACAATTCTATAATTTTTTCTTATACTTTTTTGGGGGACAGTATGGACTGTTATTACCTTTTTACATTTGAGGTAAACTGAGGCAGAGAGTGATTAAATGAATGCTTTGATCATGAATAATTCTGATATCTGCTCATCAGACAGGCTTCTATAATAATCTTGATTAATCTGCACTCTTCTTTCCACCTTAGTCTTCCATTTGAGATTGCCCCTGGCAATCTTTCTATATTTTTCTATTTATTTTGATCAGAATATTTCTTATTGAAATACAACAACCAAAGAAGACGTGTGTGTGTGTGTGTGTGTGTGTGTGTGTGTGTGTGTGTGTGATGCAGAACAAGACAGTGGATGTTTGATGTTCTTAAATATAACCCTGCATCTCTGAGGGCAAGAAGTAAAGAGCTCTAGGAGAGTAAGACCTCTCTGGGTTAAAAGTTCAAGCTCAAGGTGAATAAACAAGCAACTTCGTGGAGCTGCCAGGACCATCGAATGAAGTAATGTCTTCAGAGCGCTGAGCATTTTGCTTGGCACATAGTGGGTACTCCATTTTCCTTCCTCTGCTCCTGGCAATACCATAAAACAAAACTCAGCTTTCACTGGATTATATGGGGAGGTGAGGCAACTTTGAATATGCATTATTCTGTGCCAGGGTAGGCAAATCATGCAACTTCATATGAAAATGAGGATTTTGTGGAACAAAAGAGCTATGTTCTTTAGTAACACTGGGATCCTTGCGGCTGGAAAGACATATTTTTCTTAAGTGGCTGGAGCTTGTCGCTCCACTAGATACATCCTATTTATGGTGACTTTCTCTAAAGCTCATGATTAATGTGGGCTTTTAAAAATTGTTTTTCTTTGTGTTATGTAAATAGAGTTTCTCTCCAGTATGGCTGAATGCTGGTTTTAATTAAATTTAGGAAGGAAGAGGAGGGGGGTTGGATAGTCTGACCAAGTTGAAGAGCATCAGTGAAAATCACATTTAAGTTTGGAGCTTGGCATTTGAAAATAGAATAAATAATATGAAAGAGAGGAGTTCTCCAAATGGGAAAATAATGAATATTCTTAAACTCTCTTATATTGTTCTCATTTTGGCTTAAGATAGGCTTCTTGCTTGGAGAAGAGAGCTTTATTTTTCTAATCATTAACTCTATGTATTTTATACATACCATGCCATGAACGACCTTTCTTTTTGTTTTATTTTCCTCCAGGAAAAAAAAAAAAAAATCATTGTTTTACGAAAGTGAATTTTGCTATTTAATTAATCATATGTTTATTTGTGTGACTTTCGCTGTAACATAATTGAAACTTGAGTCAAGGCTAATCTGCACTGGGCTAAAGTTAATTATGATGGGGAGAGGAAACTACATTAATTTTGGCTAAAATTTACCTTTACTCAGCACACCTTTTTCTTACAAGAAATACAAATTAGTGGTGTACACATGATTACTTAGGAAAAAATTGTTTTCAAGCATTTGAATAACCTACATTTATTTATAATAGTTATGCTAATTAGAAACTAATCTCATCTGTTCCTCAGAGCAGGCCCTTAACAGCCTTTATTCAGCAACAGGATGAATGGATAAACTCTGAGACAAATGTAAATTATTGTGGGTATTTGGGAGTTGTAAAACATAATTTCTTCAAAAATATTTCCTTATCTAGATTTTTTTTCATGGTTTCAGCCTGACCTTGCCCTCTGCTAGTTCAAATAAGTAAAACTGGTCTCATTCCTAAATCATTCCTGAAAGTTCTAACTCCCAACTTCCAATCAGTGGTGTCTCCCTGGCAGTTTCTGTTTTTGTAGGCTGCTTCTCACCTGAGGCAATAAGCAAGCTTGCTAAGAAAGGTGATTGACTCTATCTATGAAATATGATTAGGGTTAAAAATGTGCATTGTCTAATGGAAAGGAAAACTCTAAATTTAAGGCGGTCATGCTTCTTGTGGTGAGGTCAAAGAGTGAGTAGATTACGGGTTGAGAGGGATAAAGAGGGGGGGAGGAAGATTTATGTGCTTAGTGGTATTTGAAACCAACTTACAATTGGCCCCTAGAGTCTAGAGATTTACATATTGTGTAGTTTGAGAAAATGGATTCAAAATTTTAGAGTAATCTTCAAAAGTGCCTCATATGAGCTTTTGTGGTCAATAGACCCCGTGATTAATTTTAAAAAGAAAAGGAAAATAATTTATATTGATAAAAGTAATTTGCTTGAAAGAAATAACCATTTGACTGTCAGTCATTGGGTAGTGCTTAAAGGTATAAATTTAATTCCTTATAAAGCTTTGTGAATTTGGGCAAGTGCCTTAACTTCTCTATGCCTTATCATTATAAAGAGGATGCTATTAGGAAGGAATTATGTCATACATACTGTGTGGGGACGGAGCCAGGAGAGCAGTTTCCAGGCTCTCGGCCTTACGTGGAAAGGTGCTGGCTTGGTTATTAGATGGTCATCTGCTGTGGCTGGGTGGCCATCAGCTATGACCGGTTAGCCATTAGCCACTGATATAAGTGCTGTGGCTACGCTAGCGGGGTGGTTGGTTGGCAGAGAAGCAGATGGCGGATTGCGGCTAGCAAATGAGGTTAGCAAGTGGATTACATTGTGGATCGTGTTGATCCTACTTCCTGTGTCTCACCCGGCTGCCAGCGAAACTGGGGTGCAGGAAGACCCCTTGTTGGGATACTGGCAGATGTTTGCTTTTGTATCTCGACCAGCCGCTATCGAGACTATAACAGTATGACTCCCCTATCTATGGCTCTATTGGTGTTCCTTTTTAGCCTCACCATATCCTGCGTTGTTGTGCGAGACCCTGCATGACATATTGATTGTACAAAAATTCAACACTATTCATTTTTGAAAAAGGAGGGGGACAGAAAAATAATTTGAATTGCAAGAATGATGCCATCTGCCATTCCACTAAATGTATATTTCCCCATGTAAATGTGGAATGAAAGATATGAATTTGCTCCTGCTTATTTTGGAGGACCTTATTCCTGAGATCCTCATAGAATGTGAGCATCTTAATAAACTAGTGGATTTCCACTGTTTAAAGAAACAGTACTTACTTTTCTACAATAGTATCCTAAATGTATAATCTGCTACTTAATTTGGGCCTCAACTAAACAGTGAGGGAGCTAAAACTGGCCAGGTCATAGCTACTGAGAGTGATTGGTACACCTGTCATCAATATTTTCAATGAGGATGTAGACTGTTTTCTGCCCTATATGTTAACCTTACAAGGTCACCACCAGGTTAGACAAAACTCCATTTTTATGGCTACTTTTAAAAGAGAGTTGGGTCACAGAGACAGAAAGTGGAAGAGTGGTTACCAGGGGTTGGAGGGAGGGAGGAAAGGGAAGTTAGTGTTTAATGGGTACAGAGGTTCTGTTTGGGATGATGGAAAATTTCTGAAAATGGATAGCGGTGATGGTTGTATAACATAGTAAATGTGCTTAATGCCACTGAATTGTACACTTAAAATGATTAAACTAGTAAATTTTAAGTTATGCATATTTTACCATAACAACAACAAAAGGTAGTTTGGAAGGTTCCATTAAAAAAATATGCATGTCAAGGACTTAGCACAAAGTCATGAACAGCCAATACAAATAACTATGATTATTAGATGGGTTATTGAGTGACTGTTTATATATCAGGCCTACCTGTCTGATCGTATGACTTTTGACTCAGTCTAGTTAATACACAGGCTGGGAGGGGATGTGATGGTTCTCCTGACCAATAGGCACATTTCAGGGCATAAATCACAGAACTCCTCTCTGGATCCCATTAAATCCCCGCCCTTTCTCTTCCTGTTATCCTCCCTTTTCTTCCTCTGTTTATCCTGTCCAGCCCAGGCATGATTTTGGAGTGTTTCTTTCCATTTCTGTCTCCAGGAGCACCATCTAGACTTGTCTGTTTTTCTCTGAGTTTTATCGTTTATTCTCTTTGAAATCATTTTGTGTCCTTCCCATTCCCTCCAGTTTCTTGCCCAGGATTTCCCTCTTAGAACCATTCAAGGCTAATGGTCTAATTGGGACCTGACTCCTCTGTGTGGCTGAGAGAAGTAAAAGAAGAGAGGCTGAGGGCCTTGTATGGGCTGTCACCTGGCCAAGAGTTAGAGAAAATGGGAAGAGAGTCAAGGTCAGAAACAGAGAGTGGAATAGTGTGCAGAAGACATTGAGAACACAGAGAAACCAGGGTAAGGCCAGGGAAAGAAACAACATTCAGCATAGGCAACTCTGATCTGAGACCCCGTCTCTGGATGTAGCCACCTGTTTCAAGTTCTGGATCAATTCTCTCTGCCTATCTTTCTCCCACTTAAAATGATTGCAGCTGATTCTGGAAGAAGACCTGACTTTACGTGTGATAGGATCTTAGAGATAATGTAATTCATCTGTCTTATTTTCAGGTGAGGCATGGCCCAGAGAAGGAAAATGTTTTGCTCCAGCTAACCCAGCTGTTCAGTGATGTGGTCTGGACTTGAACTCCAATCTGACTATTTCAGTAACCCTCTTGTACTTCATGGCCTCTCATGGGTGAGGGTCATGACGATGGAGTTGTGTAGAACCATACTGAGTATAGCACCATATGCATTGCAGCAGGTAATAAATGCTTCCTGATGATAGTGGCGATGAAGATGATGATGATTATGGCCACAGAGAAAACTCCATTTAGATGAAATTAAATGATACTGCATGGATGAGAGAGGAAAATGCCATGCTATTTAATGTCTGGCATGTAAGATGAATTTGGTAATGAAGCTCAGGGACTTATCAGGCCAGACAACTGCATTCTCTCATTATACAGCCCTTAATGACCCACTTATTACTAATATAAAGGAAAAGATATACATATAAACACATGTTACTGAGCGTTTGGTTGCAAGAAATGAAACCAGTACACCAGCTTGAGGGGTTAGCAACAGACGCCGTTTCTGTTTGAATGATCAAATTTGCTGTTTTCCAGCTGGAAAATGACAACTGAAGTAAAAGGGTAAAGGATGATTTGACTATACTTATAAAGAAGACAGGGGGGATTGATGTAAGGAGAGCAGGTGGAGTTGGCTAGCTCTAAGGATTGCTACGGGGGACCCAGAAGAGGGAATAGATTTGTTTAGAAATCTGGTTTATGCCTTCTTTTGGGATATGGATCTCTAAAAGTATTTAACTCCTCACTTACATGGCATTTCTCTGACAAATTCAATTATTCTAGATACAGCTGATAGCCATCAGGGAAACCAAAATGGAGGTTGCATCTATTCACAAAATCTTATGCACTATACCTGAACAAGTTCTTCTTAGTTCCTTGCTGAGAATTTATATTACACCAAATCTTAGAGAGTTACATGGTTTCCTTGTTCATAGCAAATTATAAACAGCACAGCCTAAAGTATGAAAGGGGTATTCACTGAAAGTTACATTCTTTATGACCAG